>NC_133820.1:72222760-72547533 GCF_047830755.1 Zonotrichia albicollis
TTTGAGAACTTAGTAAAAATTAGATTTATAATATAACCACATCAAGATGTCAGTATTTTATATTCATTTCTCATAGATTTACAAAACTGTTATATATGAAAAATTACTGAAAGCACACTATGAAAAGCACATTTCAGTACAAAAAGCCTCTCATTTCACAGCTATACCAAACATAGCTTTTCTTCTCAGAACCCCTGAAAGGCTTTGTGGCACACTACTGCACCCTGAGAGCCTATGAACTGCAGATTTGGGGGCTTTCATTTACATTAGTGCACTGTACCTGGTATCATTGTCTTTAAGTTGCAGTTTAGCACTTGCAAATTTTCAAAAAAGGAATCCAATTAACTTAGATCTCTCTCCTTTTAGTTTTACCCTTTCTTCTTCTGCATACTGACAATCTTTCTTGGACTGTCATCCATGCAGTAAGGCTAGAGGGCTAGAAGCAAACCAGATTTTCTTGTGTGGCATTAACCACCCTGCTGCTTTGGTACTCTATCCAAATTGAATGGGCACAGCGGATCTTCAGTCAGTAATGCCAGGCTCAAAAATGCTTAGAAATTAAATTCCCCAGAAAACTTAATAAAATATGAAAAGCATTTATCCCATTTTCAGTGAATAAATGCCACGTCCCGTAGTTAGTGTTATACCGTAAAATCACACAATAGCATGTAAATGAATTGGGCTATTCTTTCTTGTTACTTTGCACTCTTTAGAATTCTATAATGCATATCATGCAAGTGTTCCTCTGGGATGAAACAGCAATAAATCTTTAATAAAATATGAACAACATTTCAGTCTGAGCAACAAACAGTTTCCTAAAAAAGTATTACTGGATACATTATAATAAAAATAAACAAAGGAGGAAATATTATTAAAAGTTTTCCTCTTTTTCCAGATGTGTCTCATACTGCATGGAATTAAACATCAGTAAATCTTTAATGAGGTATGAATCAATTTACCAATCACTTGAGAGTTATTGACACATCAATATCCATAGAATAGTATCTTATTAAACTATTGCAGTTCCTTTCCTGATAGGCATTATATATTCAGTATCAATAATACATGAGCATTTCTAATTCATTTCTGTTGTTACACCCTGTCCTTACTCCTGCAGCAACATTATTAAAACTGATTTTATAAATATAATTTTCTCAAGATACATGTGTTAAATGTGACTGGTACTGAAGAGTTGTAAATGTAGCTGGTTTAAAATTCCTAATTTATTACTGATAAATAATACATGGCTTAACAAACAGAATAGCGTTATACTTAAACTGTTCTTTCTACAAGATTGACCCAAAAGGAAGGAGAAAGCTTGTATTTTACAAGTTTGACCTATATTTATAAATTACTACTTTGCAAAGATCAAAGAGCTATGCAACTGTGAATGCTGATCTTTTCACTTTGACATCTGGCTTCTGAGAGTTCTCACTGCAAAACCATCTATACCTTTCTTATGCTTTCACCTGTCAATTGCTGTTACACTGAAGCTGTGGTCCTAATCTGATTCAGAGTACAGCATCCCCCTAAAGAGAGGGAAAGCTTCCTTCTTCCTTGTCTTTCCTTTGTCTTCTGTCTTCACCTGACTCAGTGCCACTTACAATTGTTTTCTACCAGACCAAGCACTGAAAGGTTTTGCTGTGACATTGCCCTGCTGTCCTCCCAAGTCAATTGGACAAGCACTTAAAGCAGGACTGCTTAGAAATGAGACAACTTGAGAACTGCATTTTGTAAATGTAGATTCAAACCACTTGGCAGAATTTAAGGTTCTGCAAAACAAGGGAAATACTACCTCTATGTTCTGTACTGTTTGACTATACTCATGACCAAGTATTTTTTCTTCTTAATCACTGCATATTTTTACTTCATGAATGTCGAATCACTTTGCAGTGATTAATGAATGAAAATCTTGTGAGATCTGTGCCTAAAAAGTAAAAAGTATCATTTCCTGAAATCACTGATAAGGACAGAAAAACTTGGTCCCATGCTGTGATTAGTTTATATGATCTCTGATAGTCTCTGTCATGGCTAGATCACTTAAGATATCACTTTGATATTTTCAAAAGGATTTTTTTTCTAAAAATCAGTATGATTTTTCCAAAGGGATTTTTTCAAACTATTTACTGCCCCTTTACTGATGTATTTTAAGTACAGCACTGTTAATAAATGCGATCATGTTACTGCCAGCAACAATTTTGACAATAGTGACTTGTAGATGTTCATCTAGATTCCTTTTAACAGTTGGTTCTCTATTGAGCGCCAAATTTTGAACCCCGGACAGAAGGACTTTGCAAGGGTGGAAGGCAGTAGAAGTTCAGATACAAGAGAAAGGACGGTGACCAGAGGCTAGAAGTCCATCTGGAGGCTACTCACAATTGCAGGCTGGGGGATGAACAGATTGAGAGCAGTCTAGCTGAGAAGGACATGGGGTTAGTACCCTTTTCCTCAGTCCATGATTTTGATTCCCTTCACCTTCTGCTGTGATACATATCACTATGCTCCTCTGGATTTGTTGGATTGTGTGGGACAGTGACTGGTGGGACAGTATTTGTCATCCCCCAGGTGCCATTGTCTCCCTGAGCTTCTTTCTGGATGTGTAAATGAGATTTTTATCACCTAACACCAAAAATGGTAGGTAAATCATATTAAAAAAAATCTTTGTCTATAAATGGAAAACAGAGAAATGTTAGAGACATAGGCATGTTGTAGAAATCATTAAAGACTTTGGACTTCAGAGATGATAAAGTTGGCAGAGAATCTATTGTCCTGTTACAGGAGGCTTTTTTGCCTCTAACAGGATGTATTTCTACCACTTGCCTCCAAATCTCAAATATTATCACTTCTGAAGTTATATCAAGCTCCATTTTCACTTTCTGTAAAAGTGATTTCTTAGTATGCTTAGTTAGAGATGAGAATATTTAGTTCTACTGTCTTTCTGCACTAAAAATTTAAAAAAAATATTTGGGTTTGATACATCTGCCTTCCTTAACACAATCCAGAGTAAAAGAGCATATTTCAGTAAATTTGGTGCATGTTTACTTGCAAGAATATATTCATATGAACATCACAGTTTCAAATGAGAAACTTCCTAAAGAATACATACAATTTTTATTATTCTGTGAACAACTCCAGTGGCTTCTTTCTTTTTTATTATTGCTAAGGGCACAGGTTAGTCCATTGAATTTGCTTTCTAGAGCTTTCACTAACTGACAAAACATTTCAAATTATATTTGCCATACTTTTTTAATCAGTTCCAAGCACTGAGCAGTTACTTTTGCATGCCTTTCAACACTTAGTAAAGTCATTTAAGTGCTCATGTGTAACATAAAGCACCAGCATAAGTTTTAAAAAAATAAGAGGCTGCCTTCTAAGTGTGATAGAGTATTTAATATTAATATTTCTACACCCTATTTAATGGAAAAACATAAAATTTTATTAATTAAGCTTCCAAACACTCATGACACTACAAGTTTCTGTAAGGCTTTATATTTACAGAAGAAAAGAAAGTGCAGAAAATAAATATATAAAAAATTTAAGACAAACAATACTATTGATTTCCCCATGAACTTGGTAGACCCCAGGACAGAAGACGGAGTCCAATAAAAATATAAGGTGGAGACTGGTCTTCTTTAAGTATCTATGACATGATGGAATAGTGGACCGGCACAGCTTCTTTCAGTAATGTGAGAAGGCAATATAGTTCATCATAACATTCACTCGTCAGAATACTCCTATGTATATTACAACAATTTGCTTTTCAATTGGACACATAGTAAATATTACTATTATCTGAAAAACAGACCATAGTAGTGTCTATAATAAATTTAACATCTCAAACATAAGAGAATTCTTTCTGATTGTTCATTATGGTCATAATGGTCCAAGCCCTTAGAAAAAATAATAATACAGCTCTTAGTGGATCAGAGTTTATGGCTATCTGCAACTGTTGGATTAATGCCACGACACAGAACTAGAATTTTCTGTGACTCTGTACCCCACAGAAACAGTGAAGACAGACCCCCCTCAAGCAAAGACATGGGGGAAAACCAGTCTCCTGGTAGAGGATATCTAGAGTGGCTCCGATGAAATTGAACATGCGACTGGCTTTTTCTTAGCAACCTTATGTAGGAATATAATAGTATTAGAGTAGAACTAAACAACTGAGTATTAGTCTTCCTTCCTGTCTCCTGCAGGTATTACGTAACATCTAATGTCTTTCAAATACTTTACAACCTCAACCTTAAGTATAGGTTTTCTCATTCGTACTAAAATGGCACTATTCTAATTATTTCTCACTGTTCTAAAATGGCACTATTCAAATAGAAAAACCTTTTCTATTTTCAAGCTTAAATGTATTCAGATATAGCATTGCATATTCTGGATTTCTCTTTCTGGAATATACTGACTTCTTTTTGTCTTTCTCCATGTGGTTTCATAGATTATTATTCACATAACACTGTTTTAAAAGTTTTTCCTTAGTCTTACAAGAATTCATAGGAAGAATTTCTAATTTCCAACATGATCTGTGTACAGCAATAATAGACTGCTTCCAGTATCTTTAGGGATTTGTTATCATTGTTTGAAGTTTCTCTACAGGCCTTCAAACTCTTCTATAAAGTTACTTGAACTTTCTCCAGATAAAAAACCAGGAGATCTGATACTAAAAGCAAATACTCTGTCCTATTTCTATCAGTGGAGGTGTGATGTGTTGGCCCTGGCTGGATGCCAGGTGACCACCAAAGCTGCTCCATGACTCCCCTCTTTCAGCTGGACAGAGAGAAAGTATAATGAAACGCTCGTGGATCAAAATAAGGGCACAGAAATATCACTCACCAATTACCACATCAGGCAAAATTGACTCAATCTGGGGAAATGAATTTAGTTTATTACCAATCAAATTAGAGTAGGGCAATGAGAAATAAAAACTAAATCTTAACTCTCTTCCCACCCCTCCTTTCTTCCCAGGTTCAACTTCACTCCCAATTTTCTCTATCGCTTTTTCCCGAGTGGTGCAGGGGCACAGAGAATGGGAGTTGTGGTCAGTTCATCACATGTTGTGTCTGGTGCTCCTTCCTCCTCAGGGGAAGGACTCCTCATACACTTCCCCTGCTATAGTGTGGGATCCCTCCCATGGGAGACAGTCCTCCAAGAACTTCTCCAATGTAATTCCTTCTCATGGGTTGTTGCTATTTCTCAAATTACTACAGTGTGGGTCATTTGCAGGGGATGTAGTCGGTCATGGATGTCTCCAACATGCTCCAGGATGGGCTCCTCTCTCTACGGGGCCAACAGTCCTGCCAGAAGCATCCTCCCATGGCATCATATCTTTCCTCAAGGCAAATCCACCTGCTCTTGGGCAGTGGTTACCTGTTCCACAACAGATTTCCATGGGCTGCAGGGGGACAGCCTGCCTTGCCATGGTCATCAACGCAAGCTGCAGGGAAATCGCTGCTCTGGTGTCTGGAGCACTTTCTTGGCCACTTGGGTGCACTCCTCATGTTCAGTGGTAGAACAGAAGATTTTTCAGTAGTTCCTCAGAGTGAGGGCTCAAGGAATCAGCAGAAAAGGAAAGGCTAAGCACCTGAATCATCATACAAAAATTTGAATGGATTAAAAAAATGGTTCAATTTGGTAAACTATGAAAGATGAAAAAGCTGAAGATGAATCCCAGGTTATGAGTCTGAATGATGAGCAGAGGGATGGTGTTGTCAAAAGGGAAGGTTCCGGGAAGGGAAGGTTCCGGGAAGGGAAGGGAAGGGAAGGGAAGGGAAGGGAAGGGAAGGGAAGGGAAGGGAAATCAGTATTTTGGTGCTTCTTGCATCAAAATATGATTGCTATATTATTTTTGTTTCCTGACAAAACACAATTTCATTTCTATTGTAGTACACTCTACATAAAAACAAATAAATAAGGAACTCCATAGGAAATGAAAGTCACCTAGATATCACATCAAGAAATTCAGTCAATATTCTGTATTAGAGCATAAATTATTGATGACATTAGGACAGATATAGAAAACCCTTGATAATGATTCTCATTTAAATTTTAGTTTTCATTCAATTACTGTGCTGTTGCACAGCTAAAATGTTTCTTCTTTTTTTTTTTTTTTTAGGATAATAAAACTATACTGTCTTTCCATAGTACCAGCGTAACTGGGTTTTCAATTACATTGGTTTACATCAAAAGTCATTTTCCCTATATGAAAAATCCATAGTAAAACCAAATTATCTCTAGGAATAATTTATTTATTCATAAGACATCCTAGTAGCAATGAAAACCAGATGATTACATAACGTATTAGCAAACTACCTGATTGTTTTAGTTGGCAAAACCTTGTCCTCACCTGTGTATGGAAACCCAAAAAGTGGGATAATTTAACAGTGATACAAAGTTATGGGTTTGGCTGTACTAAGTTTTGACAGACAAAACATAATGCACACCCAAGAAGGGGAAAAATTTAAAAATAGAAGAGAAAGACAGAAGTAGTTCAGAGCTGTAATTTGCCACAATGCAAAAAATCACTCACATTTGGTTCAGGCTCATGTCTGGACATATAGAGCAGAAGAGCCTAGCTGAGTTGTTTAGTTTGGATGAAAGGAAGAGAAAACAAAAACATATGTCTGTCAAAATCTGAACTAGTGAGTTTAGATTCACGGTGTAGATAGACGTCAAAACAGAGACAAATTAAACGCTAGAAAAGTCTATTTGTCTTCATTGGTTATTAAAGAAGACTCTGAAGGTGTGCACTAAGATATGTTTGTACCTTGTAGACAACAAAAATTCAGTAAGATGATTCCAGTGAGATGCACAGGACTCGAGCAAGTACATATCTACTGAATATTAATACAGAGATGGCAGGTGGGCTTGTGTTTGCAGGTGAGCTCACCTAAGCTAAAGCAGACAAAATATCAAGTGCTAGCCCTCCTGAGTATGTCAGGTGAGGGGGGTGGTCATGGAGTGCACATTTTGTATACAGGAGGGTGGGTAGGAAACAAAGATTACCTGGTAGTCAGTCATAACATTAATGCATGAGATGACACTCAAGGTTAAGACCTTGCTGCAAACCATAGGAAGATGATATCCAATTTTGCATTTTAGCTAGGAGTCTCAACTGCTAAACTCTTGCAATATTCTCACAAATAGGAGGAACAGGGGCCTTTTAACTTGGTGCACCATTTTAATGTAAAGGATGGCAGGGGGCAAGTTGCACATAATGACACACATATGTAATGAAAACAGATGATACTATGTTTTTTGCTCACTATGTGCATCTCCTGAACCATTCTGGATAAAAGCTGACTTGGATCTGCTCTCCCTCAGTGCCATGAGGTTCCCCAGGACCTGCAATGAAGCACAGATTCTGAGGCTTTTGGCCTGCAGGCTGGGTCTCAGCTGTTTGAGCAGCAACGATATGAAGCAACATCTATTCAGATAGGCAAACAGATCTTTGGTTGGTTTTAAGACTTTTAAATGAAAAACAGAATGAAAACCAGATAAACTCAGAAGCATTCAGGCCATGAAAATGTAACTGGACAAAACCAAAGAAGCTGTGAGATCTCTTAGGCATTTCTCTCAGTTAGCACTGTCCCCAGCATTTATTCAGCATTGCTTTCCAGTCTGCGTTATGTAATGACCACACAGAACAAGTTTAAATTCATTATCCATTGGATTAAAACAAATAATACACAAAAAATTAGTGAACCAGACAATTGTTGAATGCATTCATGTTGTTGAATTCATTTATTGTAAGCACAATTGGCAGGCGGCTTGCTGAACAATTGTATTTGGTAGCTCCAAGGAGAAAGGGAAGAAGCATTTACTCATGCTTTAATCTTTCCTTAGCCTCCAATTGTGAAAGCCATTCCTGTTAGCTCTGATATTTTGAAGGATTATGTCCTTCTCTTTTGTCACTTCAAAACTGATTTTCTCCTGGAAGGTTTGGACAAAGATTAGTTCTTGCATATGTTTTGGGCATGCCACTTGACTACAGGAAAGATCTTGTTCTTGGCTTTTTCTCCCAGTAAACAGGATCAGGTTCAGCTAAGTGAGCTCTAAGAGCTCTAGTATGACTACTGTGATTGTCCACATTTGATCTTCTGTGATTATTTTATTTTGTTAGGTTCGTAGAAACACCAAGGGATTTAAAAGTACCCTAAACCAGATCAGAACATAACATGGATTTTAGAAATCTTGGCACCATTAAATTGTACAGCTGCTCTCTTGCCTAGTATGTACCCATACTGCGGTTATACACTTTTCCTGGTTTATTAAACTCCTTTCCAGCTGGCTTCAATGCCCAGCCAGTCTTCTGATGCTTTTGGGAGTCCTCTCATCCCCCACACATTCAGAAGCCTGTAAAGAGTCTGTGGAGCAATAAGAGTTCTGACCTTACAGTCCCCTTTGGACACTAACGTAAAATAAATAATCCACTGCAACAGCGGGCTAAGTATTTATGAGTCCTCTGTGGGAGTCGTACTCAGCATAGGGAAGAATATTTCAGTGAAACCCTTCAGATCACACATGCTTTGTTTTATTTCCTTTCTAATATTATAAATAGGCAAACTGGGGTGATCTTTTTTTTGTTCTGTTTTCTTTTTTTTTTTTTTCGTAATAGTCACACTATCGCAGTTTGAAAAACACTGAGCTAACTTGAAGAAATCTCAAGCTGCTCTTGAAACATTCTCTTGGTCTAAAGTTTAGATATTGTCTCACTTGTATAATCAAATGTCTGTCAGTCAAACCTCTCCCAGCTTATCTAATTAAAAATATGTCTCCTTTTGTTTTCACTTTGCCTGCATTAAGTCTCATGTAGTAGTCTGTTTGCTACATTTTCAATAAACATGTCTTATTTCAAGTCACTCCTTTATTCCCAGCAGCTGTCATAGTTTTCCTTTTCTTTCAGAATAATATTTGTGTTACTTTAGTGATTTGTTTTATTATTTCCAGTTGGTGTACCTAACTTCATTATCTTCCTATTCCCTCACTACTATTTTGTTATTTTGACTTCTTCTCCCCAGTTTTTACCTTATGCACTTATATAATTCTTCTGTTACTAGGTACTTTCAACAGAATTTCTCTTAATTTTCTTACCTTATATTTTTCTCCTGTGGGATTTACCTTATTGGTCTTGCCAGGTATTTACATCACCCTCACTATTTTTCTGTTTTATATGTTGGTTTTAATATTTATTTTGTCTTGTGTTTTTCCTCATGATAAATCTAATAAAGTCTTGGCTTCTCATATTAAAATGTATCTCTGCAGTAATATAAGAAGTTCACAGTGATGACATGACAGCTAGTACTTCAAACTCACTGCTCCTGTTCAACTCAGATGGTGACAGTGTTAAAGGCTTCAGAGACAAAAGAGGAAAGTCTCTACCACAAAAGTGCTGTCTTTGGTACTGCAGTTTTTAGGCACACCTGAAACCATAGGTCTTGCTAAGAGTGACCTTATTCTACGTCAGTACATGGGGAAAAGTGAAAAGGTGGGTGCATTCAGGGAGGTGCAGCTCTGTTAGAAACTCGGAAATTCTCTCCTTGATAGCAATACCCTCTCCTGTTGCCCCTATTCTCTTACAGTCCTATAAAATAGAATAGATGCCCCTCTTCATAAACAGAGTGGCAAGCTCTGTGGACATTGTTCTAACTGGATAAAGAAATGTGTTCTCATGACTACTACAGTTAAACCAATCCCAGTAATTAACTGCAAAATCTCAGTGAGTGATTCACTTTTAGAGATAAGCATCATGCATTGGGTCTGGCTGAGATGGAGTTAGCTTTCTCCATAGCTAAAACACAATAATGTGTGACATTTTCCTAACTTGTAGAGGAAGGGTGGAGTAATTTTTTTTTTTTAATAGATCTTGTATCCCTACTGTTATCATTGCAAAATAGTGCTTAATTCTTTGACATTAATTATTCCTTAGCCTTGATGTGGCTAAGGAATAATTCCTCATTTATGTAACAGGCAAAAGACCATATATGTTTTCCTTTCCTATTCTCCTTTTTCTTTCATTAAGTCACTCTTCACTGTCATCTGCTTTCTTCATTTTCTTTCTCTATTTTCAGAATGCAAATAGAAATCTCACTACTGTGGGAGGATTGTCAGACTGTTAATAAGTTCAGAACTCTGCATCAATCAGGCACAGTTTTCTACCTCTTCAAAATGACTGAGGAGGTCACCACCACATCTCCAAATATCACCAGTTTCAAGAACATTTTAAATAAAGAACTCTACGTTTGAGAAAAGGAGTTATTACAAGCTCAAGAAGTATGAGAGTATTTTTACTGGAGTTTACAGCTGGAGTTTATGGAGAAATCTGATATTTGAGGCAGTTCTTGTACAAGGACTTTTTATTTACAGAGTAGAACACAGAACAGCTTGAACTATGTGTGTCCCACTTTGCATATTCCTTTTTCAAAAGAAGCTCCATTTTCACTTTTCAAGTGTCAGAGGGAAATGTTACTGAAAACATTCATAGTGTGTTTCACAAAATGAGTCTGACTATAGTTTTCCATAAATCTCAAGTGTGTACTTGACGCCCAAATTTTAAACTTCTAAAGGGGGCCTTCTCAACTCTATGCTTCTGTATTGCCTCCTATTTAGACTGCAGAACACTTCAACATATCATCTTAAAAAAGAGGGATTCATGGGCCTTTCTGCTACTCAAGTCAAACCAAAGTACTCCAGTTTTGGTTTTTACAACAAGAGGATGAAATGTAATCTGAAATTGCTGTACTTTAAATGTGAAGAGGAAGGCAATGCCAAAATTAACAGAATGTGAAGCAGGATTCTGCAATCCATCACTACCTTCTTCTCAGCTGGAGGTGGGGTTGTTGAACAGATGTGTTGGGATTTCTGCAGAGAAAGGCGAAAGAACCTGCAGAAACACAAAAGGAAAGCACGCTCCACTAAGGACATCTTGAGAGTAGATTGGCTGAGAAGGAGTCTGCTATGCCACTCAAAATATAGTCAAGCAGTCTCTAGGACATTACCTCCTCATGTGTTTCTCTTTGGCACAAGGCACACAGTATGTGAGGAATGTCACAGCAGAAGGCATTTTATCCATTTTATCCCTCTGTGTATCAAGTCCATCTACAAAGCAAAAGGAAAAGCAGTCTGGTTTCCAATATTTTAAGAATTTTTTATCTCTGATTTTGGCACACGACACACAGACTTCATTCTGATGGTAGATTTCTGTTTAGTCTGGATATAAGTAGGTCAAGTAGATTTTATGAACTATTTCATAAGTTAAAAAGAAACTTCATGCAAAGAGTATTGAACAAGCTCACAGAAACCTCTCAAGTCTTCCTCTGTCAAGCTCAAAGATGGAATTTTTTTCTGTTTGTTTTTTGCAAGCAACATACCTTCAGAACTAGGGAAATTAACAAGAAGTAACAGGACAAGGTTAACATAGACACAGCTAAAGAGAAAAAGATAATTTTACACTGTTTTGGAGAAACTGGCTTTGTAGGTTTCATTTTTGTTTACATATATTGCTATGTCTGAAATTAAAGATTGTCTTGAAAGCTGACTGGAAAACACACCTTTCAGCCATATTGCTTTCAGCATATCTAAATGTGACACTCCAAGCTATGGCTCTACAAAATGAGGCAGAAGAGTACTTCTAGAATTTTACCAATTTGTTTCAGATAGATGAGTTTGACTAAAACTTAAAATCTTCAATTATACAGCATCTTGGACTTTACTGATTGCACTTTTCAAGCATTGGGTACATCTTTCCCTCAGATGCTTAGTATTTCTGGGCATGTAAGAAACCTGAATACATAAAGACTTCCAAAAGAAAGTGAATAATTGTTAGGAGTGGAAGCTGGAGAGGGGAAATTTAATATCACTTCTGTATTTTTTTTCAGAATAAGAAAGAGACAAATGACAGCAAATAAAAAGCAAATGAAAGCGGTTTCTCTTGCTGTAGTGGTAACAATAGTCCCAGCAGAATCAACAACTTGAAAACTCTGCAAAAAGAGAGTTCAAAATCTGTGTATTACAATATTTCATAGTAGACTATTCATTTCCTGCCTGAAAGTCAGTATTTCTGTCTATCTCACTCCTTGATATGGAGTTACTTTCTGAATTGTATCCATCTGATTAACGATAGGATTTTTTCATCGATGTGAGTAACCAAATTACTTGTGAAAGCAAGATCATTATCTTCAGGTAGTATTGGGATTGGATATATATTACTATTTTTGCATCTCTAGAACCAATCCCATTACATAAAAATTGGAATTTGATTTAAGCATCTAATTTATAAATATAACATTGAACCAAGACTTTGGTTTATATTCCTAAGCCATGATCAATAAATCTACCTAGTAAATCAGTCTTTTTTAACAAATAAACTGGGTTTCATGAAATAGATCTTAATAACCAGAGTATATCCTGACTTATAAATCACAGATATGACTAAAAATCAGTCATATTGCTTATAAATCAGCAATGCTACTTTAAAAAGTGCCATGCTTCTGAAAAAAGGTGAAAGACAAATGTTCCTTTCTTTATGTATGTAGATTTAACTTAGGTATTTAAAATGAAAGCAATTATAAAGCTACTTCTGAGATGGTTATTTGAAAAACAGCACCTTAAAGCAATGATAGAGCAGAAAGGGAATTTTATTGGCATTCATAAATGTGCACCTTGCCATTTGTAACTGTCTTTGTACTCTCCCCTCTGCACAGGCTGCCTATCAGGGTTGTAGTGTGCTGTCAAGATTGCTGCAGGTCTGATGCTTGTTATTCTCCTGTTTAGTTTTTTCAAATATGCCCTTGCCAGTCTCAGTAGCAGGAGACAGACTGCTTTAATTTATTCAATTCCAGATGCTATTTTATAGGCTGGGGCTAAACCACAGTTCACAAACTCCAAGTTTGAGTAGATGGAAAAAGTGAGAGGAAGAGGTTAATTGATGCATAAAAAATATGGAAAGCAATTTTTTTTTTTTTAGTATTATTCAGCAAATTTCTGCTTTTCTTGTTGAATGGGAGCATTTGTGAATGATCCCATATTCTTCAGTCACTTACTCAAGGAGTAAATGAAATACCAACAGACTTTAGAGCTGACTTCAGTGTATATAGGAAAATTCAGTCAATTCTTCCCTAAAGTTCTTAAACATTTCGGTTTGGTATGATTTGGTTTGAATTTTTGGATGATGTCTTTTTTAATTATCTATTTAAATAATTTAAATTATTTGGTTTCTTTACTTGTTTTTTTTTCAGCAAGAGAGATTTCCTTTTTCAGCTAGTAGGAATAAGGCATAAATAAAAGCATGAACTGTAAGTACTTCAAGTCCAACTTTTATATAAGTATAATAACTAAAATGCTATCATCAATATATCTTTTAGTTCTTTACAGTAGTTTTCAATCCTCAAATATAATGAAAATCTTTCCATAAAAAGAAGCAGAGACTTTCCTTCCTCCCCAGTTAAACTCAAAATATTTCCTGCAGAGTTCAAAATGGATGAACTTTTAATCTGAGTTGGGAAAGACTTACATTCTCACCCTCATTCATTCTGCACTTCTCCCATGCTGGACCAACACCCTGACTGGAAGGATGTTAGAGGAAATAACATTGGGAAAAAAATTTACTTTTTTTTATCCTATTATGATTTGCAGGAACATTAAAATATAATCAATGTAAGTTTTCAGATATATCCCCTAGCAAAAGTAGATCTCTGTTACAAAAGACAAATGGTTTGTTCTGGCTTTCTCTTTCTCTCATTTAAATAATAATTTTTAAATACCTTTTTCTATTTTGCATTCAATGTTCTTGATGGAAATGTTTGAATAAATTGAGATTTTTTGCTAAAAGAACTATTTTACCTAAAAAAACCATGTTTTATCAAGATTTACTTTAAAGCATATTTCTTCCCACAAATGTATTGTTCTCCCTTTAATTTAAATAAAAATGAAACATTAAAAAAGATATAATACTTTAGTAGATTTTAGATATGCTATTTATACACAATTTTAGCTCTTTTTTTTTTTTTTTTTTTTTTTTTAATTTCTGAGAGACAGTGAAGAGCACTAATAACCAAGACCTCAGTTTACCCTGTCAGTCATTTGGGGCTATTTGTAGACAGATTTGTTGGAGTAATTCTTTCCTAATTATTTTCCAAGAAACCAGGTGCAAAGCTATCAACTACTACCAACATGGAACTAAAGAAACGGAATTTAATAGACTAAACTTATCCATCTGTTTCTGTCTGTTTGATGTGATGATATAGTCCTGTCACTCTCATAAGGAGGGTGAAAGTATATAAAGAGATGCAAGTTTTTAAGAGAGTTTATTAACCCAAGAGAGACCTATACGGGCAGAACAACTCTCTTTGCTGTTTTCTGTGTCTCTGTTGCTATGGCACACACAATACCACAAACCTGTTCCTTTAAAATATCTGTGTGTGTGAACAGTCTGTGTCCTTTGGGTACCATGCTTACCATTTCTATGCCACAGTGTCCCATCTACAAAATGCAGATCATTAATTTTTTTTAAATCTTTTTTCTTTTTATTTGTATTATTTTTCCTTCCAGGCTGTATTTTATAAACCTTCTTCTCTTGTGACTGATTTTTGGCAATATCCTTGTGGACAAGTAAGTGTCTTGTCCACATCCCAAATATATTAAGCCTCATTCCTTATAAAGGGGATTCCTGGTCACAGCTTCCTCTCCAGCATTTACAGGAGAAACAAAAAACAGAAATAATGCTATATTTTTGTTTTAACAACTTTTGTGTGATTGTGGTCAGAAATCACTTCCTACTGTTATGATACACTGGAATAATGTTAGGCTCTCCTAATATTAAGAACTGATTATTAAAAGATGCCTCTGCTCAAATTAAGGTGCAAATGAGACTATGCCAAAGTCAATAGAGCAGATGTTATTTAGCTGTAAAGCAGGGGGTGGGGGGTAAAGAAAAAGAAACAGAGAGACAGACTTATTAAGAAGAAAGATAGTCACCACCAAATAGCTCTCTGTGGCATCCTGCTGGCCTTTCTTCTTCTGTTCCTCTCAGAGCTGGGGGTCCCCAGGTTGTTCTTCTGGAGAAGAACTTTTATACAATCCATGTCCTGGATATCCACAAGGTGTGCACACCATTCCCACAACTCAGGATAACACGTGTGTAAGCGGTTTCTTCCCTTCTCACAGTTTGCCATGGTGTGAATTTTTGTCTGTCCAGTTTACCCAGATTTGCCTCACCAGGCCTGGCATGTTCCTGTTGTGGTTTTCCCACAGTCTGCACAGTGGAATTTTGTCTGGTGTGTGTTAATTCAAAATCTTTCACTTTTGTTAGGCAAAGACTTCAGTAACTGGAAAAAAGGAAAACATTGCAACCATTTCCTTAAAAATGTTAAAAAGAGGATCTTGATCAACTATTCTTACCTCTGTATCCAGTGAGATCATGGAACAGATTGTTCTGGAAGATATATCTAGGCTTAGAAGACAGGGAAATGATTAGAGACAATCAGAGCAAGGAACTCCACTTGGGATGAGGTCGTCACTGATATCAGTGCAGGCTGAGGGCGCATTGAGAGTATCTGTGTGGAAAGGGACCTGCAGATACTGTTAGATGAAAAAATTTTAATAAGGACCAAGACTATGAACTTGCACCTCAGAAAATCAGCATTATCCTGGCCTGCTTTAAAACCTGCATGGCCATCAGGGCAAGGGAGGGGATTCTCCCCCTCTACTCTGCCCTCATGAGACCTCACCGAAGCGCTGCATCCAGCTCAGAAGGGCTCAGCCCAAGAAAGACAGGGACCTTTTAGACAGGATCTAGAGAAGGGCTATGGAAATTTTCCATGTAACACCTCTCCTGTGGAGGCAGGATTGTCCAGCCTTCTGGTGTTTTGAAGAGTTAGCCAAAAACTCCACAACTTTGTGAAAGTTGTAAAGTTTGTAAAGCCGGTATGTTTATTATTACAGCGCCGGACGCATGAGGAGATTACTCTCCTTAAAAGGCATGCATACCTCTGGGAACTTCAGGTCCCTTTTTATCCCCCTCTCAGACACATATGCATAGTTTCACAATAGATTCATACATATTCATTTTTACGAATTTTGCGTGACATTTGCTGGTAGTTCTTCTTTATCAGAAAGAATTCTGAGGTCAGGCTGACTTGCTTTCACAGCAGTCCCTCTCTCTCTCTATCATCCTCTGTCTCCCCCCCTCATCTCTGTCCTTCACTGAAGCAACTTCACTGAGTCTAGGTTCTGCAGTCAGGCTAAATAGCTATGGTTTCTAACCACAGGCTCAACTCAAAAATGTGCATTTCACCTAAATCAAAATGGATTTCTACCTTGGAAAATTTCCACTTGGCCTCACTGGAGAAGAGAAGGCTCTGGGATGACCATATTGAAGTGTTTAAATATACATGGGAGGCTTATGAGAATGATGGAGTCCTTTTGAAAGGGTCTGTAGTGACAGAACAATGGGCGGCAGTTTTAAAGCCAAAAATGGAAGGTTTAGGTCAGAAGACATTTTTTATCAAGAGGGTGGTGAAGACACTGACACAGGTTGTGAATGCCCCATCCCTAGGAGTGTTCAAGATGAATGAAACGGCTTTTTGAGTAATCTAATCTAATGGAAAATGCCCTTCCTCATCAATGGTGGGTTGGACTAGATGACCTTTCAAGGTCTCTTCCCAACCTAAACCATCCTATAAATGTACGGTTTTGTGAAGACAAAACTAGAGACTATTTAAAATAGTTCTTTACATGTAGGGTTGTGGGTTTTTTCAAAATTTGCTGATTAAATTAATATTTGTAATGTAGATAAATTTTTTGCTTTCTTATCACTGTCTGAGTACCGAGTCCAAGATAAATACATTAAAAACAGAGATATTGAAAAAAGTCATGTATCTTTGAAAACATTTCTCTCATTATTAATCATGAGCAACAACAAAATATTTCATACAATATTTGAATGCTGTGTGAACAAGCTCAATATTTTGGCTGAAATGTAGCACCTTAAATCTAAGAGGTCCTTCAGTAATTAAATTGTAATTTCTTGGTCTTCTCAGTATCTGTGAGGGGCATTGAAGACAAGGGCATAAAAAGTAGGATCATCATAGAAAATAACAGACTTTCAGCAGTGTCAGTTTAGTGACAATTACTTCATATCCATTGTTCTTCCACTTTTTTTATTCACCAGGTTCTGATCAGTCTGACAAGAAGAAACAGGTATTTCTATAGATAGCTGTGCCTGTAGCTGATTGTTTTCTATTTTGGGCTTGGTTTTCCTGTTTTTTTGTTTTGTTTTGTTTTTTTCTGCACTGACCAGTTCTAATGCTCAAGAGAAAAAATGTCCTTTTTTAAACATCAGATGGCTATTTATTTTGTGTTTTGCTACTGAGGATGGTATTTAGTCAAAACTAATGGTTAGTGAACCAGGATTCCTGTATTTGCCAAATTTCTACAAATATTCTGTAGAGAAGTAGTTGGATTGGGGTAAATCCAGTGTGGATTTTACCTAACTAAGGACCTGATTTTAGGAATATATGGATAGTTGTCTTCTCCTACTTAATAATAAAGGAGGGATTCACTACATGAAAATGGATTAAACATCAATCTAAAACATTGTCACATGCTAGATGTTTGAGATAGACAAACCAATTCTTTTTTTTGTCATTCTTTTAAAACATGGTCATCAACTTGAATGGCTGAAAATTTTATGGAAATTGCCTGTTGAAAAATCTGATTTCTGGACTATTTATTCACCACTTTTGGACACAGTGCACTCTGAGAGTCTCTTGTGTCTTTCATTCTTGTCCCAGGAGACAAAGAGTAAGTAACAGCCAGTGGATCTCAATACTGTGGTCTATTTAAAAACCAATGAGATTAGAGGTAATCAGTCATCTGAGAGACTCACAAGCCCACAGTGTTACATTCAGTGGACTGAGCTGCTCTTCCCCTCAGGGAGAACTGGGAAAGTTGGGCAGCAAGTTATATAAGCTCATGCCATGGTTCTGGTCACAGTTACCAATCTCAGGGGTCATCCATCAGGGTGCCTTGCTGGGGTCTCCCGCCTTTCATCTCAATTCATCTTTGTGATCTCTCATATGCTTCCTCCTTTTCAGGTTGTTTCCTCCAGCCAGAGAAAAAATAAGGATTTTACCATGTCCTTTCTGATGCTACTTCTTCTAAAAGCCATTTTCTTTCTGTGAATCTTATTTGTTTAGCATCAGCCCCTCTGCTTTGTATATTAAGCCTCCAGGTTTTTTCCTGACTAAAGAGTTTGTTTACAAAAGCACAGCTTTGCAATTGGTGTTCCTCTTTCTTGTGTTTTTATTAACTGAAGGATTTAGGATGTGCTAAGTCTGTTTAGATCAGGTGTTTCAAAAATTTACATACAATCCATACCAGTTTCATACGGCAAACATAAGACTTTTTTGGGGGATTCAAAAGTTCAGTTTTGAATACTCACAGTCACAAAAATTTATCCTCTTTGCAAAATTCTCTTAGTATTCACAGCTTAATGACTAAGGAAAAGCTATACCACCAGACAGAACTCATGTTAGCATCGTATCAAAGACTCATAAAAGCAAATCTATTTTAACAATGGGAATAATTAAATTCCTGTGTGAATGTGGAAAATGTTACTGAAAGTCAAATAGCTGATTATGCAAGTGGAACAAGACTGGGGTTGTTTTGTGATGGTGAAAAAAGTATATATTTACTGGCATAAAAATTATAAGAGTCAGAAGATGAGCATTGAGCAAATGCACGTATTTATGCTATGAGATCAGCACAGAAAATAACATTTATCAATGAGATGGAAGATTGCCTGAAGGTGAGCAAAAAAAGGTTTTGCTGATAATTTAAAGCACCAGAAAGCTTTAAGAAAGCGAAAGAAAAGATTGATAAAATCTAATTATCTCATTGTACTTTTATGTTTCCTGTGTCAGTTCTCATTTCACATAGGTCCTAAAACAACTAAGACAACAATTGTTTCTTTCTGGAAGATGAATTGCTGTCAAAAATAGAAATGTGCAACAAGCAGCAAGAAAAAAAATCCCTTATCTAAGGGCTTCTTCATACAACAAACTGAGTAATAAATACAAAATGTTTCATTTGGTTTGAAACTGTGAATTAACTACTCATCACTGATATTTGAATATATTGTTTATTTATTATATGTTTTATCAACCATAGCTGTTTTTCATATATAACACAAGAGAAGACACAGACTATTTAAGGAAATAACTCTCACTTGTATGTTAATTTGGATACAGCTCAAAAGTTTCACCTACTGATTTTTATATTAATTTTTTGAATGATATCTTTGAATAATAGGTCAAGCAGTGATTCAGAAACTGATGTTCTTCTTGAAACATGCTGGCATTTTGCAAGTAGTTAGGATTACTAGTTTGGTTAAAAAAAAATGCAATAACAGCTGATTTTGCACCTGTAATTTCAATCCTCTCCTCTCTAGTATATCCCACTAACATCAGTGTGAACCTTGTTCTTACAAATTTCATGTTAATAGAGTTCAGTGAAAGATGGAAAGTTATCAGAATTACCAAAGACCATTATAGCTTTATAAAATGTTAAATCCTGCTGTAAGATCAGTGACTAATAGTTTCAGTTGTGTATTTATAAATGTGTAAATTTTGTTCCAAAATGTAAAAGCTGCACCAGTTAGAAAATTGTTTAAAAAAGGACAAATCAAAACTCTAGCTATGATGGAAAACAATAATTAACCTCAAAAAGAAAAGTCAAATATAAACAGATGGAGGAACATATGCTAAGTACAACGTAAATGTGAAGAGAAATCTCTAAGACCTAGAATTTCAATTTCTCTTTTTTGTTTGTCTGTTTTACCTTAAAGAAATTTCAAAATGTTACATTACAAATAGAAGCAAAATTTCACCAAGTACCACAGTGGTGAAGCAATGCAATTTGTCCAAGTAGGTAAGGCCCCAAAAGTAAAGAAGCCTAAAAGGTACCTCAAGTGTGTTGCTGAAATGAGGATAAAATATGATAGAAGAAAATGCTGTACCTCATCATAACAAGCCTTTCTTATCTATCAATTCATAATATTTCAATGTGAACACACTCATTATAATTCTCAGCAATAGTTGCTTTTAAACTATTAAAAAAATTGTTCCAATTTCACCAATTTTGCAGCTACAGATATAATGTTAAACAAGCAAAGCAGTGAAGAGAAATATTAATATATTTAAAAAATTGTGAGAAAAAAACCCCAAACAAATAAAGAAACAAAACATCCCTCCAAAAGAAGCCAAAGGCACATCTTTTTTTTCTGTTTCTTTTCTTGAACAAGTTTTCCACTAATTCTCTTTTGTTCTGTGGACTGGAATGATGGTTTCTTACTGGTCAAAATGCAGGGTCCAAGCTTGATTCCATTATGATCAATAAAAAGGAGTTTTTATTTTTCTTATCTATTCTTCAGTTTGTGTTTTTAAACCATTGATTCTTTTGAAAAAGAGAGAGGAGCCCCAAACAAATGAACAATTAGTTAAAATTTCATTTTTGACTTTGCAAAGATTTTGGATATAGATTATTCTGTTAGAAGGAATGAATTATAAAACACTCTTCACTCTCATTGAAAAAGCTTAGAGGATGAAGAAATACTGGATATGTTAATTCTTGTAATTTAATTAACACTACTGATTTCCATTGCCATCCTCCTCACACTTAGCAGGTACACATTAATCTCTCACCTCCAATGAGAAATAGATACCTTTAGGAAACAGATTAAAAAGTCAAGAGCTGGAGCCCTGCAGCCTGTAGTTATGGGACCATGCTGATTTCAATGAGCAATTAGAAATTGTGTCTGTTATTTTACCCTGTGTACACATCTTAATGAAGTGTATAAATCTGGATTCAAACTATTCACAATGAATTTTCATTTTGTGTGGAGTGTTTCTTCTCCAAAGCTAGTTTCAGTGTTCTACTCAAGTACTGAAAATTCATTTGTAAAAGGTAATAAAACTTTAGCATGATTCTGTTACAAGCAGAAGTACCAGAAATGAGCCGTTCTGAAACTATTTGAAACCAAAAAATTCAGTATTAATTAATGAAGTAAAGGGATCTGAACAGGGCATTTTCAAACACATTGCTCCTTCAGTGTGAAGAAACAGAGCTGACAACATTTCACATACCAGGGTAATTTATTTTTTACCATTAAGTGAGATTGTGAGAAAAAAACCACATTTTTCTTGCCTTTTTTTTTTTTTTTTTTTAATCTCTATGAATTGAAGCATAAAGCCATTCTTGGACATAATAGGGTTTCTCTGTACCTCATGCATTACCTTTTGGGACAAACACATGGAACTAAAAAGGGTCTGTCTTAACAATTTCAGATCCTTGCTATGATAGAAAATTGTCACACATTTATAAAACAATTTTAAGAATGTTTAGAAGTTTCTTTTACAGTGCTGCTGTTAGAAAGGTATGTTGGATCCTTGTTCCTCTATTTCCTGGAAAGTACGAGAAGAAAAATAATTAAAGCCTTAATGCCGGGATTGCATTTGAATTCTATCAAATAATGTGCAAAAGGTTAACATGCTATTAATGAAGCAATGTATTCTATCTCCCATCTCCAAGCCCGTGCTAGTTTTGATTTTTTTCAGATTGTTCTTTCTTTCTTTCAGAAAAAGGTTTTAAATTAAAAAAATGTGGTACTAATCTCTTTTTATTTTTGTTACTTCTAAAGTTTTTTATTCATAAGGAAAGAGCTAACACAGCATTATCCTGGTTATTCATTTTCAAATCTTTGATCTTTGTAGAATACCTCTGTATTGGGTAGGTGCAGCAAGGTGTTGGTTGCAGGGTGGTACAGCAGTGGATCCTGTGAGAAGCTGACAGAAGCTTCCCCTGTGGCCAACAGAGCCAATGCTGTGTGGGTCCAAGACTGACCCCTCACTGGCCAAGACAACCCCTTATCAATGATGGTAGTGACTCTAAGATAACAGAATTCAAAGAGAAAAAATCTGCTGTGTGATAAACAGACTGCGAATCCCATTCCACATCCCCCTGTGTTGCTCTTGGAGGAGGAGGTAGAGAATTTGGGAGAAATGTTGAGCCTGGGAAGAAGGGAGGAGTTGGGGGGAGCAGTGGGTGGAAATTGTTTTAAGATTTAGGTTTTATTTCTTCTTAGTCTGATCTGATAGGTAACAAATTAGATTAACTTCCCCAAGTCGAGTCTGTTTCGCCCGTGATAGTAACAGGTTAGAGATCTTTCCCTGTCCCTATCTCAATCCATGAGAGTCTAGAAAATTATAGTTTTTCCCCTCTGTCCTGCTGAATAGGGGAGTGAAAGAGTGGCTTTGGTGGGTACCTGGCATCCAGCCAGGGTCAATCCACCAAAACCAGCTTTTAAAGTATTTTCAGGATACCAATTTCCTAGATACAACTCCTACTCATTGAGTTGTTTAGTATGTATTATTAGGCTTTCAGTGTTCCATAGTAAAATTAAATGGCTGTCAGGATGTTTCTGGAGTAAATTGATGAGCTGCCTCTAAAGCAAAACTTGCGTCTGATTCTTCAAAGTTTGCTCTAGAAACCATCTTCAAGGGGGTTGTCGATGAAACTGCACGACTGGCTGTTTGGTCCTATAACTCTATAGCATCCATTGGTCATGGTCATACAGACCTTCAGTTTTGTGCAATGAAAATAATAACCTAAGAATATGCATTACCATTCTTATCTTGATTAAAGCTGAAGGAAACATTCATGAAATGAAAAACAATATCCATCCCTACTGTGTGAGGACATTTCAAGTGGGCAGCTTCTAAACAATTCAGACGTCGCTAACCAGGGAGAACATCATTAACATATGCCTCAGGAGTATTTGTTTTCTCATGTTTGTCACAGATAGATTTATTAAAAGGCAGCTGGATTTTGCCACAGAACTCAGTTGGGAAGGAGTTCAAGGAGGTTACTCCATTTGAAACTACTTTTTTTGAGAAATGCTATTTCATTCATTCGTTCATTCATTTAGTCATTCATTAATTTATTCATTCATATATCATATACTACACTGATGTTATATAGCATTTTAAACCAGAATATCATGCTTTCAAACATCTGATATATATCCAATATTATTAAATATACATTTCTAATTTTAACAACAACATTTTTTCTAGCATCAAGGAATGAAGTAAAGTTTGACAAGGACCATTTCCCATAAAAATGTATTAGTACATTATTATATCCATGTACTTTATTTCTCAATGAATTTCATTCACTGACTCCCTTTAGTTGTTTTCCTTTGGATTGTTCTCAGACTAAATGTTATACTTGGCTTGTTTGCATCATTTGGTTTTAATTGGCCTAATAAAATATCTCTATAATTTCCTTGATATACTCAGATATATACAGAACAAAGATAGACAAAGAAGTTAACTCTTTAAGTTAACTTCTTTTGGTCTCTGACAGTAAGGTAGACTTTAACCAAAGTTTTTGTCCTTACACTGGAAGTACACTTTTTTGGCAATACAAACATTCATTTTAAGTAACAAACATTTTTTTTCTTTGTATATTTCAGGTTTATTTTCTCAGTCATTTACTTTGTATTTTGATTTATTCTAGGGAATTAAAACTTTAAAAAAAAAGGTAGATATGTGTGAGCAGTCTACCTTGTGTGAAAAAGTCAAGCCATGATCTGTTCATATATATAAGCTCATTACTTCTTGTCATCCTCTCAGACTTGCTGAAAAAATTGTAATTCATAATCTAAACATTTCAAACACTCACATCCTCTCTTCAGATTCCAGCAATACCACTCATATCAAATTTATTCTAATTAATAAGGAATTAAAGTACCTCATGAATGTTTTCCAGATTACTAAAACTTTGCAATAAGCAAGTGAAAAACTTCATTATCTTGGACAAATTGCTACAACGTGCTCACAGCAGGTAGAGTTTGCATCTGCCTCTCATATTTAACTTTAAATTAAAGGCAATGGGTAGATTTTTAATTCCACTTAGGATCAAACTGGCTATGTTAACCTGATTATATCTGATCCTTAATTTGTATACATTTCTTCTATGTCCATATGTATATAGATATAGATGGATCATCTTGCTGTGATGTGACCTGAAAGCACAAAATTGCCAGTCAAGTACAGCAATATAAATTCAATATAAGCTATCAAACCAGAGAGGTTTTTTCCCTCTAATGTTCATCTCTTTATATCTCCTATTTCAATGGATAGCAAGCATGGGATAGACATTTAAAACACAAACTTTCATCTTCAATTCACATAGTGTCTCTTTGAAATTATGCCACATATGGAATATGTGCAAGCTACATCCTGATCTGAAGCTCCAGCAAACTATGAAAATCCTGCATTTCACTGAAGCAAATTGCCTGTTTTAATTGAAGATTTCTTTTTTTTTTTTTTAAATAAAGATGTGGGAATGGTGAATATTTTCTGCTGAAAAACGGTATGAAATCACCAGAACTTTAAAAGCTCATGCAATCCTCAGTGGTCCAGAGCACTGTGTGAAACCTTGAAGGAATATCTGATGGAAGTTAAAGCAGTGTCTGTCTAATCCATGAGACTTTTTGTGCTATGATCTTTTCCTAAACTCGATCCAAAAAAATGCGAGAAATTCTCACTCCCAACCACAGAGCCTTCTTAAATTAGGCTGCAGAGAATTTTGCTTCCAGCTCTCAAAGTGCTCCCGGTATGCACTGTGGCTGTACAACTCTTCTCTCCAGAGGAACAGGCAGGTAAGGGCGGAGACCACAGCTGAGGAGTGGGGACATTCAAGCACTGTAGGTGCCTCTGCCAAGGAATAATTCAGCTCCTGTTCCAACATAGACAAATGGGAACAAAATACAAACATAAAAGTAGAAGGAGGGGTTGGAAGCGGCACCTAGGTGGGAATCTTGGGGGGCAGTCAAGGAAAGTAGTACATGAAGCAGAAATGAAAGTACGGCCTTGATGGGGAAGACAAGGACCTTGAACACAACCAAAGGGATGGTAGGCAGTGAAAGAATTTTAATTGGGGAATTTCATGGCCGGAGTTTCAGGAGATAAAACTGACTCTCACAGCAGCATTCTGGAAGGATTTAAGGGGAACAAAGGAAATAGCCTGTCTTTTATCATAACTAGTGCAATGTTTAAATGGAATTTTATGTACATCTGTTATTCTTAGCTTAACTTGATTTTTTTTAAAGACTTGGTGAGGGTTAAAAAGAGACAAAGTTTCATCTGGGCTATGTGAAGGATATATGTGAAGGCAAAGATGATTGCCTTTATAAGATGATACTCAGAGTTAAAAATGTTCAAGATTTTAAAATGTTGTCCACCACACAAACGAGGGCCCAGATAAACAAAGCAAGCTCAGTATGGAAAGTAATAAACTCCTTCCAAATTGTATCAGGTTCACAGTAGATCATGATCTTGTTTTACAAATCTAGTCCTGCCAGAAATGCATGATAAAACCTGGACCCACTTTGCTAAAGTATTTCCATTACTGTCAGCTCAAATAAACTTTTGATTTTTTTCCCTGAAAGCCTATACCTGGTGAATTTTTCATATAAAAATAAATGTAGTATTTAATGGGCATTCTGCAATTCAATTATAAAGAAATAAGCAAGTAGTCACCAGTCTGTAAACAGAGCAGTCACATGGGGGGTTTTTATTTGAATTATAAGAAAAAGATGCTTCTACAGCCAACATAACCAGGATGAGTCCCTTTCCTTAGAGTCATCAGAAATTTTTGAATTGCAAAACTAAATCTGGCGAACATTAAATTCAGATCCATTTTTGGGTGACATTCTCACAATTGTGTCTGATCATAATGAAGTTTGGTAGCAATTTGCAGATCATTTTTTAAAGTATGTCAAGTATTTGAGGACTAACTTTTACTAAAGCCAGACATCAAGAATAAAATTTAAACTTGAGATTGGTGAAATAAGTAGATCATTTTATCATGATCTACTCAGTGGGTGCAGTTCTGGAGAGGAAAGAAAAGGCAAATATTAAATATATGCACATATACTGAGGCTTGTCTACTGAGGATCTATCCACACGGGAGTTTACATCTGGACCAATATAAGGCTTCAGCACATGCTATTTCAGTTTCAAGTCAAACAGATAATTGTAAACCACTACATCTAGGGAAATTTCCTTTCTGTTTTACTCCTATATTAAATATTCATCTGATGAACGTGGAACTCTGGAACTCTGAAAAGCACAAGTCAATTTAAAATACCTGTGGATTAAGCAAGCTCTATTTGCCTTTAAATTGGCACAGAAGGTTAGAAAAACATTCACACAGGTCTTAGACAGCCAAGTACAGTACATGTATAGTACAAATGTACTGCTGGGTCTTCAGCTGCTTGTGCATCTTTTCACACACTTTCACCCCAGTTTGTCTCCTCTTTGCCAGAGATGATTTCCAGGTACTCATAGGAGAGCAGCAGTGGGCAGAGAGATAGAAAGCAAATTCAGCTTGCCCTAACCACACAGTGTAGACACAGCTCAGATTGCAATGACACATCTTTCACAGTCATCACTGCACATGTTTTGCTGATCACTGTATCTGTGGGTCTCCCACCAGTTGCAGGAGTTTTCAACTACATCATCTCATTATAAAGTGCTCACTCCTCTAGACATGAGACGGATTTTGAGAACAAAAAGATTAAGAAAGTAGCTCAAAGACACTAATTCTCCTGAAGCTGCTATGTTTCAGAATGGGATGAACAGTTTGGATTCTCCTCATACCTCCTCAAATTGGCATTGCGTTGCCACTTTGCCAGAATTCAGAAGAATCTTCCTTGAAGAATAATTTCCTTTTTCCTCTTACAATGACAGTAATAATAATTTTAATATTAACAGAATAGGAGAGAAAGAGGCCTGATCTATGAAAAAGATGCTCTCATGTTAGTCCTTCCACAGGAAGCTGTTCACTGCCAATGTGACACCACAATCTCTGATATATCCCATCACTATGGTTTGACACTTTAATCAGGTAAATACAACAGAATTGCTAGAAGGAACTGAAGTGTTTTCAACTTATTTCTTATCAAATTAATAATAATAGTAATTCCTGAAGGATTATGCATATCACAGCCATTATCTGAGACAAAACACCCTCTTCTTCACGGAAAATTCTCAGTTTTGTATGCTACATACTCTCCCCACACATCATTAGACACCACTAACTGCTTTCCTTCCATATTTATTCTTCTTTCTTCTACATATAAACAAACCACACTTCATTTGCAACAGAATTATCTCTCTTCTAATTGAGGTTTCCAGGGAAGTAAGTGAAGTGAGATAATTTAATTACACTCCAAATAGCTGCTCTACCTCAAACTGTTCAAATCTCTTCAAATCAAACCTCACATAATGTATGGAGTGCACATAATTTTACAAAAAGTGAATAAATATATCACATGTAATACATAACTTATACTAAATCTTGACAAATGAAATTAATCCCCCAAAATTTATAGCTCAGGTCTTCATGTAGAGAGCCAAACACAATATTCATGTTCTCAGAAATAGGATCAATATCCTAAGCAAAACATTGTATCAGGTACTTTGAAGACTAGAGGAGGCGCAAAAGTAGCAGTTGCTCAGCTTCTTTTGGTTACTTCAGCAAAGGGGCCAATCTGACTGAACAGAAATTCTACTTTGCCAGAATTAGGCGATCAGACTTCTTTCAGGCAATCAGCAGGTATTTCTCTGTATCTGCATACTTACGTGCCCTCTATTAGCACACTGTCTGAGCATTGCACAAAATTTAATGAACTTGTCTAATGCAGATGTAGAACCTAAGATGCATTTCATCAGTGCAAGATTAGTGAGGTGATGCTAAGAATGGTCCTTGGTGGAACATCAGTGCTGAAGGGCTGGAACTATACAGAGGGCACAGAAGTTTAAAAATCTCCATCTGTCATGATTACTCAAGCTCCCTTGGATTTTTCTCACTGAACCATAGTGATTGTAAAGGGGAAGGAAGCCGGAGTTGAATTCCAAGAAAATTATGTTTGGAATTAATTTAGCATGCAGCTCACCATGAAACCAAAAGTTCAACGACCCTGGGACCACAGTCCTGTCTCTATTTTTGCAGTTGTAAAGAAGTTTGATGATGTTTATCTCATGCTACATGGGATATAAACAGACATAAAATTCTGCCTGCAAAGGGATCATGATTAGCCGCTGCAGGAAGGTAAAAAGATTGAGGAGATGGGCTGGAAAGACTGAAAAAATGTAACTTGAAAATAAAAGATTCTTCATGTGACAATTATAAATAAGAGTCCCAAATGGCTGAATGATTATGGAGCTTGGTGAACCCCAAGCTAGATTGCAGTGGCATGTTGCACTTAAATACCTGTAACCACATAATTTTAGTAGATGCAGGTAGGGAGATCAGTATTTATGCGGACTGACAAAGGTTACTTCTGACTTCATCCATCACTAAAAGGATGGAAATAGTATATAGGACTTTGTTTCCATTGCCTTTTGTAGAAGCTTGTGAGGGCTGATGATATCCCACAGGATGAGACACTGTATGGACATAGAGGAAAGACAGAAGACCTAAGGCCATTGTAACAACATATAACAGAGGACAGTTTCACAAGCTACCTCTCAGAAGCATAAAGATAAATTATTTCTTAAAGAGGGACCGAAGAAGCCTTCCAGCCAAATGAAAAATGAGACATGATGCTGAAAATGTGAAAGCTGAAAGGCCTTTCCTGATCCTTCTCCTTTTTCAAATAAAGTCTGTCAGATAATAAAGGTAAAAGATGGTAGATGCAGAAGGTAACAACCACCAGAAAACAGTAGTAGTTCACAACTGAGAAGGAACAAGAACAATAACCTGAACTAGGATGCACTGCTGAAACTGTCTCTGATGGCCATGCTAAAATTAAGGAAAATGGAAGCAAATGAAATAGACATAGAGAACTTCATTTTGACAATCCAGAACAGAAATAACCACAATAATTTGAAATTGGAGGTCATTGTTTGCAAAATGTTCCGGACCCTCTCAACAGTAACATTTAAGTAGAAAAAAAATAAAGATCTGAAGAATAAAAGTAATGTGGAATTATTTAGAACAGAGGTGAGACCCTTTAGGTTTCTATTTGCTCTTGACAGTTTTTAGAGTTTTAGAGTTTTCAACTGTTGCCTTTTACCTATTTTATCCAGTTAGGAGGGTCTCACAAATGGCAAAAGAAATTAGCTATTACACAAGAATGAAGCGACAATAAAGATACGTTTTGAGGTTTATTCCTTTTTCATAATTCCATTTTAAATGTACAAACAAAGTATTAAAACCCAAAGGTCTTGAATCACATAGACATAATTCCTGGGAAAAAATCCTTGCACTTACTACTGCAAATGTAAATGAAGTGTAGATCAGATGAGGGGATGTGCTAAATTAATTTTAGGTGCACATTACATGGGGTCTCTGAAGCTCAAGAATTTTATGTGAAAAACTTGACTGCAGCATCACAAGTTATTTTATGGTTGATTTGCCATGTAGTTTGGAGGCACTTCCCTCAGTAGTCCATCAGACAAAGACAGGTTATAAAATATACAAGAGGGATACCCCTGTGGTCGAACGCACAGCAAAGGAGGGGGAAAAGTGGAACTTTATAAACAGCAAAGAAATGACAGTAATATCTGTACTTTGCTTTGGAAATCTTTTCTGCAGGATGGTTGAAAATAAAAGCTAAAAAAATCCATAATGAGCATTTCTCAGAGTATTGTTTGGGAAAACAGACGGGAATTTACAAAAAAGCAGACATGGATATAGTGATTAAAATTACTAAGAAT
The DNA here is from genome assembly GCF_047830755.1 of Zonotrichia albicollis. Classification (NCBI taxonomy): domain Eukaryota; kingdom Metazoa; phylum Chordata; class Aves; order Passeriformes; family Passerellidae; genus Zonotrichia; species Zonotrichia albicollis. The sequence continues at coordinate 72,252,547 of NC_133820.1, forward strand.
AAAAGTATTAAACGCCTGTGAGAAAAAAATATGTTAAGAAATGGCACAAGTACAAAGAGCGAGTTCTTTGCAGTCTGGTTAATTGCGAATTTTTTGACAATGGTACAGGAGAAACATGGTTTTTACCAGAGAACACTTTGAAAGAAATAGGATTATATTTTATTGCAACATGTATCAAGATATACCTCTACAATGAAGAATAGTGACCATGAAAAACCTCATTAAATTATTTTGCATTACTTTAAAAGACCTTAACAATATTATAAAAAGGAGGGGGAAAATAGAAAGAACTTGGAAAGTTTCTATCAGACATCAGGAGACACACTCCATAATTGCAAGACCCATATGAGAATGCAAGACCCATTCAGAGAAAATTGGTTTAATCAGGCTTCCTTCTCCTTGTACCTCTCTAAAAGTAAAGAATTTGGTGTAACTGTAGACAAATGTAACTCACTTATAAGAGGAAAAAAAAGAAAAAGAATACCACAAAATGGTATTCTCAGTCTAACCTCAGCTATTAATGTAGATTCAGGCCATGCTTCAAACTCGTACAGACTTTTATAACAGTTTCAGATCTCGCAAAGTCTGGAGCCAAAGCTTTCTCATTTCGTTTGTAAAGCAGAATTCTGCAGCATCTGGTGAAACTGTTGTTCTCCAGATGTCTACTTGCAGACTAGGGTGGGGTTCATCTGCCTGACTCCAGATATTCAGCAGTTAGATAATCTAAATTTTAAACTTAATAATAAAACCCTACCTTACCTCTTTAATCAGTTTTTATTATCAATTAGAAGGTAGACCCAGTGGGCTACTTATCTCTTGAAGTCGTTATGTAACACAGGCCATGAGAGTACCTTAGATGTAGATTACTACAATTTACTTGTATACATTTAGGGCAAAAGTGCCCCAGCAGTCATTGTAATAAATTAATTTTGACTATTTTCAGAATTAAAAAAGCTCTCAAAGCTGACAGCTTTTAGGCTTTTACTAACTTAACTATAAATTATTTCTTAAATAAGCCACAGGCTAAATTAATACAGGCTTGTTCTCCTGCTCTTTCTGTATTCAGAAAAAAAAAAATCCTGGCCTTGTTTTTGGCCTTTTTCTAGTCTTCTTTAATAAACAGTGATTCAATAAATAGATCTGCTGGTCCAATTTCCAGTAATTACATAATTTTTTTTTTTTTTGTGAATTTTAAAGAACTTTGATTTCTTCTCCCTCTCACCTACAAGGAAACAATCTATAATTATTTTCTTATCATTTCAAGCTGCCTAATACATATTTTGCTGGGAATGGTCTGTAAACTACCATTCCCAGAATGCTTTCCTAGTTCTCTGCTATGTGTTTGTCCAAGTGAACTCTCAACTTTTGATTGTGTAAACTGGATAACTCCATTTTTGGCCATCCAATTTGTCTGAAGAAATGCAGAGCCTTAAAAATTGAATATTTACATCTATATATGTTTTGAAAACTTGCTCCAAGGCAGACAATTACATTAACCCAGAGCAAATTCTTCCTTTCCTGAAAAGTAAAAAAAAAAAAGTTACCAAACCTTCAGGTGAAAGGGACACTTCAGCTAAAGGTCAGGAAATCTAGCTGTAATTTTTCTCTAACTGCTGCTTTAAATTCAGCTTTAAATTCTAATTAAAGATGGAGGTAAATTATGAAATTCTAATGAGGAAGCTGTAGGGTACATTTTTAAGTGTTACGTCATGTCCTCTGTTATTTCTAAAAGCAGAAATTTTTGAATACCTAACAAAATTTGAAGGCTTGGTTTTCTCACAGAGAGGAACATGGAAGTTCACAGAGAGGAACATGGAAGTTCTATGAATAACACCTAACTACTGGTATGAGGGATAAGATAAATCAGCATAATCCCTTATTTAATTATATTTTCTCTGCAGTTTAATTTTTAAATCAGTTTTCAGAGATTCCAGAAAATGACTTTTTTTTTTTAAGTCTTAGCTTGTTATTTTTCCTGAAGGCCAAGAAATCTGATCTCAAAGTCCTGTTGAGATTTTTCTGGTTTCATGCAGTCCATGCTGGTTAGTAATCAAAAAAACAAACAAAAAAAACCCAAAAAAACCACTAAAAAAAACCCACAAAACATAACAAAACAAAACCAAACCAAAAACAAAAACAAAATCCCTTGCTCTACGTTAAGAAAACAAACTACAAAATTTAGCTAGCATTTCAGCATTTGCATACATGCTGCCCAAGCCTGATTAATGCTGACCACTTACTCCAAGGCTCATGAAGATTGTTTAATATTCTTTCAATAGGCTTTTGATTTGTGACTATTGTCCAGGCAACTGTAGACTTTGTAGAAGTGAAGTCTACATTCTCCAATTCATTAAGCCCTGAAATTTGTTATATAACATTACAGCAGAGAAGTTACATCACTAAGCATTTCTATGCAGAAACCTTTGTTCTTCCTTTGCCACCCACTTTGTCATACAGCTAAATGATTGTTTTCCAAAGCATTCAAGGACAGGTACCATGCATTCACATTCCCAACTACTATGGCAGGTTTTAAATGATGCTTAAACAGATTGTATCTCCTTACACTCATCCATCATACCACGAGAGACACATTGTCATACTCATTTTCAATATCCTTAGTGCATTAACTTCCTTCTTGAAAACTGAAGAATGAGTTTACTTGACCACAACATTGTCTGAGTGCAAATACAACTCCTGATTGCATTCTGTCTCAGAAGCAAGATGGGGTTTCTTATGCCATAAAATCCTCTATTTTGAATTACTTCAGTCTTGAAGTATTTAATATTGTTCCAATCATACTAACAGATGGGCATTATTTTCTGACTGGGAGATCATATTTTTGACTTTCCTCAGGTGAACCTGGGTAAAGAATGCCTTCTTGATATTCTATTTTGATGCACTGAAATCAGCACAAAATTGTCCTAATACAAAGTTCAGTTTATGCTGTCAAGGTTAGGCATTTTTCCTTGTTATCTGACCAGTATAGGATTAGGTCTCTTTTTGGCCTTGTTTCACCTCTTTCTTTGTGATTTATTTGGAACCCTCATGAAGAATTTGGCACCCCTTCAAGGAGGCAAAAAAACCCTGTAGGATGTTGACAGACTCTCTGTTCTCTTAGGTTATGAGTTGCTTTCATCCCTGTCTGATTTTTTTTTTTTTTTTTGGACAACAAAAATTATTTTCTTGAACACAAAACATTCTGTTGCTGATATCCACTGCAGGTATTTCAAAGTACTCAATACTGGCTTCTTCACAATGATTTTCAAGGCCCTGTTACCAGATTGCATGACCTGCTTGTGCCTGGAGCTGAACAACTAGACTTTTTCCTTTAAAGTATCATAGATAGTAGTTGTTCCTCTGCCTAAACTTTTGATTGTTCTGTGCTTATTATTATTCCATTGACCAATCACAACAGCTTGTCCTCTTTAGAAGGCATAATTTTGTAACTTCAAGTTATTCATATGCCTAAATATTAAGAAATAAGAGTGAATGGTTTTAAAAATATTTCTTGCCAAAGAGTCAATACAGAAAACAACGTTCTGGTCAACCTCATTTTCAGCCTAGGGAAAATCATGGAGTATATTTGTGAACACATGAAAGTAACTGGGAACACTCAGCAAGGATTTACAAGAGGTCTGTCTGACAAAATGCATGAATTTTCAAATTATTGGAAAGTGGATTTCATTCATGTTGAGCTTAGCAGAGTTTTCAACACTATTTTCCCACATCAAAATTGAGTCTTTATAGTCTAAATGGGTATTCAACTAGGTGGGTAAAAAATTGATTTGATTAGAATTGATTAGAAGCTGGGCTATTCATGGAGGGCAGTAACAAATGGAGTAATATAAGAGTCCACCTCTAGATCTTTTGTACTTACCATCTTCACTAGCCACGACGGAAGAGACAATGTGGTGGACCCTTCAATCTCAATACCAAACCATGGAGAACAAGCTGATATATTTGACAACAGAAGGAACACTTGGAAGGACATAGACAAACTATGGGAGGACTGAGTTTATAATAGCCTCCTAAGGTTAAATAAAGCAAATGCAAAGTCACATATTTGGCAAGTAATAACTCTTGCAGCAAGTCTTCCTAGTTGAGCCTTGGGAAGATGGCTTTGGAGCAGATCTAAGAGGTCCCCTTCCATACACATGGGCAGGATTTTCCAAACATAAAGACAGGCTCTTCACAGTGCTGTGTGATGAGAGCCAAGAGACAAGATAAAAGAAAAAGTAATTTGACTGAGTGTAAAAGGAAACCTTTTCACCCCAAGGAGGGCCCAGCCATGGAGCAGGTTGCTTAAAGGTTGAGCAGTCTCCATCTTTGGACATTTTTAAGACTTAAATGCAGAGTCACATGATCAGATTTCAAAGATGACTTTTCTTTGAACAGTAGGCTTGAATAGAGAACTCCTGAGGTCCCTTCCAACCCAAATTATCCTATGATCTTATAAATATTCCACCTTCTGTGAAGCTGCCAAGTTTTTCAGTTCTCTTGAATGTTTAAGGTATTTCTGTTTTCATTGGTATTATTTTACTGGTATTATTTTACTGGTATTATTCTGTTCTTAATACGTCTCTTCAGGGGTATTTGCAGCTTGGTCCTGAATAAATGATGCCAGCTTTCTGACATTTTCTCATACAAAATAATCAACTGTAATCATGCTGTCACAAAAAAAGATCAAATTATAGGCCTTGAATGGACTGTGTGCCTACAGAACTGAAAAAGTGTTTCAGATGACCAACAAAATAAACAAACAATCATACAAAATATCTTGAGTCATGTGTCTAAACTTGTATGTCTATTTAGTTGTTGTAGGCTTTCCCAGTGGGCATCTTACTATGCTCCAGATAGTCACAGCTCTTCAAAAATTCTGTCTGCTGGTTCTACACCTTAGATACCTTGAACTACTCACCCCTGTTTACCCAAATAAATCAAACTGTAGTTTCTATGGATGATAACTGGAGATTAGACATCTTTTTATACATTTGAACACCTGCATCTATTCATTTAATTGAAGTGCCTCTAAGCAAGTTTAATTACAGAATTTTCAGAGGATCAAGGTCTCATTATGGCAGTACTCATAGAGTGGAGTTAAATCCCAAATACCTAAAAGCTTTTTGTATACTAAATATTATTTAATATGGATTTTTATAACATATTTTTTTTAATGTTTAAATGAGTAATGAGGAAAGAATGAGACTTGCTGTGCATCTTCAGATCCTTATGCTATATTTTTTCAGAACTATAGGAATTTTTTCCTAAGGTTATGTTTGCACACAGTATGGGGTACATGCAGAGAGCCTGCACCTGTCATCTAAATTGCTTTCAAAGCCCAAGTGAACACTAGGCTATGTGGAAGTAGTAGTTCAATGCAGTGAGAGCTTTGAGTAATGCATTGACACTATAAATCACCTTGAATCTGCAGCCAGCATAGCTCCCTTTTCATGATGTAAGTAGCAGAACAGAGATGGGGAAAACAGATGTTTTCTGAGATGCTACTGGTGCTCATGTCAACAACAACAGAAACCACAGGGCTTAAAAAAATATACAGTGAAAAATTTTAAATTAATTTTTATGTGCAAAAGCTAGATATGGAAATGAAAAAAAGAAGCCTCTCTGGATGAAAAACAACAGAGTTTAGAGTCGACACTATGGTCCATGTGCTGTGTAATTCAATAAGGTGGATTAGAAATTATTTAAATATTGTTAAAATAACTAAGAGGATTTCCATGCACATTTGAATCACAAGGTCAAAATTATCTGCTAGTATTACCAGATGATATTGACATGCTTAAATGAATTCAGATAGCCACTAATAATGAATTAGTAAAAAAAGTGCAAGAAGAGGTAAAGAAAATCAGGTTTCATACACATAATCACAGAAAATCAATGTTTGTTCAACTTTATGCACTCTCAGTCTTACTACTCACCAAATCAGACTCAACCTGGGGAAATCAGTTTAATTTATTACAATTTAAATCAGAGAAGGGCAATGAGCAATAAAAAACTAAAGGTTAAAATGCTTTTTCCCTCACCCCTCCTTTCTTAAATTCACTCCTGAAATCTCTATCACCTTCTTCCTCGCAGCACTACAGAGGGAGAGGGAAGAGGGGCAGTAAATCACATTTTGTCTCTGCTGATCCTTCCTCCTTAGAGAGAGGACTTGTCACTCTCTTCCCCTGCTTCAGCTTGGGATCCCCCTGGCATGAGACAATCCTTTACAAAACTCTCCAACATGAGTCCTTTCCATGGGCTGTAGTTCTCCACAAACTGTCCCAGTGTGCGTCTCTCCCATGGAGTCCAGTCCCTGAGGAACAGGCTGCTGCTGTGCGGTGGGTTCAGGTCAGCCAGGGTCCACAGGTCCTTCCTTTCAGGACTACATAAGGACCTAGCCTCCTTCGGGCACTCACATGCTCCAGTGTAGGGTCTACTGGTGGATGGTCTACAGGTGATTTCTGCTCCACCATGGATCTCCATGGCCTTCACCATGTGCTGCTGGGGAATCTCTGCTCCAGAGCCTGGAGCAACTCCTCCTTCTCCTTCCCCTTTTCCTTCTCTGACCTGGGTGTCTGCAGGATTGTTCCTCTCACACGTTCTCACTTCTGTGTCAGAGGCCTCAGTTAGTGTCCCAGAGGTTTTTTTCCCTTGTTAACTCTGTTATCTGAGTGGCACTACCATCATTGCTGATGGGCTTTGCCTTGGCCAGTGGCAGATTTGTCTTTGACCCACCTGGGACTGGCTCTCAGGCATCTTCTGGCCTCTCCTTACAGATGACACCCTCTACCACTCACTACCAAGATCTTGCTGTGCAAATCCAATAGAGGTTCATTAAGGTCATCAGATAAAGAAATTTTTCAAGGAATAATAATAATAAAGAAAACAATAAAGACACACAATCACATGGTAATCAAACAAGTAAGAGAGATGATAAATTATAGCAAAACTTCTCAAGCATTAATTGATGAGTCATTAAAAAAATGTAGGTAAAACTTTGTAGAAGGAGAATACAGGCTTTGAAACTCATGAGAAGGGGGAAACAAAATAAACAGGATGGATATTTCAGGGGGATCAGTGGGACAGTACACAGCCATTAGGGAATTCATGGGGAGAGAATCTTGTGTGAGACAAAGGAAAGCATCAGGAAAGGAAAAAGGCAGGGAGGAATAGAAGGAAGGAAAAAAAGGGTTTGTACTATAACTACTCATTTGCCTGAGCCCTCTGCCTGACCAATGCAGTCCAATCTATATTTATTCTTAAGGCTTTTTTTTTTTTTTTTGTCATTTTCTGCATAATTTCACTCTCAATCACATGCATGAGTGATGCAAGATCTAGGTTCTAGGACATGGAAAAACAACCATGGGTGACAGGGCTCCAGTTCTGTATGCCAATGATTCTGGAGACCAGCACATAGGTCCCTGCATGGGGGAGTTGTAAGAGTTGGTAGCTGTGGAGTGGTCCCAGTGCATTTATATTTCTCCCTAATGAATTTAAATTGATGTCCATAGGTATGTATATGTAATTCAATGGGAAATTTCAAGCTGGAATAACCAACAAAAAGGATAAAATATGCATTTGTAAAGGTTAAAAAACTTTACAAGGGAGTGCAGGTGCCTCACATCGGGGCTGGAGTATCAGGTGAGCCAGAGCACACACTGGTCTTTGGGGAACCCATGAGTTTGGGGTGCCCAAGGGCTGAGTGTGTGCGTGCTGAGTGGGTGCAGACCACCCAGCAGGACCAGCCAGTGAGTTGGGGACCCATGGGCTAGGCAAAGGCAGCTGGAATCTGGACCGGGGTTCTGGGTGGTCATCTGTTACAGAAGGGCTTTTTCAGTGAGCTCTGAACTTTCCAACCCAAATATATGCACAATTAAGACAGTTCAGAGGGCATAAGGGGGAAAAAAATTGTCTGGTGAAAGGATCCTGTAGATATACTGCAATTAATGTCAACAATGACAGTGCCTTGTTTTTGTTTTCACTTTCACCACATACTGACTAGAGTGATTGTTTCAGTGATTTCTGTTTTGCAATAAATCGGAAATTATTTTTCTTGTCAGCATGCTGGCAGAAACAGCATGATGATACAGAAACAGAGACAAAAGAAATTGACAGCAGACACTTCAGGTACCTTTGTCAGATATGAAATATGCAGTATCCAGTAAATAAATCTGGTCCTAGTAACAAAAACCCACTGAGAGTAAACCTCAAAATTTACACTTCTTGAATAGGTGAACAAAGTCTTCAGAAGAACCTGCACCAAGCATTGTGCAGACTCTTTCCTTGGGCTGGACAAGACAGCAAATATACATAATGAATATAAGATGCAGGATTATTTATTCCATTACATGGAGCCTTCAGGTCAATTTGCAAACAAACCCAGGCACTAGAGGTGCTGTGGAAATACTTCTGATATTTTCAACAATGCAAGCCTTGAGGTGAGGTACATGTATCTCATTTGCTCTTTCTGGACTTTGTCTTTCAGGAACAGATAGAGATGTGAATACATGTGACTCTGATTAGTAGGGCAGTGCCAATCGTAGCCTATCAATGTCTCAATGTAACCTGTTTTGTTTGGAAAGCTCTATCTATCTGATATACTCGTGTTGAAACAAGGATATTTTGTGATTGCTGAGCAAATTTAAATCTCAAAAATGTGGACAGATTCCTTGAGATTTTTTTTTAATCAATACTCAATGGGTACAGAGAAAGGATCATTTAGAAGAAAAGGATATATTAACATAAGTCAGATTTCTGTTATTTCTTTTGAGAAGGGGTGGCAGCTAGCAAGAGATGTAGACAAGTAACAGAGTTTCAGTGTATTTGTTTGAGGCACTGAGTTCCTATGTGCTTACAATGCCAGTAATTGACAATCTGGACCTTATTGACTAAAAAAGTTCTTAGTACTCTTTTATTCAATATATTTATGCCTAGTGGTACAGCACTTATCTGGGATCTAACTGTGATCTGTAATTATTTATAATATTCCCTTTAAGGTAGCAATCTAAATTAAAATTACTAGCCAGAAGGTTTTTTAAAAGAGCAACACTAACCTCCTTAGAAAATCACATGCATATTGATAAAACTAGTTCATCATACATTTTCTAGCACCTTAAGGCATACCAGACTATTTTTTCTATTTGTTCCATTTTCATATAGCATCTCATTGGCATTTTCTCTATTCTTTCAGGAAATTTTCAGGAATATAACTCTTTCTACAGTTCCAAATTGTAGGCCTCTATATAAATTTTATTTCCTTGTTTATTGATTTCTTACTTTATGTAAAAGCAATAAAATATGAATTTTGTGAAGCCACAGAACACTGGTAAATTTTTATATTATGTTGCACACAATATTGACTCATTCCCTTATTAACATGAAGTTTTTTCTTTTTATCACTTCTAGGAAGGAGCATGATGAAAATCTGCTTCAGATCTCTACTCTGGTTTGTCACTCAGCAGGGAAATAAATAAATGTCTCCAATAACTTTATTCAAAGCATTTTCTTTGGTAAACACAATCAAGTACACATAGACACATGCAAGCAATGAAATAGCAGAACATCTGGTGAACTGCATGTGGGCCAGGAATATGAAGCTGAACCAGGTGCACAGAAGCAGGTTTTCTGATTCTGAAATTGTATTAGATGCTGGAAGGTTTCTATATATGAGAGGCAATGACCTGCATGATTTCCACATAGGTTAGAATCGGCGGCGTGTCATGTTCAAGAATATATTTCACAAGAGAGTGGAGCTGTAAAGAAAACAATTATTTTTTTTAAATTTTAATAATACACATTTTTGCTACCGCATCTATGGATGTCCTAATCTCCCCATTCATTCCCTCTGGCTTCTTCCTATAATAACAATGCTTTTATACGTGTAACTCTGGTGTTGAAAATTTAGTTTCCTAAGTAAAAACTACTGTTACTTAAGATGTCCTCTTCTCTTTCTAGAATTTTTTTGGGGTTTTTTTTGTTTTTTTTTTTTTTTTTTTTTTTACTGCTAGCAAGTTGCAAGTATTGATTTGGTGGGGAAAAAGCAACTCTCACTAAAGGGATGTTTGAAAATTCCATTAGTATTTTAAGATCCCAAAGCTGAAGCTAAAGCATCCTAATCTATTTGTTGAATTCAGCCATGAAAATACATCTGAGGAAATACGCATGAAAATACATTTAGGATTGCAAAACATAAATATTTGTAAAAAAAATCAGGAGTAAGATGCTTAATTTTATGTTGTATATTTTAAACTTATTTAGTTCTTATTTAGAGCTATGAGGAGCAAGCTCCTTTCCATGACTCCTTACTTGTACTCTTACTCCTTACTCTATAAGTTAGAGAAGGAGGTCTAAAACTTTTATGTCTTGAACTCAATATTTTTCATGTGTCTTCTATAACATAGAAAAGTATATCCATCCAGATAGAGTTTGATCACCTTCTGTACAAATAAGTGTACAGAAAATTTATGTGCTTTAAAGCTTTGCTCATCATGCTCTGTATATTACTCCAAGCAGTTTAGTCAGCAGAAAGCACATGGAGATATTTCTGTGCTATATCTCAGGGTTTAAGTTGAATTTCAAAAAAAAAAAACCAAAACAAAAAACTAAACCAAACCATATTAAGCTTAAGCTAGTCACTGTTAATTACTTCAGTTACTGTTAATTACTTATTTATCAGTTAAATGTGCTAGATCAACCAGTGTAATTAAAGAAACCTCACTATCTTTTTGCTTGCACACTTTGCTGGTATAGATTTTTACCCAATTATGCATTTTTTGCTTATTTTGTCAAAGACTAAATACTAAGACCATCTACATACAAATAGTTATTCCGCTGATTTCCATTATTTCCACTTCAAATTTATTTAGTTCTACTATCTTGAAAATAATATTTGCACCTCTTCTATAACCCTCGAGCTGATTTATTTTCCCCCAAAATGATTTGAGGAGCCCCAAACAACCAAAGAAAGCCTGGAAATATTTTTCAATATTCATTCCTAAGTCATAATATGTTGCCTGTCAGCAGTCAAATATTATGGAGTCATTTTCTGATAGCTTAAGTTGAGTCAAATCTGCTGAGTTTACCAACCAACTCATCTTTAAGTTGTTGCACATATAGTACCTTTTAAATAAGCTGCACAGCTGGATTGGGAACATCAGAGTGGCTATCTTCACCCTGCCACTGTTTTTAGGCCATAAACTGAACATAATTTGACCTACTTTCAAATAACTTCACATGCATCTAATAAGCACACGAGGCTTTCAGACCAGCTTTATTACATAGCACACTTGAAAAATGGTGAACACCAAAACAGCTATCAACAAAATCACTGAACAGTGTTCTTATCAACAAGTTCAGCCAAAAAATCTATTCCAACCTTAGTGTCCCACTAAGAACAGTGGAAACAAACCAATAATTATTATTTATTTCAATCATGAGCCAAAATGTATGTTATTTTAAGTTGTAACTAGCATTTAAATTAAACTACTTCTTTTTTTTTAAATACACTTATGGGTTCAAATTTGAACCACTGTTATAGTTGTTAAACATGCTATTGGTTTTCATTGGAGGAGGGAAACCTAATAAGGAAGGGAAAAGGAATAGTTCACCCTTTCTCATAGTGGCATTTTTCCTTTGCCCACTATGTTACTGTTACTTCAATTCATACGTCAGAACCTCTGTGAAGATTTTAATATCAAGACATCCCATGGTATTTCCTCACCATCTTTTGAGATACACAGTGGCTTGCATTATCTTGGCCCCACCGTACCTCTGCAGTTTCCTAACAAACCAACTCATATGCTGGCCTGTGTAACTGCTGGCTCCTGGACTGCAGTGTGAGGGTGCAAGTTAACCCAAACATCTGCGCAAAGACATCAGGGGCGAGTTATCCTTGCAGAGAGGTGGCACTGCATGTCCGCATCCCATCACTTTGGTGGCAGTTCCAGGCTGCAGAATAATATAGAAGACAGAAACAAAAACTTGAGTACTTCTTTATTTACTGGTTTCTAGATAGCTGTGGGAAAAACACTCTCCCTGATCTTTGTTCTCCTTTCACAGACTGTATTTATATTCTACACTCTTCAACCACCTGGAGTAATGTGTATATTCACTAAGTAGGGATGCTAAGAAAACCCTCTTTCAGTCCATACTACCACAGAGAATGCTTTTTAGGGGTTCTAATTCTTACCTAATTTAGATCAAAATCATTCAAAGTAAACAGGGATTTAAATGGAACTACTTACTACTTCTTACTTAAGCTTGTGCAACTGACAGGGACCCCAGTAACCTCAAGATAATAAATCATTCTTACCTTAAATGAACAAAATGAACACCTTTTATTTCTTTTTCTTCAGTGACCCGGGAAATAGTTTTCTTCCATTAGTAACTGTTGTAGCTGCTGCTGATCCTACTAGAGATTCCTGATTGCAATACTTTGCCATGAAAGTCACTGATACCTCTACATTTCTCTCAGGGAGACAATAAATGTGAGAAACCTAGTCTTTGCTAAAGTTGCAAAAAGTTCTGACCATCTTGAACATGTGACAGGAATAAATTTCATTGTTCTTTCTAAAAAAAATACTGAGTGAGTTAAAGAAACTCAGTGAGTTAAAGAAAAAAAAAATTGTCAGAGCTGTTAGCTTTTAACTTAGCTTTATTCATGAGTCTGCCTCTAGTCAATCACACAGGTTTTATGTCTGGTTGAAATTCTGCTCTACTAATTTTTGGCTGAAAATACTTCACCCTTCCTTCCTTCCTTCCTTCCTTCCTTCCTTCCTTCCTTCCTTCCTTCCTTCCGCCACTTCCGCCACTTCCGCCACTTCCGCCACTTCCGCCACTTCCTTCCACCACTTCCTTCTGCCACTTCCTTCCGTCACTTCCTTCCTTCCTTCCGCCACTTCCTTCCGCCACTTCCTTCCTTCCGCCACTTCCTTCCAATACTGTCCTTGGCAACAAGGTATTTTGAATTGCAAGGGGTTTCATATCAAGAGTAATTATAAAGAAATTGTAGACAATTAAAGGGAAATTTGTATGAAAGCCAATGTACAGTAGCACTCCAGGAGACAAAATATTTTCAAAGAGCTATGATCATAATGAACTATCTTGTAGTACCATAATAAAGTAAATAAACATCTTTCATACACTTAGAAAACTTTTATACCTAATCCTTCCTCATCATCACCCAATATAGATCATGTTATGCTACAAAATGTGAGAAATTGCCATTCTATATCAGACTACAGTTCCAGCCTGATTTTCTAGCACTGATGATGATCACTGGTGGATATTCATGGTCAGAGCATATAAAACACGGACATGGTACCTGAATACACAAGTCAGAATACCAGAATATTGGCTTCAAAGTGTATATTTTTTAGTGCATTCCATAAATAATGAAGGACAGCATCCATACAGGAAACTGCTCATCTTTGAGATTAAACCTCGAGGAAGAGAGACTGTTCTGGGTAGCTCATTGGAATGTGTTTCTGCAAAGTGCTTTTTTGAGAAAGAATATAGAACCTTCGTAAAGAGTAAATTGACATGGTTTCATCAAACATCATGGCCATGATAGGGAGCACACATGCTAGGAGAGAATAAAAGAAACAAAGGTCATAACATGGAATTTATGTTGAACAGCAGACATAAAAGAGAAATAGCTTCCAGATAATTACATTATTTTTTCTTTTAAAGCACCAAGTTACCAAACAAGTACCTGAAAAATATAGTCCTCCAGAACCCAGGTACTGTTCTTTAAAAATTGCTCTCAATTTTAATGTTAAAATTCCAGATAAAGTTGTTTTAAAATGAAGTTTAAAAATTAGGACTTTTTTTTTCTATTAGACTTTAGATAAAAAGATGAAGATGTTCATAAGTTATGCACCAAGTAAATTAAATATATATATTTAGATACAAATCATATTACTTATTAATGAAGTTGATAAAATATATATGCATATATAATAATTATAAATATAAATCAGAGAAGACTCACAAGCTTTCCATGAATTCTGTGCTAACAGTAATCACTTTATTCCTCTGTAGTTATAAAGAAACTGTGATGTCTTTTATTTCTCCCAGCTATCAGCGCATAGTAACACCTTACAATGCTTAATGATTTAAATTTCAAAACACTAGTATGGGAAGAAAATGTTATGTTTTTGTTACAGAGGGATCAAGAACAAATAAGGCATAGCATCTTTATAAAAAGGGGCAAGGCTTTGTTCCAGCTACCTGGAAATCCATGAAGCAGCCCTCCATCCTTTACAACAATTAAGCACTGGACCACACTTTGTCTCCTTCTTGTTGCTTAATGACTGCATCTTTCTTAGAGCCCGTCTCTCTGTGAGGGGAGGATGGACCCCAGAATATATGGCCATTGCCAGCCTGCTCAGGAGATAACAAGAGCCAGACGTCAGGCCGAGCGCCGCCGGGGACGGATCCGTGCTTATCCGCACAAAAGGCAGCACTTCTGCTGTGCCTGCCTAAATTACAGCACGTTCTGGCCCACAGTATTAATTTCTCCCTTCCAAAAGAATGAAGAGGGCAGTAAATCTTTCAATGAAACTGGAAACGGCACAGCTCTGTTCTGCACGGACATGCAAAGTAGAAGTTCAAAGGTTATCCCTGAATCACAAGCTGATATAAAATCAGCCTGCCATCATGTTAACATCGTATGGTAACACTTTAAACACTTTATTTAAGCATTTCATTTAGGAAACAATTACTGTAAGTTTTTTGTCTAACATAATTAATAGGTCAAGCAGCACTTATTAAGTCTTTAGGCATTAATTAACATTTAAAAATTATCACATATGACACATTAATTAGATATCAATCACTTATTAGAACTACTGACATTTAATAATAATTTTAAATTATAGCAAATTCTCCTTCTACAAATATCTTTCCAAAATACAAGTACCTGCAAATAGTACTTAAGTAGTTTAATATGTTAAGACTTATTTTTTCCTTGTAATTATCACATAGAAAAATCAGTCTCTGTATGCTTTAGTGATAAAACATATCTGTATCTTTTCAGTTCACTAATGAATGACACAAAAGGAATAAAAAGCATAACATGCGTATTAAAATTGTTTCTAAAGCACAATTGAAATTAACTGTACCTCTGTTCTTTTCCTGTGTCATATTTGAACTTAATTTCTCCTCTGATCCTACTGTCCTGTCCTGAGGAAAGAAATACAAATGACCAAGTGTTAATTGCTGACCTCTGTCACCCCTTAATTATGCATTCATGTATCTTGTTTGATATTCCCTTGAATAGCTGTCTCCTTTTGCCAAGATTTTGCCATCAGACACTTCACAGATACAATCTCTCTCTTGACCTAATTGAACTTATTATTAATTAAATTTTCTAATACTAACTAGGTATTTGGGATGACACATAAAAACTCTACAGGGTGCCCAAATTCTACAAGACTAATGTTAATATTGGCAGCTTGACAAGAATCAGAGAGCTGTTTCTTCAGCACATACTTTTGCATGCATTTTCCTGCTAATATATGCACTTACACATAAGATATGCAGCAACTTTGCTGAACAAATAAAAATCACTGTGGGCTTTTTTTTTCACAGAGGTTTCTTGTCTAACATACACCTACGTGATGATTTATGGAGGGATTTTAGAATTTGTAAATACAGAGCATTTCCCATATTTCACTCGACATGTGCTTAAAACATACTCTCCTTTCTGGAAAAGAAAAGCAGTATGGCAGTAACCTGCAGCAGGGGGACATGGGGGGCTGTAAACATGCACATCTATGAGCTGGCAGCATCCTCATTTATCTGGCTGCCTCTGTTTTGCTTGGTGATCAGCAGCATCTGGTAGTGCTCCACCCTGCTATCCACGAGAAGCTGCAGCCAGAGCCACGGAAGAAGAGTGCAAGTCAATTCTGTGAGCTACACCTGCATTGTTTGAGAATTGGCAGATCTGTACCATACCTCTGATGGCTTAATTGGGCTAGCACACATAATAACAAGGAGTAAAAGCAAATTCTCCAGATGTTCTGGGAATATACATGTCAGTAACCGTACTGTCATCTTTCATTACATCTGTTAGCTGGATTAAGATACCAAATGCAGGATAACATACTATATTCTCACTTTTTCCTTTGACGTTTTAACCCAGTCCAAAGGTAATTAAATGGTTTCATGCAAGTAATAGGTAGTATTTGTGATGAGAGTAAGAATCAGACTAATAAGGAATGAAAACACTATGATTTCCTTTTTTTACAGGTGAAAAAGGATAAGACAGTTGATCTGAAGGCTACATTGCAAGGAGACCTTGTAACACCAACTCTCACAACACGTTCTTGGGGATCTAAAGTAAACTAGTTTCCTGGGACCTCTCAGTAGTTTACAGAGAATGAAATGAATCACCAATGACTAGTTCAAAGCAGAAACAAAACTCATTTCTTAAGTACAATCCATAGCCTTTAGTAAAATACCTAGATTCTCTATACAATGCACAGGGAGGATTAGATGGGATTCAGAACAGACAGCATGCTGTGCAAGATTTATATAATAGAGAAGGTCAAGACTTAAATCCTGCACTTACGTCAGACCCGGTTTACAACTCAGAAACCTCTCCTGCACTAATGCAACATGTCCCTCCTTTCAAAATAACAGGCACCTGTTCCTTGTAAAACATAGAGGTCAGGGGATTGTTTTTCTACTGTTTAAGTGCGATTTAGATGGAAGGAATTCAAAGCCAAATAACTGGCTGTGAGATGCTGAAGAATCTTTACATTTTTGTCCCTGTATTACTTTGCAGAAACAAGCGTGGAATGCGCTGGGCTAGAGAGTAAAAGTGGAATCCCAGTGACTGCTGAAAGATAGGCCACCTACCTCTTGACCCCATCCCCAAGGACTGTTGCAGTGCTATATAAATCAAAAGTGAATGAAAGCCACAAAAAGGCCTAGCAGCCAAGATCAAAACTAATCTTTTAAAATTTTAGCCCCCTCTGAAATGTCACTTAGGGTGCTTGCTCTTTCCACTGCCATGCATCTGCTTGGCAGAACTCATTGCCTCTTGACATCAGGAGATCCCTATTTTCTCCTTTTTTCAGCCTATGTTTAAGACTGATTTGTTTTCATTGACTTTTAACTGACATTAGCTAATTATTAACTCTGCAGGATAGATTAAATTTTAATTTTAATGTCATTGTAAAACGCCATGAGCTGCCTCAGCATGATAAGATGCTATAAAAGTTTAAACTGTTGTTTTAAGTTAGCCACCTGTTCAAAACATTAAAAATCTACACATTTAAATCAATCACACTGCACTGGATGCCCCATCAAGGCTAATGTTGATAAATTACACTCTTAGCTCTAGTAGATATAGAGTCATTATTCTCCAGAACAGTAATATATTGGACTTTATTCTGTAGAGTTTTAGTTGGGATTGCAGTTTCATTTTACAAAATCGTTAATACACTCCAATGAGTATTTTCGAATCTGCTATTTTGCCCAGCAATTATTCTGGCTTAACAGTGCCTTTGAGTTTCTGTCTGGCATGTGAGACATGTGCTGGAGATGTACAGTTCCAGAAAGGAGTTCATGGAACTACTCTGGGCCAAATCAGAGCTGGATAAGGTGACAAAAACCCCCATACCCTTCTGTCTCTGGACAAAACAGACAAATCTGCAGGCTGAAGTAAATGACATTTTTGTCTTAGGTGTAGTAAACAGAGAGAAAAAAAACTTACTTTTTCTGGATTTTCTACCTATAAAACAGAGCTAATATTTTCCCATGCCTGTCTTCTCTCTTCACATGGTAAATTTACTTGTGTAAGTACTATTTCTTATCAAAAGCAAAAGGGCTCTTTCTACAGCTCCAATAAAGGAAGGCAACACATTGAGACTGCATTTAGTAGACCTTGTTCTGCAGCTATGGATCTGACTTTACTACCTCTTGTTCTTCTTTTGCTCAGAAAAGGTTTATAAGTAAGCCAAAAGACACAGACTTCATAATTTTATTATAGCTGGAAAAATCTTCAGCAATCCTGCAGCTGAATGACCTATTCATCTCATCCATTATTGTCATTTAGAAGAATATAAATTCTTTTTAAGACCACACGAAAAAAGCTGTATTGTCTGAGATAGAAGACAGGAGACACTTCAGTTTCCTTTTGTGATATGCCCCTGCTGATTCCTAGTCTAGAAATTCACTGAAACACTCCCCAAAGAGAACAATTTTTAACTTTATTGTTGAGGAGGGCAAAAAGGTTAAAGAGGATTTAGCTGAATGCACAAGCTTAGCACAGGTTTACCACCCATAATCATCTAGGACTGCGCTCCTGCACACAGTGTCTGTGCATGAGAGCCTGTGCTCTGACAGTGATTAGCAGTATCAGTGTAGCAGCTGGGTGACAGAGGAGCAGGGTGCTGTGAGCAGGTCCTGAGATGGAGGGACACCAAGTGCCTTGCAGCCCTGCAGGTGAAAGCCAGCTCGCTCTGGAGCGTGCTCCTGGTGCCCACACGGCACATGCCCCGCCCATCTGGAGGATGCGTGTGCTGCTGCTGCAAGCACAACGTGTAATTATTACTTGCATGAATTTTCAGTTCAAAGTGTTTAAAAAACAACGTCTATAACATATCTGTCTGCCTCGGAGTGCTGCTGTAACATTTTAATGTCTGTGACTACATGCTGCATGTCATGAGATGTTCTATGAGGTTTTCAAGTGTTGTGTTGCAATGACCCAAAACATGGCAAAGAAGAGGTCAAGTAGAAAAGAAAATCGAATTCTAGTGCCCATGCACTAGACTCCAAGACTCCCATTCATCCAAATAAGCCTCTCCTAATTCTTACAAAAAAAATCAGTTAAATTAAACTATTAGATTATTTAAACAAAGTCTAGATTGCAGGCAGGTTATGAGGTGGAGAATGGAAATTCTTAATATCTGAACACATTTTCTTCCTAGTAGAGACAAGTCCTCTGAAACTTTGAAAAACTTAAGGGTATCATTCTTTACATGTGTAATTTTTGCTTGTCCCTTTCTGTTTGAAATTTCTTCAGTAACAGTAATGGAAAGCTATATACTGCTTGACCTTTTTTTTCCACAGATGCATGTGGAGTATTTCTGTCCTAACATTTCTCTACAAAAGAAATTTTGTGTAAGCTACAAGAGCTACTACAACAAAAGGGATCATGGAGACCTGACATACTGTGTCATCTGTCATTTCTGACAAATGTAAATGCAAGAATAAAATCCTTGGTAGAGAATAGGAACATATGAGTCAGGGTTGAGTGAAAGGGCATCAAAGGCTCTAGTTCCTGATGCTTTTTCTTTACTTCTGTTGTTTTTGTCTGATTTATCAGCATAATGTAGTTTCTGTCAGAGGAAATATATTCAACAGCTGAAGAGTGGTGGGGCAGATGTGCTCCAATATCCCCAGGTCTCACCAGTGAGGCTGCAGATGTGTTCTCAGCAAGCACACACATCCACCTTGTATATCCATATATACACAAACAGGCACACAGATTAGACACACACAAACAGATGAGCCAAAAAAACCAGACACTCTCAATGGCCTCATCCTTCCTCCTCTCTGGCAGAGAGACATGGAAGTCCACTTATGACAGTATATACATAAATAGATACAGTGCGGATCTTTCCAGAAGCTGGGCTCAGACACTGTTGAGTAAATGTCCATGGACCACATAAAGTCTCACAAGCTCTTGGCTTCTGGACATTCAAGACCCTGAGGCTGCAGTCCCACTCTTTTTGCTGATATAGGCCATTGCAGAAACACAAAATTGATGAGGACTTCCCCAGTCCCCATAGTGAGTATCCCTGTGCTCTAATTCAAAAACATAAAGGCTGACCCTCAGAGACAAATCCATCCACTTCTTCCCAACTAGTTTGTATCCATCATTTCTAGAGATCTCACATTTCCTTGCACACCTGTACTTGTTCATCTCGCTGCATCAAAGACACATTTGTGTCTCCTAGTCTGACTCTGAGCACACAATACCCCTCTGTTTCCCTTCTCTGTTCCCACATACACAGACTAAGAATTCTCACACACAAAAAAATTAGAAAGGAATTTAATAAGAAGATTGGATGTGTCATGCTGGTTATGTGCAGGATATAGCCAAGCAAACAACATCCCTTTTTATTCCTTTTGTTCTCTATTCACGTTTCTTCCTCCCAAAGTCACTTGAATCCCTCACTTTTGTTCCTTTTCATTCCTTTCCTTCTCTAAATATCTCAGAATAAGCCCTATGTCATGCTGAATTGCTTTTCACTCACAGGAAACCTCCAGGTTTCACACACCTAGGTAACAACCCTATTAGTTTGAATGTTTATCCAAAATGATGTTCTGGCATGATTTAGTATCAGAAATAGTTTGACCAGAAGGACCAGGGAAGTGATTGTCCTTCTGTACTCAGCACCCATGTACTGTGTTCTGTTTTTGGCCTTTCACTTCAAGAAATACATTGAGGTGATAGAGCAAATCCAGAGAAAGACAATGAAATTGATGAATGGAGTCAGTTATATGAAGAGTGGCTGGGTGAGCTCGGGTCGTTTCGTCTGGAGAAAAGGAGACTCATGGGTTTTCTACAAGCACCGGAAAGGAGGTTGTAACAATGTGGAGATCAATATCTTCTCCCAAGTAACCAACGGCAGGAGAAGAACCCTCAAGCTGCACTAGGGCAAGTTCATGTAGGACTTCAGGAAGAATTTATTTATGGAAAAGTTTTTTAAGCATTGGAATGGACTGCCTAGGGAAGTGATTAAGTCATCACGCTTGGAAGTTCAAGAAATGATTGGATGTGGCACTTTGTTCCATTATCTAGTTGACAAGATGATGGTCAAAGGCTCGACTCAATAATTTTGGATGTCTTCTCCAACCATAGTTATTCCATAATTCTGTTATTCCCAATGACTCCTCATGGTGCTTTCCATGTTTGTAAAATGGGGCTGAGGCTCTCCAGGGATAGCCCTGGTAGAGGCATGTGTGGAATGTTTGCTCTCAGGAGCCCTTAGTTTGGGATACAGCTTGCCACAGTGCCTCCCATTGCCTCTCCGATTTCCGCAGATGGCCTTTGACAAGCCAATAGCCCCTTGTGAGACACCTTGGAATAGTTCACCAGGGTATTTCTTGGGGTCCCTTCTGCTGTTGGGATTCTGAGCTCCTTTGTGTGTACGAAGTTGGTTTTTGTCATATAACCTTATGTTTAAACCCCTACCTCAACTTAATGATTTCAGGAGACCCTATGTGATGGTGTTCACAGGGGTCTTATGTTGAGGGAAGAGACGAGGATCTGACTCCATATTTCAGAATGCTTGATTTATTATTTTATGATGTATATTACATTAAAACTATACTAAAAGAATAAAAGGAAAGGTTTCATCAGAAGGCTAGGCTAAGAATAGAAAAGAAAAAATGAAAACAAAGGCAGTTGTCTCAGACTCTCTGTCCAAGCCAGCTGGGCTGGGATTGGCCATTAATTATAAACATCCAAGATGGGCCAATCAAAGATCCACCTGTTGCATTCCAGAGCAGCAGATAACCATTGTTTACATTTTGTTCCTGAGGCCTCTCATCTTCTCTGGAGGAAAAAATCCTAAGGAAAGGATTTTCATGAAAAGATGTCTGCGACAACCCTATAATCCCAGCTTTCAAAATTTCATTTGATTTAAACAAGTGGTTTCAGTCCCACTATTTAATGAGGAATAAGTGGTTTACTCTCATTTTTTGAAAAAGAGGCATTAATATCTTCCCTAGCTGTGAGAAAATCTTTAAAGTGGTGACCAGAATTAAATTAATTTTTTTAAGTATGCATTCAGAATGTATGTAGTTTTTTATCTTTTCAGTATCCAAGGATTATTCTGTCTGAGTACTCTTAAATACAATTTTCTTGTCTGAGGCAATTTATGCCCAAGAACTTCTGCTGAGGTGATAAGTGCTACATTCACCTTCCAGCAGTGATTCAAATGTGGGTGGCTCATTCTATGCTTACCAAATGTACACTCTGAGCTCAGGTGGGTGGCAGATGCATATCTCTGATACCTGTGGGCAGCAAATATTCCCCCTTTGAACCTGTAGGACCCAGCAGAAATTCAGATTAACGAAGCATCACTGTCTGAAAACAATTGACTCTGTATCTGCCAAACCTTCGGGCAATAAATTACTCTCTATGTATGCACACATTTCTCATCTATCTTTCTGAAAATGTTTTGCCTAGTCCACAGGCAGCAGAATTTCAGAGTTTCTTTGGCATCTGGGCTTTTTTTGTTAGGTATGTTTGCACTGTTCCTTAATGATTACATTTTATGGTTATTACCTTTTCCTTTGACAGACAGTCTTGGTCCTCTATGTGGTATACTCATTATCTTTAGGAAAGCACTCATACTTTCAGAAGGTAAAAAGCAGACAAGAAATACATTGAGAAATTTATGAAAAATAATAACTTCTTAGCAATATCCATCTAAATAAGAGTTTGGGATGAGTAAAATCTTACATGTTTTCTATTGGCATCTGCAGAACAAGCTGTGCAGAAATGAACACCTGAAAATAATTATATGCTATCCAGTAAACATTGAGAGAACTTTTAGAAAACTACTCATAGAGAGTGCAAAAAACGTCTAATATGTGTGTATTGCTTGACAAAATCCTTCTCTTATCTGGTCTGCTTGTTGTCTGCTGCTTTTGCTGCAGCGCAGAAAATCAAAACAACAAATGAACCTACATTATGAAAGGACACCAGAAAGTTTCTAATGTCTTAAAATACAGAAAATGAAAAGTTTATAATGTATACTAAAAATATAGGGAATAAAAACTCTTATATAGTAAAATGTATGTCTATCAAGGATAATAGTTTTGAGGAGTTCTCGTGGGTTTTTTTGATAGATCAGAAATTTCTGAATAACATAATAACTGTATAAAATTGAACTGGAAAAAATTACTGCTTCAAAGGTCATCTACCATTAAAGGGGAGGTATGATTGTAGTCAAAGAACCAAAGGTCTTGCAAAGGTGCCCAAAAGTATTTTTTAGCATTTGAAAGGGCAGTAGAAAGTTCTGCTAAGGCCACTTTAAAATATTTTCTCGTTTAAGACTTGGGTGAAACCTATCTGAGTGGATCTATTACACAGGTTATTACCATGCTGTATGCTCTGTCTTGATATGTACTAAATCCTTTTTTCTCTACGGTTAAAGAAATAAAATTGTAAATTAGATACTTGAAATAAACTTTTCCACTCTATTCAGCACTGATAAGGGCCTTAGCTAGAGTACTCTTTCCATTTTCAGGGAAGATAGTTTAAGGATAAAGGAAAACAGAAGAGAGCCCACAGGACAGTCACAAGAACGCTACGATCTCCATGAAATATTTATATAAAAGGAACAGTTTTTAAAGAAAAAAAAATGAATAGAAATACATGAAAGTAGCTTCTCACTAAGGCATTTTTTCCATAGTCTCCATTGTGCTTCATGGTCAGTGGAACAGATAAATTGGCTTAATTTTAGAGAAGAAATTTTAAATTAGAATTTAGCTCTTTTTAAATGGCAGGGTTTTGTGCACAAAAATGGCCTTCCATGGAAGATAATGGGATTTCTTTTCTGGGCATTTAAAAGTATAGTACCAAAAGAAACCCCTCCTTAATAGATATTTGAGGCATTTTTTATTTTTGACAAATTCTTCTTATTAATTTTTTAAGGAAATAACCAGATGGGTGTTTGAGGTCGTTATAATCCTCAGTTCTGTAGTTCAGTAAATGATTACTTGGCTCTAGCCATTTTGAATGTAGGTTCCCAGTTTAAGCTGGATAGATCAGCTAGGATGTCAGTGTGTTAAAGAGGAAAACAGTGAGATCCTGACCTGAGTCAGGTCAGGAGAGTGTCCCAGATGTGTATCAAGCCCCAGAAAATGAAAGAACCTTGAAGCAGAGGATAGACCTACAGCCTAGCAGCTGATTTTAAGGGATCCCAACATTTTAGCTTAGACTAATTTCTGAAGGTAATATGAACCTTACATTTCCTAAATTTAGGCATTTTCCTAGATTAATACCTTTGATAAAACTTCTCTTGTGAAGCTGATTTCCCAAATAACTGAGGAATGGTCATAGGTTACATTTTAAGACACTGAAAAACAGACTCAGAGGAATTATTTTCACAGAAAACCAGTGATGTGAGGCTTCTTAATTTGAGAATAATTTTACAAAATGCAGACATATGAATTCAGGATAGAAAACTCCTATATTTATTTTTTATAAAGCATGCATGTTCTTATCCTGATGCTGTCTTGACCATAGATGTTAGACAATGTGTAATATGAATGGTCATAGGCTATGGTGTTTTATGTTTTAAAATTTGAAAATGCTAGTTTTAGAGCTATCCTCATTCAGCCTTTTAAAATTTTACTTTTAAATTTAATTTTTTTTTTAATGAAATCTAATAAGGTGTGAATTTAAAGTATTTACCATAGCCTAAACTATCTGAAATTCAATAAAAATTCTCATAGGTAATTGAACAATTGCAATCATTTAACTATTATGTATCTGATAATACACACTCTTCACATAGAGATAGAAATGAATTTTAGGTAACTCTGCCTCACTTCTTTATCAAAAGCATACTAGTAATTGAAGTTTTGCTACTATATTTTCTTTGTAAACATAGCAAACATATTGAATGTGCATATATTTCATTTAAGAATCACTAATCATGCCAACAGTTATCTAGATGTCTCATAAACTGAGACTGAGCTTTAAAAACCCAGGTATATTCGGTTTCCGGGAATTCCTTCAAAGAGACAGAGAGAAAACCATTTCTTCTGCTGAATAATAGAGGTAATTTTCGAGTCAGCTTTTCTAATGCTGTGGTGCAGTATCTCAGATGATAATACCTGGAAAAAAAGTAGCAACTCTCTGGAATTTAGGTGAAGACACCTCAGAGCCAGAGGAAAACTGTGAATGAAACCATAATTTGATTTTTCTTCCTAGGGTAGATTATGAAAGAAATAGCAGATAAATGTTCAGTGTAACCAAGATTCGTGCAGGTTGGCTTTATTACAAAAGAGTGTCAATTTCTGCCTTTAGAACAAATAAACAAAAAACTCAAAAGCTGACTTATGTGGGTGGCTGTGCAGTTCCCTTGACTGACCATATAACATATGACTAGAATTAAAAATTAATTTACTGGTACAATTAATTCAATCATGTAATTCAATATCTTCTCAACTGTTGCTGCCATTAGGTGTATTCATACAGATAATGACCATCACAGAGAAGCATTGTATATTGCTGTAAATAAAATCTATCCTAGAAACCTATTGCACCTGCTGAAGTCTTAACACTCCAGTAATAGACCTAAAATGGTAGTTAATTTTATATTTATATGCTTTCCCATGCAAAAGATCATGAACAACTGCACTTCTGATGAAGAAATTTTGCTAATAGGAAATAGCCTAGATCTTGAGCTGCAGGAGAGCCCCTAAAGATAATTTATGATGGGTGAAATGTATCCTAGATTAGATTTGCATTAAATCTATGGAACATAAATGAAATTCTGCAGCCTCAGGATTAAAGGAATGTATAACTAAGAGAGTCCTTTACTTAATATTTCATTTTTTCGTGTAAATAACTACCTCTGATGTTACTTCTATGGAAGAATGCCATAAATTGCAAAGAATAAATTTGAACCAAAGGAAGGATGGAGGCATTCCAGACTATTTCGGTACTCTGAAACATTGTGTATGCCTGGCTGCCATTTTCCCCCTTTTTTTTTCCTTTTAAGTTCACGCAGCTCAATTACAGTTTTGAATTTGTTGGTTTAGAGCAAGGAGTAAAAGCTTTGAGGGTGTTCTCAAATGTGTTTATCCTTAAGATACTGACTACAGAATCATGGAATACCATTTAATCTGATAGTTCAAACAGCATAAGCCCAGTTTAGAATACTCTGCATGTAGGAAGAATGAACAGGAGGACAGGTGTAACATGTCTGACCTGAGATTCTCTGGTGTTCTTGCTGATAATGCCATGGAGTTTCTTCAGGTTGAGTTGTGAAGAGAATATGAAAAAATATATTTTGAAGACCCTTTGCTTCATGACCAGCTAGCGTCAAATAATGGAGCACACCAAACTAACACCAGAGAAGATACTTTCACTCTAAGCCCACAGTCATAAGAAAAATGGTGACACCTCTAAAGATTTAAAGTCCAAAAACATTCCTACACAAATAATTTTTTGCCTCTTAAAAAGAGGCAAACATGAATCCTAAGTCTTGCTGATATTTAGTAAATTTTAGTTCTGTATGTCTCCCAGGACGTCTATTGCACAAATAAAAGAACACAGATGAAAAATTACTGCACACAAATGCAAATGACTAGTTATTAGCATTCTGAGTGTCCAAGAGCATCCACAAGAAAAAAAAAAACAAAAACAAAAACAAAAACAAAAGAATATGTTTTTCAGCATTTCATATTTTTCTTTAGGAGTTTTTTACTTCCTTTCTCTTCTAAATATCAACATACTATACCAATTATTTTAAAAGCTGTTTCCCAGAATGTTCATTGCTATTTACTAACAAAGGTTACAATTTTGATTTACCCCCTCCTTATTTTCTTCAGAGGAAGCAATTTCAAATAACAGTTTAATGAGTATCCTGCTATCTGAGACCTTTGCCTAGCCCAGGAGTTGTGCAAAACCAATTAGAAGTGTACATTTGCAAATTGGGTGCATGCAAGCATGACCAACTCCTCCTTCTCCTTCCTCCCCCGC
This sequence comes from Zonotrichia albicollis, assembly GCF_047830755.1. Classification (NCBI taxonomy): domain Eukaryota; kingdom Metazoa; phylum Chordata; class Aves; order Passeriformes; family Passerellidae; genus Zonotrichia; species Zonotrichia albicollis. The sequence continues at coordinate 72,279,290 of NC_133820.1, forward strand.
CCTCAAAATAGGATTTCATTGTAAGTAAACTCAATTTGAAAACAATTTTTTTCTCTGAGAACCCATGTCCTAACCCAAATTATGCACAGATGAGTCACTTCTGAAAGAATATACAATGTAAATGTCAAAAAAGACAATCATATGGAATTACTGTGGGATTATTTGTTATTATTTTGTTGTTTTGGGGTTTCTTCCCTCATAATTTGCTACATGTTTTATTTATTTATTTATTCACATGAAGCCTTCTGTGGACCTTCTGAAAAGATAATGGTCAGACTAAAGCAAGCCAGAAAGTTTAATTTCTCTGAATAAAGGCCAAGTACATTGGGTGTTCACTTTTCCACACCTGGAAATTCCACTTGAAACGCCCAAATCTGTCCTGCTTAGCATCCAGGTGCTACTACTAGCATTAGGTGCCACTACAAAAGAGCATGTATCCTCTGCATGTGTCTGTGGCTTAACTCTGCACTTGCAGCTTACCCCCACACAGCTCCTTCCTCATCCTCTACACAGGGCTGAAGGAGAAAATCAGAGAGTTAAAAGCTAGAAAATTCATGGGTTTAATTCAAAATATTTTAATAGGTGAAGCAATAGCCATGCACACAAAAGAAGCAAAACAAAGAATTCATTCACCATTTCCCATGGGCAGGCAGGCAGAATTTCAGCCATTCCCAGGGAAAAGGGTCTCCCGCCGTGTAATGGTGGTGTGGAAAGGCAAAGATCATCACTCCCAACATCTGCCCTTCCTCCTTCATCCCCCAGTTTTATTTACTGATCATGATGCCATATGGAATGGGATAACCCTTCAGTAAGGTGAGGTCAGCTGTCGTGCCTGCGTCCCCCCAAACACAACTCCTTGTGCTTTGCCATCCCGATCACCGGTGGGGAAATGAGATAGGCAAGAAACTGACATTGTGAAAGAGCTGATCAGCAGCAGCTAAAACATCTCTGCATTTTCAACACTGTTTTCATTACAAATCCAGATCATAGCACCATAGAAACTTCTAGGAATAAAATAACTCTATACTATTCAAAACTAGCACAAGACGTCAAGAATAAATATCTAAAATGGCAGCAGATGACTGGGCAGTCAATTGAGTAAAATCCATACCCATCTAAAAAGATAGGCTGTAATAAAATAGGATACTGTAGTGTGAGAAAAAAAATGAAATTTCAATCAGCTTTTACAATAAAAATATACTTTATAAGAGTCACGTCAAGCAAAAGGACAGGCTTCTACTCCCAGAATCTTTTCTTTGGTGCAGTATACTATGTAATCTTTTATGCCATAGTATCTCAATTCTAGAACATATAACCTGCAGTGGTTTGTACTACTGATTCTTTACACTGCTTTTTAAAGGGACAGAAAAAGAGAAGTTAGCCAGGGCCAAAAACTTTGTAAAATCCAAATGCTGCCACTGTTTAGCAGACACATTCGTCCAGAATAAGATGAGGGATTTGCATATGAATGGTCCTACTCTGAATATTTCAGATTGTGATCTAAGCCAAAGAATATATACCCAGACTGGCCTCAAAAGTCTCAGGAGGTGCAAATAAGAGGTTTTTGTACTAATACTACTCATACTACTACTAGTAGCAAACAACCCATGCAGGGGGGAACTAAAACACCAACCAAATACACACCTCAGGAGAGTTAATTATAAATGTCCTTTTGAACTATATTTGCAAGCACACACTTTTTTTCAGTGTATGAATTTCACGGGTAACAGAGGACACTGAAGCTAAATTTGCACTTGGAAGTGCAACTACTGAAACAGATTGTTCTCTATTTTGTAAGGAAAAAAAATGAGTCTTGGCAGTTCCTCAGTTCTTCACAATATGAAGCTAAAGGTCAATATTAGTTATAGTGAGGTAGCTAATACTGCTAAGTGCCAGTAAGTGGCCATAATGCACTTCAGTACACATAAAATAACCTCATGCATTCCATACAGGTATAATCAGCAGGTCCATTAAGTGGCATATTAAATATAAGCCATAAAACAAACAGAAGAACATCAACTCTTTAATGATATCAAACAATCAAATCTTTAGGTCAAAATCATTGTCCATGTAATAAGACAAAGCGTCCTTTTTAATCAAAGTTCTTTTCCTTGTCATCCATGTTCCAGGGCAGAGTCGCTCTTACAGTCTTCTCCTTCTGCAAGAGATGCAATTTGTTCTCCAATCTTTCTTTTTCAGAATTGTTTCCAAGAATTTCTCCTGGAATGAGACTATTTTCTTTTGAAGAAATAGTAAGAGCTTGGCTGAACTGAACACTTCTCCTATCTTTCAGAATGCATCTCAGCATCTCAGGTTCATATCAAGAAAATGTTCAATCTGAGATCTGATAATGGGTTGGAATTATTTTTTTTTCAACAATATCTGGGTTTGGGGTTTTTTTAGCAGTAAGTTTCAGGCTAGCCTCAAGATTGGGTAGTGTAGCCTGTTATGCTCTTCTGCTTTTATAATGAGAGATCATTTGTCCAGACTTCTGCTTACCCAAGAACACTGCATCATTAGTTTTTCCTTACTCTTGTTAATAATTGTTATTTCCAAATTACCTCACATCTGCCATTGTATTACAGTGTAAGTTTTAAAGCAATAAATCAAAACAAAAAAAGTGCTTGTGCGCCTAAAGGAACATACCTTTTATTTCTCAGACCCATTACATCAACACAGTGTTATCCTTATCCTACCTCCATGCTGCAGGTTTCATTACTTAATATCACATTTAAGGCAGAACAAATACTGCTCTGTAAGCTGTTTACCTGCCCCACTGCAGGCATCCTGTCAGATATGTTACTTACATCTACATGAGAGCTCTTCATTTCAGTTCCAGAATAGTGAATATTTGCTACTCAACATTTAGGTCAATGACAATTTTTCAGTGTTTTTAATACCTTTAGCGGGATTGTTTGGGGTGCCAAATATACAGGCAAGGCCAAAAAGACTGAATTGCATCTCTGGTTATCTATTTCAGAATTTGTCTGGTCTTTTTATTCTGGTTACCAATTACATTCACCGGTTAAAACTCAAAGAGCAACTGCATATCATGCATCCCATTTTCATTCATGGTTATCAGGAGATACCTAAGGAAGAATAAGATTAACACAGACATGAATTATACTTCCTTTCAAAGCTCTCACAACCTCTCACTCTCTATTAACATTTAAGGAAGTTCAGAAGCTGGACATTATCTCTTCGTATGAATGAGTTTTTTGGGGCTTGTGTGCCTTCTAGAAAATAGTCTAATCACCTTCATTTGCTACATTTCGATTTACCTTTTCAAATTTTGTTGAGGTATCTAGGGCTTGCTGTACATTGTAACCTCCTCAGAAGAGAAAATATTTACAGCTGTTGGACCTACAGTGGTCCAAGCACATCAGGGAGCCACAGGAAGGTTTCAATAGCAATCCCACTGCCTTCTGTGTCTGTGTGCACAAGCGAGTTCAGAAGGCAACATTTTTCTGTTGCTGAGAGCTTTAGGGTCACTGTTAGCCTCGTTTTCTTAGTCCTGTGATATGAAGCCTTAAAATAACTTGTTATGGTTAATGGCAAGGAAAAAATAATTCTATATATGAGTGGCTTCAGAAAATTCAAAACAAATTCTGTAAATCCCAAATGATCGCTTCTTCACACAAAAAGAGAAATTCTCATCTTTATGAGATCAGAGCTGCTTAATAATCACATTATTGTTTTTAAGAAATTATTTAGCAGCAATGATAAAAGTGTTAGGACCAAATAATCAAATTCAAAGGCCAATAGCTCATAACCTATAGCTTTAGTCAGGCACTCAAACAACTGTAAGCCACAGGCATAAGAAAGTTGACTGGGGTCCTTACTATATGTTTCAACGTTTCCAAATAGTTTCAAGTGATTCTCAATATTACAAAAAATGCAAAGCTACAATATTTTTAAGAGTTAATATACCTCTAGAGAATAAAAAATCCTCTCTTGCACTTGTTTGTAAAGTAAGGTCACAGAGTCTATGCCACAGATTTATCTTCATGTAAAAATCTCAAATATTTCCAGTCCAACTTATTGTTCTGAAATAAGTGGGTAAATAGATAAATTAGCAAACCTATTTTTGTACTGCCAGAATAAGGGAGCAATTTTAAGGTCAAGTCCAGTAGAATCTCTATAAGTGCCTCTTTCCATTGGTTTTAAAAGGATTTTAAGATGACCAGCTCAGAGTCCACTGGTCTGTGTTTGATTACAAGAGATCCAAACAATGTACAGGTAAAATTTCCATCTCTTCAAGAGAAGATTTTATTGATGCTATGGGGTGTGGAACTGCACTTAGGAGCTACTACTTTTGGGTTTTTTGCTATTTTTCTGTTTTAAACTGTAATGATTAAGCAATAACAACAGTTCCCTAAAGAAAGATATAAAACAATACAGATAAATATAAAAAGGTTATTTAGGATACATAATGAATTGAGATCCTTATAAGATAGCCTTATTAGTATTACCAGATTTAACATAAGTAAGCTAAGTATCTTAAATTCAAGATGATGTAAATAATCTGGAAATAAATTCCTAATAAATAAGCTTTTTCTGTCCAAAAGGGAGATTACATAGTTTAATCACTTTATATGATTAGTGTTCAAAGATTCAATTATTATGAGCAATGTTTTCTGTCTTTTATAATAGAATTTAAAGGGAAAAGACCTTTTCAAGAAAAATCTAGTTTCTGCTCATGTGAAATATTTTTTGGCAAAATTTTTCAGTTACCTATTTGATATGACAGAGGAAATTCTACATTAAAAAACAATGAATCTTTACTAGGTGTAAATAGACCTGAGTAACCTATTAATGTTGGATATAACCTCCTGGCATGTTCAAATGGCATGCATAGCTAATAATAATTTTCTCATAACATTTTCAAAGCACCTGATGAATCCTGTGAAGGATGGTCTAAGTCCAAATAAAAGTCATAAGAATAATATTTTAAAAACTGTACAGAAATTTGAAAATTCTTCAGACTACTTGAAAAGCTTATACAATTATTGCTTGAAATTTGAATACTTCTTTGAACTTCATGAGAGTTTTTTGATTGCTAATCTCACTGGTGTAACAAAATCACATTTTGCATAAATCTACAATGGATGTTCCTTTCCCTAGTTGAGCTATAAAAAAAAAAAATAAGTATGAGAAGATTCTTTTAGTTTTATTTGCGTTCCTTGCAAGCTAAATGACAGGCTCTGAATTTGAAGACATTTCCAAGATTTATAAATTCTACTAATGGAAAAAAAAAATCAAACACTAATATTCCAACTGGAGTGAGTTTTATTTCAATCTTTCTGGTTAATATTGCTGTGAGAAAGAGAAGCAAAAATCTGAGAGCCATTTTACAGCTATGACTGATGTCACAGAACCAGAACATTTCTATCCAAAAGATCATCATGGCTTTGATTTATGATTTGCCTTTAGATGGTCTCAATGAGAGTAATGAATTAAACTGCAATTTGAAATTCAATAACTTTGAGTCTTTTCGGCAGAGTTACTAAGAACAGAAATATTTCGGTGTCGAAAGCCAAATATGTTAGTCCTTTACCTCTCCTCTCCAGCTGAAGACAATTAGACATTGTAAGACACTTAGGAAACACTGAGGAAATAATTTCATTACAGGCATAGAAATCAACAGCCTAACTCTTTCCTAGATTTTTTTAAAAAATAAATTTATGACATATATTAAAGAAGATATTGTAGGTATTTTCCAAGAAAACAGATCTATATTTTAACTTTCATTATATGGATGATGTCATCAGAATTATTTCATATTCACTCATCATTTTATGGAAAGGTGTTTTTAAAGTGCCCTACTACAATCCCTTTTCAATTTGTCTTTTTGCACTTTTTTACCTGAAGAGAAGGTCACCGGTAAATTTGTGGAGCTGACCAGGCTTTCAAAGGCTATATCCATGACTCTAGAACAAAGGAGATTGTAGCCAAATCCCTGGTCTGCTAATGCTCTGGAAGAAACATCCAAAATGCATAATCTGATAATAAATATATATATTTAAAAAATCCCTTAGAACAAGTGTAGATGATTATTCCTCACTGCCTGGATCATTATAATGCTGAATAATACTTTGTATTGTCTTTATACTAATATATCTCATATTAAAGGACCTTAAATATTGCATATTGATTGAAATCACTGTTAAATCTCATAAAATAAAATAAATTAAATTATCAACTTCAAATGATTAAATATGTCTATAGAGCAGGAAAAAGTTATTTTTGTAGATTATGAATTATTAAGGTTTAGTAAAAAATATGAGGAATAAAAATACTGTGTAGAGCCAGAATAATTTGTATATAAATTATATCACTTTGACAATTTGACATTAATTTTTTCTTGTCTAAAAGAAAAGCGTGGTTTAAAAATCATTTTATGGACTCTTAAGGCTAGAAGAAACTAAACATATAATGTCATCACACCTCCCATGTAAAAAAAGGTAATAGATTTTTATATGTGATCTTTCCATCAGGTTTGTACTTCTCATTTACCTAAACTATCGCATAGGAATGTTTCAGGCAGCTGAGCTTAATACAGAAAATTGAATGACAACAGAACAAACTTATCTCTAGTTTAACTGAGATTTTCAATAATCATGTTTAGCATTCCATTTTGAATGCATCTAGTTTCAGCTCCCAGCCACATGACCTCATTATATACACATAAATGAGATTTAATACTGCTACTTTCTGAAAATTCATCATGCAAACAATCAGTGAGAAAATTCATGTGACTTTCTCTTTGATAAATTATCTAGAAAGACAATGATTTTCATTTTAGCTGGATTTTGACAAAACATGCATCAAGGTTTTTTCTATGTTCAAAGGGATGAAGTAAATATGATAAAAAGGTTTTTTGTCCCATTCTAAAATCAGTGTCAGGGGAAGTGACGTTTTCACTAAATAGTCTCTAGACCAGATGCTTAACTTTAAAAGAGTAAAGATTAGTGAGATAATTAAAAATGACTAGTGGAGAACCTGAGATATTTTAGAAACATTTGCACTGTTATACATATTTGAATATCATATTTGAACTCCTACAAAATAAGCCTTTATTATTGATCAGTATCTTCAGAGTGCTGACATCAAAACTGAAGATCCTTGTAATGAGCTCATTATCATGCTGTACTTATAAGAACACCACCTGGTTTTTCTCTGTGTATTAGTTATGCATCAAAAGATCAGTTTGCAGGCTTACCCACTGTGTCATATTTGGATTCTATTTTCCCATAATAGAATAGTGATATTTCCAGGACATCCACTGCATTCAAAAAACGGTTTTATAAGTGACTTAATTTAAGGTGTTCCCTAGTCAAAGAGGAAAAAGAAAAAAAAGCTGGCTTACAAATTAATCTCTTCCCGCAACAGTGAGAAAAGACATTTCTAAAACAATACCAAAACTAGAAGTTACTCAGCTCTAAGCTTGTGATATTGGAAACAGGTTTAGCCTAAGAGGATCACATTGCTGAGTACTTGACAGGACTGCTCTGAGCGAATGGAAAGCAGTGTTGTCAACCAGAAACAGCAAAATCTATCAAAAAAACTTCTGCTTCAAGGATGGAGTTTTAGTGACTAAGGTACCTGTTCAGAAACTTACACTGGACTTCCAAATATCACAAACTTACAGAAAGAGCTCTGTAACTTCATCCAGCAGTCTTTTGGCCTCCCTATGTGATGACACTTATTAACTCTTTCTACCATATTTACTTTTCATTAGACTTTTCAAATGAAAGAGGAAAAAAGGCAACTAATTCTTCAGTAATGTCCTTTCTTTATTCCAGGATATGAACTTAGACATTTAACTTAACAGAACATTTGTTTCTTGATTTCATTGACATAATATGTTTTAAAAATAAGGCAATCAGAAATTTTTAGCACAAATAAATTAAAAATTACACAATTAATGCAAATGAAGACTACATATGAATTCTAAACACACAAAAGAAAGCAGGATTACAAAAATATTTTATTGGCTTGTTTATCAAATACCAGTCACAAATGTAAACAAACAAAAGCACTTTTGTAAAGACGGAAGATATAAATGTAAATATCAGCGTAAATGGTGGAATAATACTCCAAAACCAAAATATATTTCAAAATATATTCCAAAATATATTTTGAATATATTTTCAAAATAACATCATTGTAATTCAACCGGAATTCAGATACAAATTCCTAATTCAACATGCAAAGTAGCTCTGGATGAATGGCTCTGTATAAACAGACTTTAGTACCTGCCAGTGCAATGATCAAATAGTTTAAGGTCTGACAGTGAAAAGTTCATATTCTATTCCTTTAGTAAAATATATATATATATATGTACAAAATAGAAATAATTTATATCATAATTATTCTGCAAGATCTAGAGAGAGAGAGAGAGACTTCACTTGCTACCACAAGTGTATCAAAGCTTTTGTTGATGAATGTGCACCCTTACATTGATGAATTTCTTCCTCACCCATTGCTTTAGTTTCTCTAATGTCTTTGCAAGTCTGATATTTGGGTAGCCATGCTCTAAAGGGAATGAGCATCATAAAGAGGTGACACTCTTCATCCTGGAAGAAGCGTGAGGATTTCAACAGATGACTGTGGGGTGAAAAGAATAGTTTTAACATTCTGGATGTTCTCTACGAGAGATAAGTGTGTAAGTGTGCTGCTTTATAATGACATTCCCTGGAAGCAGTTAGATTTATAGAAGTAGTCCCTGTCTGCCTCTCCATAGAATGGCTTCTCTTTGCAGTGTTGTTTATTTTGAATGGTGATCTGTAAAGCTCCTGTACAGAGAAGAGAAATCAGCATATTCCAAGGTGCCACCAAAATACAAAATCACTTAGAATGCTGTAATATGCAGTTACAAACTTGGAATATTATAAAGGAATGCCATGGGACAAATTTTCAAGTTTAGCAAATACAAACTTAATAATTTTAAAGGATTTAGAGGCTCATGTGCTCAGATCTTGCCAAGTAGATTTAAACAAAATTAAATTTTCAGTTAGGTACTTGTAGATTTGTCATTAAGAAACATTCATTCAGATGATGCCCAACCATTCTGACATTTGACTGCAATGAAAATTCAATCTAGGAAAAATAAAAAAAAAAAAAAATATCTACAAGGACTTTTTGCTTCCTTATTTCCACACACATGGGAAATTCTGATTGATGCTTCCTTACGTCTAAGGCCTAAAATAGTCTATGGCCATGAATGTTCATGTCCTCTACACCCTTATAACATCTTTCTTTTATAATTCATTCACTTCCTTATTAGTTTCTCCCATAATTTCCTCACTTTTCCTCAAATGCAAAAGAAAGAAAAAATTGTATATTTGCTCACACATTCTTCACTTTTATGTCAAGTGCATATGCATACATGTATTTCTTCTCTTACTCTTTTTCTTTCACTATAAAAAGAAAAAAAATCACTATAAAAATATTTCATTTTCCCAATGCAAAATATTTAGACTCTTTCCACACTGAAATTCTGTCAAAAAGTTTTGTTGAAACTGACACATTTTTTCACATGCTAAAATTTCATCTAAATGGCTTCTTCTTTTCATAGAAAGCTGATCAGTTAAAACAAAATCTCAAAACTTCAAAACCGAAAGGAAAAATAAAACCTCCACCAAAATCCACCATGTCTAATATTTCCCATCAGATTTGCTCTCTCTTGAATATGCTTTCTGTTTCTGAGATCATAAATTTTTCATTCTGCCTTACACTTGCCCCACTGCAGCAGGGTGGACAGCAGGACTATTATTCCCCAGCATAAGAGCTTTACATTCTGTAAACACAAAACCAGGCAATGTGCATAGACATAAAATCTCCTTATATTTTGTCTATTAGCAGTGGAAGCACTGAAGTTCTTACATAGTCACTAGCAAATGTAATAAGATTTTCTGGTATATTTTAACATTTGAATTCTTCCAGTGGCCCCGTCATCTCCATTAATAGAACATGTTGGGTTTCTATGAGCAGATATGTCTTAGAAAATCAAATCACAAACACTTCTGGTGTATAAATATTTGGTAATCTCTACCATTTCTGTGTTAGGTCTCTGTGCAGTATTGTTTTGGCTTAGGCCACTTCATCCTCCCCCAAATTATTTACAGTATGGTTAGATGATTTTCACAGAAGAGGATGTGACTATTCCACCTCTCTTTTGTTGTTTGTTTTGGAAACAAATAGAAATTTTAAAAGTTTGGCATGTCCAACCAAAGTAAGTCAGTTGGCTTTGGTGTTGAAGAACCATCCCTGGCACTACTTTGTTGATTATTAACCTCTCAATCAACCTCCCGGGACACTCAGACACTTATTCTTTGATATTTCAGAGACTTCATTAGATATTTTAGTTCACTTACTCTGATGTTTGCAATTAGTTATTTTCAAGCCTGCTCACTGAAACACCATCAGGGCAGTCTTACAAAGAAGCAGTGCATAGGTAAATAAATAACAGCTTAGCTGAACATGTTAATCACAGGAAGAGGAAGCAGAGAAAGGAAAAGTAGCTCAGAGGAAATGTTGGTCTACTGCAAAAAAATATGCTTTTGAATGAAAAATACTGAGTAATATAAACAGATTTTAGGTTTTGTCTAAGTTTTTTCACAGGTATTTGCACTTCCACAGCCAAAGTTTGGAATAAATATTTTTGTAGATTACTGTATGCAGTTGAAGTAACAAAAAAACATACGTGCTGTGTTAGTCCTATTTCTTCAGTATTGACTTGTTACCCTAAAAGACAACAAAAAAAAAAAAAAAGAAAAGAAAAAGAAATTATAAAATTACAGCAAGTAGTTGCACATTTTCTCAGCCTTTTTTTACAGAATATGAGCAAGTTATATAAATGTACAGATCATTCTGGATCTATGCAATAAAATTGGAAAAGTCATAATAAAGACGAGCATTGTGTTTCATCATAATGGAAAATAATACCTCATCAGTAACCTTTAAAGCAGAAAACAAGCAGTATTTCATAAAGAACTTTAAAGATTACTTTTAAGGTGTGTACTCCTCACTGTAAGTTAGATTCCAGCTAGTGCCCATATAAGCCAAAGGAAAAGAGATCTGCATTGCCCCAAGCAAGGAGAATTTGATTCCTGTATTTCAAAACACTTTCACCTCATATATTAAACTTACTATTTCTTTTGGTTTATTTTGTTTAAGCACACTCAGGATGCCTAAAGCTTTTGAGCTTTATATATTTATACATTAACCTTCAAATAAATAAATACCATCATGGAAAATGCACTCAGGCTTACAAGAATGTTATTTCATCTGACTTAAAACATTTTATAAGAATTTATTTTCCTTCTTCTTTCTCTCCTGCTTGGATATATTTACTGTTTATTATCAGGTACTATAAATAATATTGAACAAATCAGGCTGTTAAAAGTTGACATATACAAATATGAGGACATGTGTTTTTTTTAATCTGGTCCCTGATTCTCACCCAGTCATTAAGATTCTTAGGGTCACTAGCTCTAAGGAAATACTCTAATTTTAAGATGCAAAACTGACATTTATTATAACATCTTAAATATAATCTGAACATTTAAATTATTTCCTTAATATCAAATAGCCGCAACAAATATAATATCACATTTCTGTCAGAGAAAAAAATTAATTTCTAGTACAGTTTTTTTTAATTTCCCATCTGTCAGCAATAAATTCAGGATTTCAGCTGCACAGACTGCAAGAAACACAATAAGTCCAATCTTCCACTGTAGCCTGGACATGTTCAGATAGAAAAGTAAATGTAAAGCATATGAAAATTATACACCATTTTCACATATTCTGTATCTTAGCTACCTGAAGAACTTTAATGAAGAGAAAGAGGTGCATTTTTGGTCTCAGGGCGGAGTGAATTGCATCAGAGGAATCTGCTTCTCTGTAGTGATTACAAAAGTAACATCACTAAATACCACTAGGGTGGGTATCAACAGAGCAGATGCCAAGTTAGGTAAAGTAAATTCCACTTGGGAGATAACAGATAAATTTACATCCAGAGTAAAAATGTGAACTTCTACCAAAAGTCTTCATGATATAAAATTTAACCTTTCTACAGTTATAATAGAATGAAGTAGAAATACTGTTATCCAACATATTAATCATTATTGCTGATGAATCTCTGGAATTGATGTATAAAAATGGGTCTGCAATGAGCCTAAAAAAACCCACTCAGGATCTTCCTCTATTATGTGCATTTTTCTCTAATTTTAATTTTGTGAAATGAGGAATTAGTAGAGAAAATCATAGTTATATCATCAGAAATTCTAATCTAAGCTAGTTGGGACAGAGACAAACCTCAATGGAGAGTACTACCAAAAGTCTAGATGATGTTCATTAAATCCATTTTCTTTGTCTCCTTTCCCTTCTATTGATAGAAACTCTGTCTAGAAAAAATGTCTGGAATTAAAGAAGAAAATATCTCTGTTAGAAAAACGTCCTGTAAATTAAGATTGGTTTTGTTATATATACCAGTGAAGGAGAATAGATGTGCTTATTTCTGTGTTTTAGTTTATACATCTTTGAGAACTTACCTGCCTGAATCTCATCCTAGCTGCAATTAGTTTTATATGTCACAGATTCATCAGTCTTAAGGATTATATTTTTAATTGAAAATATCTTAGCAGAAACAGATTTTTTGTTGTAAAACGCAAACCTCATGCTTGCTACTGTGCTGAATTTTCAGATGGGAAAATTCATTGCGTAAGTGTATGTGAGGTATATGAAATGCCAATATTTCCCATATGTAGAGTCTACCCACTTTCTCTATTATGTTCACATATGGTTAAGATCTATACAAGCTAAAAAAGCATCCTGTAAGCATCTCAATGGAAATTGGAGTATCTAACATTCAACAGCACTGGACTAACAGGACTCCCAGATCAGAACTGATCTGAATACAACCTCTGCCCCAAAATCAGATAAATAAACCATAGTAGGGTTAAAAATTTACATCTGTTTCAAGCTCCAGTCTGTTGAAAATTGTAGCCTTCTTCACTTGCTAAAAACGTTTTCAGCATTGTGTTGAGTTTTCTGATGAATGTTGTTTCAGATGTGAATTTTCCATAACTCTATAAATAATGTATTTATCCTCCATCAAGTTAATTGTCCATTTTCTAGTTTCAATCTCTATTACTAATTGAAAAATTTATTTTAATTCCCACACCTCCGTTTAACTTCCAATTTAGGTTCCAATATGGGAACGTAGCTGAAAAATATCTTAAATTCTCAATTTAGATTGAGAAATCAGTCATGACAGTCCAAAAGGAATTTTTTGGATGATAACAACATTTTTGTTTGTTCCAAACAGAAATAAAATATTTATAGGCTTAAAAACATACAAAAAGAAAAAAACTCTCAAACTACCATCATGGGCAACTCTGTATTAGTAAGTTTGTGGAAGACGTGCAAAAAAATACAGCATAGGTAATTTACATATGCTTTCCTAGAGTTTTTTTTTCAGAATGAAGACTATGAGAATCTCAAAATAATTTTGTTATAACAGAATAAATAATAAAAAAATAAATAATTTTTGTTATAACAGAAATCTGACTTAATGCTTTGTTATTTGAAAATTCTCTTAGCCTCTTTCTTGTTAAAATCAAAATAACTTCTAATTATTTAGCCTTGTGCATTTCTTGTTTTTAAGCTTATTTTCAGTAATTTCAGTTGGTAATTCATCTGGATTCTCTTGGTTAATGTTGTTACCATTAAAACTTAACATCAATGCATTGCAATGGTGCTACTATATTTCATTCAAAAAAGTTTTCTACTAGCATTAGTTTATGCTGTCCTAAAATAGCTAAAGGAGTTAAAGCTCTAATAAGAGTTGATGCTGATTATAACTTTTTTAGCCCACGTATGTGTCTTAACTGCTTATATATCAGTCTTCTGAATCATATCTTTTACATATGCCTCTAAATAGTACATTTAAGGATGGTTCAGTCTACCTACATGAAGCTTTCCTTAATGCAGACCAGCTGCTGTGCTGTTCATACCTTCTGGTTGAAAGGGTATATCCTTGTGACTCACTGTAAGACATCTTCCTGCTGTATCAAGGCCTCTTTCTCAGGACCCTTCACAAGAACACTTACAAAGTCTTTATTTCTTTTTGGTTTTTTTCCTTTAAGATTTGTTGTTTTTGCTTCTCAGCTTAAATTTATACTTGAAGTTTTATCATCAGGGTCCATCTTTTTTTCCAGCTTGTACAGTACTCACCTCGTGTCCTTTCATGATAAGAGCTTTCAGGCACTTAGAGATAATGTCTCTTTTTAGCTGCCAGCAGAACATTTTCTATGTTAAATGTAATTTTTAGACACTGCATAACAAGAGGAGTTCTCAGTTACATTTTGTTCTTCTAGCCTGTTATTAATGAGCAATTATTCCCTTGCTATAGGATACAAAGGATAGAACACTCTTGCAGCAGACAAAAAATAAAATCTTTTTGAAAGCATATAATACTTAGTGAGGTCTGTCTTTGTAGGAGCTGTTATATATATAGGAACTTCACAAATATTACCTTTGTAAGGTTGCAAAATTATCAAGGTCTTTTTGTCCTTTACTAAATTGTGCATATACTCATTTACCAAGGTTGTGGCAAAACCTGAGCCTGACTTGACTTCTGCAGTCCTGAAAAGAACAGCTTCTTGAGCCTGAAACAGTTGGTCATAGGTCCATCATAACAAGGTATGACCTTGTCCAGTTGTAGAACAGATATATTTTCCTTTTGTAAATGACACAAAAATATTCAGCTTTGGATGGCCCATTTATAGAAGTTGTGCAGTTTCATCTTCAGGTGGCCTGAAAACTCTCTCTGGATTTGTTTTGCTCTCCAGAAATATACCTAAAATGGACAGTGCTGGTCATCTGTCTTCGGTCTGATTTTTTCAGATAGAGGCACCAGGCAACTGTATTTCATGGGCTATGTAACCAAGTTAAAATTAAACACATATTTATATTTAATTTCATTTTCCTACATAACTTCAGCTTTTATTGACATGACATTCTTTTTCCATGAAAAAGAATGCCTACGTTTGCTATCATGAATTCCAATTCAATTAATTAAAGGTATTAATTGAAATTAAAGTTTTACATATTTCTTTGGTCATTTATTCCCCATTCAGGTGTTTTTATTTCCATAATAGGAATACCTAAAAAAGGATTTTAACCATAAGAAAAAAAATATCATGCACAAGAAAATGTTTTCCACACATCTGAAATGTATGCACAAGAAAATGTTTTCCACTAATACTGAAACTGAGGAAAAAACAAAACAAAAAAAAACAACAAAAAAAAAAAAAAAAAAAAAAAAAAAAACAAAAAAAAACCAAACAAAACCAAAAACCATAAAGCAAAGCATAAGGAAATTTTATCTTATTATGTGTAATTTCTAAATATACTTTTAAATTCCACCACAGTAAGTGTTACCTCTCTGTTACCATGCCTGCCTTGCTTTATTTAAATGCAGCAAATTACCTCACTCATTCAAAATGGATTTCATCTTTTCCCTGTATTTTTTGAACTTAAAACATTTAGTATTTGTAAATGATGAATGAATTTAATTTGATTATGAATTTTTCTCCTAAAAATGGCTGATTTCTCCGCTGCATTTATATTTCATAAGTCTTTTTTGAAAATAAGTAATGGTTCTACTTTTTAATGTGGTATATCACTAAGCCAAAATTCTTATAGTAAAATAAAAATGGGATGGAGATAAAGTTAATTAATATTTTGGAGCTAATTATAATAACAGATTATTGGAGATATGGATTGTAGTTATATAAGTCTCTTGCTAAGCAACAAACTACCCACAAGCTCTAACTCATGAAAATTTCACAGAACACTGTGAAAGGCTTGGGATTTTCAGATGCCTTCTTGAAATTGAACTTTCTAATCACTGAAATACCTGACATGTAAGAGTAAATAGAGATAGAAGTAATATGCTAGATGCTTTGCAGCTTGCTACAATCACCTACTTCTTTGCTAATAGCATGTAAACTGCTGTCATTCTGAATGGCTAAATCACTCTGACTCATGAATACATTGAAAATGCTGCATAAAAGAGGGCAGATACTAGAAAATTTAGTTTCCACTCATTTGTTGTTGATAGATTCTATACTGTGAAAGAAAACCATTTCAGTGGGATTTAAGTATTGCACCCATGAACAGGGCTGGTGCTGAGTCACAAATGTTGTTTTATCCCTTAGCATTGCATTGATTTGGTATAGAAGCCTGAAAGTCAAATACAATAATTCCACTTCATGGTTATGTGGTTCTTCATGGTAATAGGTTGTGTGTGCAGCCACTAGTTTACATCACCTTTATATAGGCGATGCCTTGAGTGCAGAATTCACATCCTGATGCTGACTTTGGAGCCATAGCCACTTAATGATTTTACCATTATTATTACTATTATTATCCATCAGGTTTTTCTATTGCTATTATCATTACTAGGCTGATGACTAACATGAGTGAACAAGAAATCTGGTTCAATGACATCTTGTATTCTGATCTTATTAGTGCAGAAATCAATGATTACAGTCTCTGATGAGTCAACTGCTCTGCCCCAGGTCCTTAAAATGAAATTAAACTTTTCTGAAACATATAAATTATTATGTGCAAAGAAATTTTAAAAAGTATTAAAGCATAAAAAGAGAAAAAGCATCCTTCTAGTTATCAGTAATTTTGAATATCAGACTAGATCTAGTTACCTGATCATTATCAGAGGACCAATGCTATCATTTTCTTATCCTAGAAATAGAATTGGTATGGACTTGAGGTTAGCAGTGGATATTATCATATTAGTTAAATTCTGTCATTTAATATGACTTCTTGGGGTTTCCTACAAGTTTTCTCCTTTGAGGTCTGGAGACATTTGAAGAAATAGAATATTTTCTACCATCTGTCTTGTAGACAAACTAAATCTCAAAATCTGGAAGAAAAAAAAAATTAAACTTTATATGTATGTCTTAGCAGCTTTGCACTCACTTTTACTCTGGAGATTTCCAAGTTTAAAAAATAGCACTAAAATAGGTGGGGTTTTTAAAATTAAATTCTATAATATTAGAAATTTATTTGATTCCTTAGCAGCTTAAAGAGAACAGTATAGTTTTTCAAAAAGAATTTAGGATATTTATGAGGAACTTTTCTGAGAAAGAAACAGATTTTTCTACTATTGTTTCATTAAAGTCTTTGAGACGACATGTTTTTCATCATTCAATTAAATCAGCCTCATCAGCCAACATAACAAGAAAGTACAAATTGTAGATAAAATCTTTTCTTTTTTTTTTTTTATTTCTTTTGTTAAGCAACTAGAAAATTCTAATGTGTAAATCTAACGTTTTGTGCAGCCACAGATGAGACTCCAGTTCCTGGGGAGGGACTTATGCCATTTATTGATACTTCCAGCTGCAATATAGAAGAGTATGAATATACTGACATCCCCTTGTACAAGTATCCTTCTCTAGGTATATAATGTGATAACAACAGGGAAAAATTAGCATGCTTCTCCACATTATTATTTTAGTTGGAAAAAGCAGATGTTTTCTGTGTGAAATAGAAATAACTTGTGCTTTATTGTCCTTTCTATGTACTTCAATCAATCTAAATTGCAATTAGTAGACTGAATGTCAAAACCTTTGGCATGGACTAGGATTTTTTTTCAGTGAAGTATTTTATGGCTGTTGAGCATCTGATATATTTCAAATGCTGTCTCTCACCAGCTCTGAATGTGGAGCTAAATAACAAACATTCACAGAAATTGGCTCAATTATATGATTGCCAGATGTAAATGAAGACTTCAGAATATGGTTTGCAATAAACAGGGTAAACCAGTTCATTTTCCTTGCATCATTGTTGAGGGAACAGCTTCAAGGTAACATTTCTAAGCTCCTTGGATTTTAAACCGCGCTCCTGGGTCTAAAGAAGAAGATATATAACTAACAGCATGAGGGACCCAAAGAGTTTGTGATTCCAGCAACCACTGAGATGTTATGTTGCAGAACAGAGCCCAGAGAGACTTTTCTTCTTTTACTCCTCTTTAATCAGGTCTCTATTTTTCCCTAAGACAAAGTAAATAAAGTTACATTTCACGCCGTCCCCTGCAGGCAAGTCACACATGATAAAAAAGCAACAGAGAGGCACTAAGAGTTGTTTTCTTCTAACAAGGAATTTACCCGTCTAAATTTACTGGAGTAAGGTAAACAATAGTATCCTCAAAGTTATATTTTCATTCTCATTCTCTACTTTATGGTAGCATTAATTCTCCAGTCCTTAGTCTCCTTGTGTTTTTAAAGGAAAAGACCACACAGTATTTCTATGCTGAGGCACAATAAAGCCATACACTGACTAGCTGTAAACAAGCTTCTCAGGGAGAAGGAAATAAAAAGAAATTAGCCTTTGGAAACTACGTGCTGTGGTTTGACCATTTTCTGTGCCTAAACTAGCTTAAGTCAGATGACATTTGCAAATGAAGTGGAGGCAAAGGGTGTTGAAGAGCCAATTTCCCAGCCATGTGGAAGCCAGAAAGAAATTAGAAGTTAGTAATACAATTGACAAGTAAGAGAACTGCCCAGTATCCATTCCCATGCTTGAGGCCACTGACACTGGAAAAGCCAAGTAACTCTGAACTTGTGATGGCAACGAGATTTGGTCTGTGGATAACAAGCTGTGCTAAAAGGAAGAAATCATATACTGGAAAAATTGTATAGGTTACTGCTCATCATCAGCCAGGTAGCATAAATGAGAGTAAAATCCATCTCATACAGAAGCTGCGAGTTTTGCATTTTAATGGCTAGTTCTTGTGCTATATTATATTTTTATGTTGTGTTGAGAGAGGAATGGAAATTGATTTATAAAATCTGTCATGATAAGGTAATAGACTTAATTTTGATACATATTTATAAACTTCTAGTGAATAGGTGTGAGGAAATTTAGGTTCTTGCAGTTATAAAGACACTTCCTGTAGCTAATATGTGAATGGGAAAAAATTACTCTTCCCTCAGCAAAGCAGAATGTCCAGGAAAGGCACAGTCAAAATGAACTTGCCAAATTGTTTGAAGCCAGAAATTCTCATATGAAACTTTTGTTTCAACCTAGACTAAAAATTAGAATTCTGAGTAAAAGCTACCGTTATGATTGCAGAGGATATATAAGTAATTAGAAACAGAAACATAGAGTAGTGCCTGACATTATCAATGCCTTTTAAGATCTTCATGTGTTAGGTGTTTGGAGGTAGTATTAGAGAAAAGGACCTATCTATAGCAAAAAGCAGATATCAGAGCAGTTGATTTAGACCTTGATTAATATGTTGTTGCCCAAAAATAAGATTGAGAAAAATATTGCTGGATGCAAGACTGGACCATGGTCCCAGTTTCTCACTACCTAAGATAAAAGTAAAAAGGTAATTAATCACATTCTGAAAGCTGGCTCAGATAAGCAATATACATAAAATTTTGACATCTTAATCACAATCTGAAAAAAAAATCTAATGCCAAGTAAATGATTATGCTGACAACAGAAAATTTCAGTCAATTGAAGGCAGCTCCAATTTCCATACTTAGCTGATCAACTCATTCAACTGGAAGGAGGGAAATAATATTTTAGTTCTGGTATTTGAATGTGACCACATCAAATTAACACAGATAAAGGAAGAACTACTTTTGAGATACGCACAGAGGTTCCAGACCCAAGGAATGCCTCTGAATCACGAATGCCCTGGGAAAGTTTCAGTACGCAGTAAACGGTCTACTACAAATTTTGAGATGTGAAGATAATTTCACAACTTAGATGTTTTCACTTTTTTTCATGAAACTTGGAAAAAACATCTGGTAAGAACGAAAAGAAATTTTCAAGTGAGGAAAAAGAGTTGTTTCATGAAACTTTGATCTGGTGGCTAATATTTTCTTTCCATGTTTCTAAAGCTTATACGTGTGTTAAGGAATTGATGGGTGCATTTTGAAGTCTTGTCAGCCTCCCAAACCCCTGGTGTTTCTCAAACAAACTGATATCATGAACGCCAAAAGCAAAAATGCTAATGGAAAATCAGTTGTTGGTAGTCCTTGATAGTGTGTTGATAGCATGTAGAATGTGATCTAGTATTCTCTTCTTCTTCAAATGAAGAAAACATGCCTTTTTATTAGTTTTTATAAATATTGCGTATCTTCAAAACACTATGATGTTTTGAAGTACATTTAAGCAGTGTCACCAGAGCTGGAGAAAATTATTAATGTGAAACAGATTCGCTTCTCATACAGATTCGGTGTAACTCTCAGGGGAAAAGAGTGAAGCAGTACAATTTTTTTAGCGCATATTCAGCTTTAGGTTTTAAAGAGCATGGCCTGTTTTGGGGAAAGGTTAGGTTTGAATTGCTTCAATATATTATCATACCAAGAAGCAGCAAGTGTTCTAATGAATATGTAGGTGATGGTATTTCAGTGGCTTTGAATATTTTTTTCTCTTCTCTCAACCCACTATTGATCAATTGTAAATGCTAGAAAAATGCATCTGGACTTCTCAAAGCACACTCTTTAATTCTGGCCCAGAAGCTTTTGTCACATTTAGATTTTTTTAATAAAAAATTGCTTGCCCCTCAAAATATCATTCATCTCACTCCTCTCTAGACCTTGCAGTAGCTCACTTGCTTCACTTTAGAAGTTTTTTGGAGCACTTGTAATGCCAAGTATGAGGTCACAAGAGGAACATTTCTTCAACTAAGATTTAAAAAAAAAAATAGGCAGCTTGATGCTCTAAGGGCAGAGCAAGACATCCACTGAAGACACTCTTGTAATGAGGGAGGATAACACTTCTTACGAGCTGTTGGAAATGGGGGTTTTTGTACTTTCATAAAATTGTAGTGTCACCGAATAGTTTGGGTTGGAATAGACATTAAAGTTCATCTAGTTCTAATTTTACTGCCATCGGCAGGGAACATCTTACACTAGCCCAGGCTGCTCAAAGGTCCATTCAAACTGACTTTGAAGACTTCCAGGGATGAGGCATTCTGAACTTCTCTGTGCAACCTGTTTTAGTTCCTCACCATCCTCACAGTGAAGAGTTACTACCTCATATGTAATCTAAATCTATTCATTTTAAGTTTAAAGCCGTTTTCCCTTGTCCTGTAAGTACTGCCCTTACAAAAAGTCCCTCTCCTCCTCTCTTATGGGCCCCCTTGAGGTATTGGAGGGCTGCTGTACAGTCTGCCTTCTTATGCTGGGGGCCTCAGAGCTGAACAATGAATGCAGGAGGACGCAGAGCTGAGCATACTACTTATCTCTCATCCTTATTGCCTTGAACAGAAACACCACTGAACTCCCTAGAAGTTCATAGGAACCACAGAGGAGCCCCAGGAGCACTGCTACATGCAGCTTATATTTCATCAGTGTGCTTTTTGACACCATTTTTTCCCAACCTATACAGTCTGATCTGGCCTCCTGTGCAGTTTAAAAGATATACTACCTATATTTCTCCCACAAAACAGCATTTTTCCTTTTCATCTTTAGTTTTCTTTAACTCTTCCGTTTAGAGAGTTACCTTTCTAGCAATTATATTTCTCACAAAAGAGGCCAATCTTCAGAAACTGCATGTATACTTATCTGAGCAAAAATTAGCATGGTTTTTTGAGGTGTTTCCCGTCATTTCTTAAAGTTACTTTTACAGAAGCATTAGGCAAAAGATATTAGGGGAAAAATTAATAAAGTTATTTTAAAATAAATGATTGCAAAGAAATATATTGCAAAGAAAATATTTTAAGCATAAGAAGCAGTCTATCCTCACTTAGCAAGATACATGAGACTTTAAAAGTCAGTTACACAAAATCATACATATTTAATTTTGTCTTCTTAGACCTTTAAACTTAACTACTAAATATTAAACATCTTAGAAAAGTGACACCTTTTTACATTACACATATTATATGAAACAAAAAAATGTCCAAAAATAACTAAGAGAATAACTTAGAATATTTCTTGACTTTTATTCATACCTCTTTTTTGTTAATTCCATAGCCAGATGCTGTCTTACAGAACAGCTGGGGCTATTCAGTAGATGACAGTTCCATAGCTGTTAGTTATCACTCCTCACTTGAGATGTGATAACTGGATTCATGAATACTGTTGGCCCATTTCAGGCCAAATAAACCAGATTGTTTTAAGGAAGCAATGTAAGTCATTTAGGCAAACTTAATTTACTTTTACTGAACTGAACTAAGAATGAACCTAGAAACTTACATGCCATCCAATTCCACTACAGTGCAAAACTAAAAAATCACAGGACTCCTATAGAGATGCAGAAGAGAAAGAGAACGCCTCTAGAAGGTGATTCTTTCCATCTGAATCACTGCCTATAAATATTTGAATCTCTTTATCAACTCTTGAGAATGTCTGAGCTACTAGTTTAGATTAAACAATCATTAAGAGCATACAATGTCGATGCCTATAGATAGAATAAATTAAAGTCTTGAAGATTGCTTCACATATGAGAGTGATATGCGAGGTGTTTAGTGGATGAGGAGTAATTCCTTCTTAAACAATTGTAGCTGTAGCAGGCAAGCTCTTTATAACTTATATATTGACTTTTCAATAGACCTCTAAGACAAAGTCATATTGTCACTGCTTGCTACCCATATTAAATGCTTACTCTTAAAATACGTTTACATCCCTTTTAGAGAGAATACCCCGACATAAGACTAAGTTTTTGGGAGGGGTTTGTGAACTAAGATTACTGTGCTACAACTTTGTAGGATGTTGTTTTATTCCTCTGTGTAGTAAATCCATGCCACAAGCTAGGAAAAGGAAAAGGTAAGACACATGTTCCTCTCTCCTGTTTACTTTCCTTTGATGACTTTGGGAGGAGTGGAAGGGCTAAGCAAAATTGAAAGATAACAATTTCAAGCAACTGGATCATGAAGATAATTACTTTTATTTGTATTTGTTGCTATATTAATATTGTCATCATCATTTAAAGTAGATTAAGTACGGCTATATCTTTACTGCAGAATCAGAATTAGCTGAAGCAATGAGGGTATGAACATCCTAATGAATAGCTCTCTTTTGAACTGGTGAGCAGTAGATACAAGCTATTCATTTTGTGTGGTTGGCTGGATGGTTGGTTGGGATTTTTGATCATTTCCCTGCAAAATTATCCAGTTTAACTGAATCATTGTCTTCAGCCATAATCTTTCACTAAAAATAGCAGACATTGTCAACATCATGAGAAGAGAAGAGAAGAGTAGAGAAGAGAAGAGAAGAGATTAGTAAGATAAAGAGGAAGAAAAGGACATGCCAATGCTGCTGACCTGCTATTGTACAAACAAGTGTAGTGGTAACTGTACAGGATTGTTTTTAAACACTCTTTTTTTCTCTCCATTGGACTGTACATAGATAAGACAGAAAATAGCACTAGAAAAGAATGAGAATGACTACAGAAGTGTCAAACCAGGTATCTGTGTGCTACATTTAGCTATATTACCTTTTCTTTTTATTTCAGATGGATTTTACCACTTTCCTCATACTGATTTTACAGGAACTAGAACAATTATCTTTCTGATTTTTCCCCTTAAAAGTTTAATGCATTAATAACATAGATTTCTTAGTAGAAGGTCTTATCAGACATTAATCTGTGCCAAAACATGAGACAATGACAATTGTTAACTTTTAGGAAAATTACTTGAACATGAGAGAGAGACAGGGTCATGACTCCTCCTGTATACTGACATTCCAACAAGTCTGAAAACGTTACCTCTATTTGCAAGGGCAACCATAGATTTCAACCTTTCTTTGCTTCCACAGATCAACCATTTCTGTTCTGTCATGTAAGTGTCAACTCATGTAATTAGGTGTAAAGAGGCATGTGGTGCCAATATGTAATTCTGGCACAGAATGAGGAATTCCTGGAAAAAAAATGACATTTTCAGGGTAATGTCAACAGTCCACATAAACCTACCATTGCTTGACTTTTGTACTGGCTTGTGAGTAGGCAAAATGCCATCCAAGCAGACGTTCAAGACTTCAGAGAGGCAAAATACCATGTATGCATTCTATGTATTTGCAGGGAGCGCTACTCCTATCAAGAATGTCAACTCATCCATCTGTCACAAAAATCCAGGCCTGGAGTTATGGGAATGAGCCTCAAATAACCCATCAATAATTTGGATTAGTATCTAACAAGATTCTTCTTCAACAGAGAGAAAATTTTTGGCCTACTACCCCCTGTCCAGGATTAGAGGTAATCATTTTAACAGAGTCTTTAGTTAGTTTCTCATCTCTGCAAAGTTATACATGATAGACAATGGTGGCTATGCACCTGCTGCAATGCCCTGCCAGCACATTTCATGCTTCAACTTTCACATAAACTGGTTTCTAAAGTGATTAATGGAATTAGACTGGGAAATGTCATGCCTAAAGGAAAATGCAGCAGAAGTCACCTTCTTAATCAGGTTTTAATCGGGTTAGAAGACAAAAATCAGCCAAAATTTTCAGGATGGTTACAATAGCTCATATTTCTGATGGCAGGCTGAAGGGTTTTACCCTACTGAGGACAGTATTGTGCAGATAACTTGTTGACCCAAACACTGTTGCTCTGCAACCAAAGACAACATATTTCTCACCATGGAGCTGTGCCCAAGTTAACTAACCCTGCTGAGAATCAGCCAATTAAATTGGGCCTAATGCCTTATTTAAGGAAAAGTATAATATGTTTTGTATGTTCTTGGATTATTATACTTCAAGAAGTCATTGAGACACATGGAACCTTCCAGAAAATAGGAAAACCAAAACCAAAACCCAAACAAACCCTCAAAATACCAAATAAAAACAAACAAAAACCACCTCAAGGAGTGGAAATATCCTGGTGAGAATAAATTAGCATGTCTAAAGAGAAAAGATTTGAAAGAAAAAAATGTAGAAAGATTTGAATGTTAACATTTTGTGCATGGGCTGTAAAATGGATTTGAAGAAGTGACAGTTAAAAAGTAATTTCCTAACAACTATGAAGAAGTGAATATGGTTTCTCTTAGAAAAACCTGAGTTTCAGTGACTGGGCTAAGAGCCAGAACCTGTCTGCAAGAACACAGCCTGCAGATGAAAAATAGTTTCTAATGCTCCTCCTCCTCCCCCATTTTATTCTGTTTTTCTTAATCATGTTTATCACATTTAAAGGGGCAAAAAAATGCTCCTTTAACTTTCTTTGGCATGGAATGGCCCATGAACATACTATTATACTCTCCAGCTTCCAAAATTGTTAGGCTAGAGGCATGTTGCCTGTTGAGAAATGTGCCTGACTCGTGCTAAATTCAAACTTTACTAGGGCCCTGGCAGGGCATCCGCCTACTCTGTTTGAGCTAAAGCATGTTAGAGAGCTCTCTAACAGTTTAGCAGCAGAGGAAATAAAGTTCTGGTAGCCAGGAGATCTCTGGCAGAGTTTATCTTATTACTTCAAGCAAACTCTTTTTTCTTTATTCAGAGTTATATATGCTATGTTTTAGTCTACTAAAAAAAAAAATGAAGTTCTGTTTGAATATCATTCTTTCTTTGGACTGAAGAAAATCTAAATATGTCTACCCTCAAAACCCTGGCTGATTTTGAGTGTCCTGTCACACCAAAGTCATACAATTGTATTAATATCAACACCTGCAGGTCGACAATCTGGTTGTACAGCTGGTGGTGTTGACAGGAATTTGGCTTTCACAACCATGTGACCCACTTTGAGGACAGAGGACTGGAAGAGGAAGAAGAGATTCTCCTTAAAAAGTCAAGCCAAGATGATCTTTGCAAAAGGCTGAGTGATGAGAGCAGAGTGATGAGAGCTTTAAACTAGAAACAGCACAACTCATGGTAAAGTAGAGTTCAATAGTGCTGGAAAGCAAAGGTTCAAGATGATGAACAAGGGGGATCTCAGAAATTATAGAATAGGGTGAAACAAAATTCATTACAGTTTCCTAGACCATATATATCTATTTGTTAGGCATATATGGTCTAGGAAACAAGCATTAGAAAGTGGAAGTGTGCAAGTGAGTGAAAGTTGATTAAAAACTTGATATACCAGATTGCAGCCCAGAAAGCCAAATTTATCCTGGCCTGCATCAAAAGCAGCATGGCCAGCAAGTCAAAGGAGGTGATTCTGCCCCTCCACTCTGCTCTTGTGGGATCCCACCTGGAGTGCTGCATCCACCTCTGGCACCTCCAAAAAAATAAGTACATGGAATTGTTGAAGTGGGTCCAGAGGAGAGTCACAAAATTGTTAAGAGGACTGGACCACATCCTCTGTGAAGACAGGCTGAGAACAATGGAGAAGAGGTTGCATGGAGGCTTCCAAAGGAACCCACAGGGAGGCTGGAGAAGGACACAACCTCAGGAACTGAGGTGATATTCTATCACCTGCAGAGATAGGAAAAGAAGCAATGGGTACAACTTGAAAGAGAGGAAATTTCTGTTCGATATTTTGGAAGAACTTTTTACTGTGAGGATGATGAGGCACCAAAACAGGTTGCCCAGGGAGGTTTGTATTCCCAGACTTTGCCGGTATTCAAAGTCAGGTTGGATGAGGCACTGAGCAACTTGGTCTAGAGGGAGGTGCTCCTGCCCATGGCAGGGTGGGTTGAGACTAGACAATCTTTAAGGCCCATTGCAAACCCTTAACATTCTATGATTCTATGAGTCCACAAAGCCATTACATCATTGAGATAACTGAGACAAATTTCAGATTTAGCAGCATTCATTTTTCTCCAATTAATATAGAGGCAGCTCAGAAAACTATGCCTAACTTCTAGATTACTATTTAGAGATAAAACCCATTGTTGCTTTTAGAGATGTTTTGCTTTTCTCTGGTACCTGATTTTTAGAGTGCTGAATATGCAGTTTCCCTGAAACCTACTTATTTGAATGATGTAACAAGGTTTGCTTAATTTTGAAATAAAAAGAAAAAAAATACTTTCTCCCTTATATGAAAGGTGAACTGATATTGAAAAATAATAGTCTTTTCACCACAGACCACACACAAACACACACATGTGCAATGCATATTGATGCCAACAACTATGGATGAAAAATAATTAGTTCAAAACTACTGTAGGCTCAGTCCTTATGAGGCAAGAGGTTAATCTGTCTGTCTATATATCTGTTTTGTAACTCAGATGTCAGTCATGTTTACCTTGCTGAAAAGAGCAGAGCTGCAGCTGAGATGAAGCCAGAGAACTCAAAAAGACTATGACCCAAAATATCTTCAGCTTATTTTTGTTTTTTCAGTGCTTTGAGCAATAATGTACCAAGTGAGAGAATCCTATTGTATGCACATAGATTGAAAAATAGTAATTGCATAAGACTGTATAATTGGTGATAACACAACATTTTGCTAAGTATTATATATGGAGTTGCATTTTAAAATACCATAAGATACCCAAACCTCATGCATAAGAAAAACCTGAGAAAGAGGTTAGCTTTGTACTCTCTGACTTTGACTTGATGCACTTGAAAATCAACAGATAAAAGGGAGCAAATTGCTAGGGATCCACAGTGAAGCTTTCAGAGAGAAAAGCAATTGGAGAATGAGAGACCTTTAATAGTAGTTCTTAACTTGGGCATGGGGATTCAAGAAAGAGAAAGAGAGGCAATTTCTGAGACCCAATTATGTGACTGCAACTTGAACTGCATGTGTAAGTGGAGAGGGAAGCACTCCTGTCTTTATAAAGCCGGCATAATATTTTCTCTGTTGCCGACTTCACTAAACAAGGGAGTATTGTGGCATTTCAATGTCAAACTGCCTTCATGCATTCGAGATGTACAGCATGAGGGAATAGGAAGGTTTCAACAAGATTTCATTTGGATGTTGAGTTAGAATTTTCATAGTATGCTAGCCTATTCCAAAACACCTTACCCTCACACTTAGTTTCTGTGAAGAATTAGACTCAAGAGCAGACAAAAAAAAAGGAGTTCTTTACCTAGCTGAAAAACCAGTATTTTGGTATTCTTTTCTGAAAAAGAGAAAATATGGGGAAAAGAATCCAAAAAATATTTCCTATTCTTGCAAAATGGGTCTCTTTGCATGAAAGAAAAAAAAAATATGAAGACCTCAGGCTTACCTAAGGACAGTTTTTATACAAAACTTGCAGAAAATAAAATCTCCACATATGTGTGATCATTATGTTGCTGTATACAAGCATATTCAGAAAGAAAAAAAAGTAATACCTTTTTTTATTCTGACCTCATTCTTTAAATATATTCTCATTTTTATGTTCCTTTTTTGTTCGTGTTTCTTTTGGGGTGTGGCTTTTTGGGTAGAGGTTGTTTTTTTTTGTATTGTTTGTTTGTCATTTGTTTGGTTGGTTTGCGTTTGTGTTTTGTTTTGGTGTTTGTATGTTCATGTGTGTGTGAAGAAATTAGAAAAATAACAAGACGAAAGCAAGGGGCTTATTCACATCACTTCAGGAATGTGGCTATTTCCCCTGTAATTATAATCTTACCTACACATTTATTCTTGGCCACAGCCAAAAATCATGACACTGACATCCATCATATACAGATGGACTTTTGATCCAATGTCATAGTCCTCTTTTAATGTTCTTACTGTAGCCATGTATTTTATGGTGACAGGCACTCTCTTCAGCATATCAAGCACATTGATAATTCATAACTGACCTGTAAATGTTTCCAAGGAGAAACCATTCAAAGCTACAGTAATGGCCAAGTAGTGTTCAAAATTTCAGTGCAGAGATTTAAGCAAAATCAAATTATTATAGATACCAGGAAAAAAGAAAAAAAAAAAGAAAAAAAAAACAAAAACAAAACAAAAAAAAAAAAAAACAAACTTGATCTAGTTTCATAAAAAACTAACTGAATCTGTTGGAATAGAATTAAATACTTATGTATACCCAAACTAATAACTTCCTCTAAGGAAACTAATCCCATGAAACCCACAAATTTCCTGGGTCATAAACATTAGCACATCATTTGGTGCTTCCAGTAATAGTGACAACAAAATTCAGGTAACTGCTCCTAATAACTGTAACTTTTAATAAAATTTTTAGCAGAGAAAAACCATTGTTGAGTTTCTGCATTACATGATGTATCCTACTTGATGCATACAACAATAATAAAAGGAGAAGTTTTAAACACATCACCACAGGCACCAAGCAAAGACGCTAAGGAGGTGAGAGAAAGGGGTATAGAAGAGATATGTCTTCAATTTCATGTTAGTAAGCATAAAGGAATTAACAGAGTTGGTGATATATTGAATCCTATTACCTGTGGCAATTCTAATGGGTTTTTTTAGCTGGTAGGGATTTTCAACAGAAAATTTTGCAATAGCTTTTATTCTCTGTGTGTGCATGTGCATGTGAATATGCATGCATATAATACTGAGGAGGTCTAGGAGAACAATATTTTACAAAGCAAGAAATTCGTTGGCTATTCATTATTAATATAACACAAGACAAGAATATTTAGGTCCTAGATGTTAGAAGACGGAAAAAAGGGCCATTAGACTTTTATGTTGCTTGCCGCAAGGAAATTTCAGTGGGGTTGTGGCAAGAACAAAACTGCACCACTCAGTGACATGCAATCAAAACCTCTTTTGCTCAGCAGGATGGCTCTAGTGACTGAAGAGCAACCTTGTAATCTAAGATTTGTATTCTGAGACGTGCACCCACACACACACACACACACACACACATTTCACTCTGACACTGCTCAAGGTTCCAGCTCCTCTGGGTTTGTTGATCATGAATTCATGATGGCCACTTCTGGCTAGCAGCCAGGGGAATCCCTACTAAGGATACTGTGCAGGCACAGTATGCACGCTACTGAGAAGCAAACCTGCTATTATTGCATAATGCAATGCCAGGCTTGATGAACATCACCAGCCATTAGCACAAGAGGTAAATATGGCTCAGGAAGATTTTATTGACATGTTATCAAGGTCTGATGGAGATGGACCGCATTATGCCAAATTTTCTCCTGCCCATTCTTAAATATTGCAGATAAACAATTCATTATCAACAACTTACCCAAGCTAGTAATTCCTATTGTTAAGATCTCATCATTAGGACTATTAGGGAGATGCCTCTTCCCAAATCAAGGTGCAAAAAAGACTATATGCCAAAGTCAATAGAAAGGATTTAACTTAACATTAGGGAGGACAGCAGATGTTTTATGCTGTATTTTGCAACACTGTGGTCAGAGTAGATCATGTCAAATATTGTTAATGTTTTTGTCATACTGGTCAATGAGACATCTATGGTATTTTTGGATTTTAAAAATATCACATATATTTATCCCCAGTAGTCACTCAGATTAACTTTAAAAAAATTTAACTTTTTTATCACCTATAAGACTGAAAATAGTCAGCTTTTACTTGGAAAGCAGTGTTAAATGACAAGACTCCTAAAGATATCAGACTCAGTTTTACTGAAAATTTTGTCACATGTTTTGAGGGAGTCCATGATTGTATAAACACATAGGGATGCCCATATATGTTCACTAATGAAATACATGACAGGTTTTATAGAAGATTTTATTGCAATCAGGTATATAAAATCATACAATTTTACAATGATACAAATGCCGAAAGATTTTGGCAGAAGGGACATGAAGGATCTAGATAGTTCCAGCACCCCTGCCATGGGCACAGACACCTTCCACTAGACCAGGTTGCTCAAAAACCCATCCAACCTCTCCTTGAACACTTTCAGGTATGGGGTATCCACAGCTTCTCTGGAAAACCTCTTCCAATGCCTCACCATCATTTTAGCACAGAACTAGCTAACATCTAACCTATACCTGTTCTCTTTTAATTTAAAGCCATTCATTCCTGTCCTATCACTTCAGGCCTTGGTAAAAACTGTATTGAATGACTAATTGGATTCTAAGAAATTGAAAAAGATGTTTGAAGCTAAATGACTGAAATTACTGCTCTGGATAACTGTAGAATGTCTTCCTACATTTTTTCTCCTTTGTCAAAGATTCCTCTCTAAAGTGCTTAGTATTTCAGTTTCCCAATATCCAAGAATTACTGATTTTCTAAATTTCTATATAAAAAAAGCTATTTTACATTTTAATCCTCATTTTGCCTCTTCAGTGCCAATATCAACGCATGTTAGTTGTCTGAATAAACAGAGGTAATATACCAGTCTAGTCTGCCTTCCCATGACTGTTATTTAATTTATTTGATGGGATTTTTGGGTCATAAAATGACTACGGTGTCCCCTTTGTTCTCCTCTGCAATGCATTTGGACTACACAGACAAAGTAGTTCAATTCCAGTGCTTTCTCTGTTTACCCATTACTTTTATTCCTTGTAAGTTATGTTACTGTTTTGAACACTGAATCCTTTAAGGCTGAGCCCAATGCATATTATCCTGAGCAACCACAAGGTGTTTTGACAATACATCATGTAGGTTTCTTGGTAGTTTAAAACTTACTTTCTCTTGTGGACAAATACAAAATACAACTTTGAGGGCTTAACCTGGAAGGGGTGAAATGCACAGCATTTCTAAATGTTATTTTCCAACTAAAAGTAAAGCAAATGCTGAAAATTAGGACTGTATTTTGGCAAGAAATGAAAACAAATACATTAAACATGGACTGAAATAACAGAAGATTCCTGAATGCAATCCATTATGCCTGAAGTCATTCTCTAGGTAAAAAAATGTGCTTCATACTAAAACCATTTATTTTTCATGTCTTATAATAGGCAAGCTCTAAGCACAGTTCACTGTGTGATAGATTTCCTTCTACCACGTTTCGCCTTCCTCAGTCCAAACCCGTAGACAGAATTCCTTTGAGAAATTTGTCAGCAAGTGCCAATGACAGAGAGGTCACAACTACTGATACTTCTCATGCATTTTTACATAGAATAATTGCCCTCTGAAAAAAGAAGACATGCAAACACAGAAGCCTCCAAGAAAACCTTAATTTGCTAAGATTAAGTGAATATATTGAGAGTCATAGAGGAACTCTATCTCTCTTTCTGAATCTAATTCTTAAATCTGTATAGAAAACAAAAGTTAGAAACTAGTGTGTTACCAAGAGATGATTGTGTAAGATTTTGTAGTAGCATACTAACTTATCTGGTACATGGAAAAATAAGATAAATAACTCCCACTGTAAACTGGCATTAATTCATAGTTCTTTTCACTGTCCAGCCTTTCCTTTCATTGAATGCAAGACAGAGGAAAAATATAGAAATATTTCTAATAACATATTATGGGACTGCCTCCTAGACAATGTGACTAATAGAAGAGTATTTTCTTGAAATTTCTGGAAAATTATCAATCAAATAAAAAGAATATCCAGAAAAAGTTATTGCAGTATTATTCCCCACTTGGTTACCTCAGGGCACTGGTTTAGGAATAGCTATTCCTCTGATTATTGGCTATGAATGTCGAGGATGTTAGTCATACAGGCTGAGCAAAACTGCACTGAAACCCCAGTTAATCAAGTTTTAAGTAACAAAATACACACCTGTTTATTGCTTAACCACTGGGCACAATTTGCTGGCTTTCTGTTGTTACCTTTCAGCTCTGGAGCATGTTTTTTCCAACATCTGAGGAGTAATGTTCATTACATGTGTATTACAGCACTGTTTATGGCCATCTGTGATGGGTAGTTTGTTACCAAAGCAGTTAACTCATGTTTGCCCATTTGGATTAAAGCTCAAGAGCTACTAAACTCAAGGCCATATGATCGGATGCAGCTGTTTGCTAAGTGAACATCTACCTCTGAGCTGCCTGTTTCTTCCTGTCAGAATGAGTAACTCAGGCACAGGTGCAGGTACCTGGACTTCTAAACTTAGAGGAAGTCAGTGAGAGCCATTCCTTGGCACCCAAAGAGTTATGTTATGAATAAACAGAATAAACAGCACTATGAGGGGAGAAACAGTGTAAACAACTTAATCTTGGAGCCAGGAGATTGACAGAAGTCTCTGAAGTCAGGAATTTAGTGTCCTGCTTTTATGCTCTGATCACTTTATGCACCACACTGCTTGTACCTTCCTGTCAAGAAAAAAACCAAAATATTTTTTAAACATAAATGTATATATATACACACATGTGCATGTGCATGATAGGGTGAAGCACACAGATATGTTCATACACACACTATATATACAAATATTTTTTAAATTGACTCCTCTCTGTAGTAGCTGTGGTTACAGCAGTTAATAAAATTGGGATCTGGACAAACATGTCCTGAAACATTTAAATTTAAGCCATGATCCTTGTGCTGCAGGACTGAAGAGAAGGGGAGGAGGTAGAACATACTGGAAAGTTACTAGGCAGATGCTACTTTTTCATGTTGTCTTCTGATGGACCCTTCTTCAGTTTTTAGTGGGAAGACAGAAAGTAAGAGTACTGAGGAGGAAAGCCAGTTAAAAAAAATAATTACATATATGGACTCATACAATAGACAGAGACTAACAGTTGCTTTACTATGGTCGTCCTAGTAACAGGTGCAAAAGTAGTAGTAGTATGTCATTGTCAGATTATTTTCAATAGAAGGCTAATTCATTATATCATTGTTATCTCTGTTGAAATCTCCTTTTTCATGACTTAACTGGCCTAACTATTCATAAAAGTGTTTTAAAAATAGAAAGACTCTACACATTTATCTACGTTAGAGCAGCTGAATCCCACCTGTGGCTGGGAATCCCAGCTTTGACACAATAGAGATAAACAGATTCTTCATTAATGAAGTTCTTCTTGGCTATCTGATGTGAGATATCTTGGGTGAGCCATCTCTTTTATATTCTTTTTTACAGAAAAAAGTGAGAAACTTCTTAGAGAAGATGCTCGGCTGCTAGATGTTGCAGTAATGCTTTCCTTTTTTTTTTTTTTAAACCTGGCTTCTATTGCTTTAGTTCTTTCTACACAAAAGAAACATTAGACTATTCCTTCATTTAGACTCTGGGAAGGCAATTTCACATATCAACTGTAACCAGATTTGTGATTGATGGCAGACATTAATATCCTCTAACATGGAATTATATACGCAGATACATGCACGTATTTTATTTAGGTTCATTAATCTAAGTGGTTCACGGACAGTGCTTCTTTATCAGGTTTTCATAAAACAATTAATTGATGTAAATTTGCCTTCTGTTCTGCACCATGTGGATTTGAAGGTTGCTAAGATTTGATACTGGAACTCAATAATGAAAGCTAATTTCATGATTTCATCATCTATAACTGGAGGTTGTGTATTCATCAACCCAACTCCAGAGTTTTCCTGGGCTATTTTGAATAACTTATGTGAAATCAATCTTACCTTTACAAGAAGATTATACTCAGAAGGGATTGGAAAGGTAGAAACCTGAGTTTTAAATATTTGTGACCCATCTGCTTTGTATTCACTCTTTTGCATTCAGTCCATAATGTCTGATACTTTGTCAGGGAGTTTATGCACAGCACGGGTTTATAAAGATCCACAGATGCTGCATATCTCACTTTTCTTCTTCAAACTTATTCAAACTTTTGACTAGCCTTGGTGTCATGATTAATCCCTTTTGCCTTCACAGACCATTTTTTCACATTAATATGCTCCACCAATGTGACTTCCTAAAAGTGTCAAAGAGGGAAGATGGAAGATGTATCCCAAACATGAAAGGCATTGTTTTGACTCCAATACAGTGATCCAGAGAAACATACAGAAAATATTTAAAAATATATTTTCTCTAATGAGCATAAAGGAAAATATAGAGTCTAACATGAAACTTATTCTGATGTTGATGGCATACAGTTCCACAGATGTGGAAAAGGGTTCCAATATCCTGTATTGCCGAGACATTCCACTCTCTTATGCTGGGACAAAGTATGGTACTTTAACAGTATTTTAGACAAGTTGACATTGAATATTAAAAAAAAAAAAACAAAACAAAACAAAAAAAAAAAACATAATCAAATACTTGACAAAACACTTGCATGGCGATCCCCCAAATTTCTTGTAGTGCATTTTTACATAGATTTTTCTTGTGAAAGTTGGTGAAAGAATTAGAAAGCCCACTCTCAATTACATATGCCATGTACTTCTTTATAACACTTTCTGACCTCGTTATATACATCTTCAAGAACGGTGATGATGTTAAAGCACACTTTTTCTTTTAAAATGTTCATAAATGGAAGTAACAACACACACAAAAGTGCACAGACGTTTGTTTTATACTAGAAATGAGAAGGAACTGATTAAGGCATCAGTGTATGCAAAAAAAAAAGATATACATAAATCACTTCCATTCTGTTTATCCTTTTCTGATCTGGAATTTCTATATATGGTTTTGCTTCATAAATGACTTATTTAGTATCATGTAATGGAGATCAAGTTTTGAAATCTTTACAAAGCACAGCTTTACAAAGTAAAACTTTTTTCTCTTGGCCATTCTGAGGTATGACATTTATTCTAAGCAACTTATGACTAAGACAATAGGGAAAAAAGAAGCTGCATGCACAAGAGTTATCGGTCCACACAAAAACCTCATATAAAAATGAGACACTCTTTTAAATTGTTTCTAATACAATTAATTGATTAGTTAATTAATTTTGATATGCTATACATTATCAGATACTCTAGCAGCCACTGTTTGGAAGAGACTAACCCACCAGTCATCACTGAACTTCACACTTTTGTGATAAGGCCTGAAATTCAAGGTGACCGTGATCTGGTACTCCTGTAGTTCGATATAGGGCTTGTACAAGCAAGCCAATAACATCTTGTCTTATCATGCATTCACTTCAAAGAAGGTCCAACCCTGAAGTTAAATTAAATGAAAAAAATTGCAGTAATTTATTAAGCTTCATATTGGTATTTGCCCTTTAATGAATATTAAGATTTACCAACAGAGAGAAAACAAAATTGTTCCTATTCTACTGTCCTAAGTTTGCTGTCATTGTTCACCATCTAAAAACTTCTGGTTCCTGTAGAATGTGAAGTCACATTGCATTTTCAAGGGTGCTAAATATGAATATACACATATACATACACAGCTAATATAAACCAAAAATACCTTATCTGTTTGTACATTTGACTTTAACAATATGATCAGGTTAATGATATATTTAAAGGTAATGAACCAGTTATTTTTAGACTAAGCAATATGCACACACACTAATTTTACTGTGCAAATAACTGCTTGCTCTCAGTGGCCTTTGTATAGCTGTTTGCACCTCTAAATTAGTCTTAAACAATTATTAGTAAGATCTCATGGAATGTTTCTATTGATGCTTTCTAAAACTGACTGGTACTCTAAAGAAGTCTAAAATCTGGCTGAAAAGTAATTTTATTCATTTAGTATTATATGTATCCTTAATGTGATACTGCAGAAAAATCAGCAATCTCATAGAGTTATATGGAAATTTCTGCAGCAACCAAAAGTATACGTTATTTTTTTGCCTAAGAGAATATTTTTTAATCTGATTAAATACAGGAAGACTTGGCATAATGACTGACAGTAGCAGTATGAGATTAACAGCTACATTTTTTGATTGGTGAAGATGAGAGAAGCCAAAAGTATGAGTATACAAACTGTACCACAAATCCATGTTCCAGAAGCATTTTATGGTTTAGTGTTACAAAGAGCTTCCAAAAGGAAAAATTGGGGGTTTTGTTGTGTTATACAGATAGCAAATTATGTTTTCTTTCTGAGTTAACTGTGCCATTCATGTAACTCCTGACAAAAAGAAGACAGAAATCCCTTGGTATTGCCAAGTGAGTTCTGCAGCCAAAATTATTTTAAGCAGAGATTAAAAAAAAAATGCGAATAGCCAACCTCTCATGTCATGTAAACATGGTGCAGAGGTAACACAGGTATTTGTCCCTGTGAGCAAAACAGATCATCAGATATTGCTCCTGTAGAATTGTCCCTGTGTTTATGGTGACTGCATTCAAATCTATCTAGTTATTGCTGCAACCCATGTCTTAACATATTCAGGCTTTATACAGCATCAAAAAAAAAGTATCAAATGCCAAACAGAAATGGATTCCAAGGTGGACAATGCAATTTTGAGAAAATGCAGCATTGTTCTTCTATAGACAATAAGCCACTGTCTAAATCAGGGACTTTTCTTTATTTTCCTAAATACATGCGTCACTGGAGAGATATCTGTGATGAATATGCAAGAAAAACTTTTGGGTGACATGAAATCACACATAGGACTTGTTTTGAAGCTAACAATTGACAGACATTCTGAATAAAATTTGTGTCTAAGCTAGCAGGCATAGCTCACTCGTAACTGACCATCACCATACTTTTGTTAGAGATTGCCTCCTCTCAGTTGCTAATTCTGAAGACACTTTAATCAAAAGAAATTTTGTTACTTTAAAGTGTGCAAAAACCAAATCTTCTATAGTCCAGATAATTTTGACTGATGCAAATTACAGAGTACTTGTAGCAGTGTTTGTGTAAGAGGATCTACTGGGAGAATAATGTCAGACAGAAGGAAAAGGAACAGCAGGGCTGAACTGGCAATGGTAACCTTTTCTGTTAATACAGCTGAATCACAAAAAGGCTGTTTATCCACAGGATAGGGGAACCAATGGCAAGTATGCAACACCAGAAGCAGACAACTGACACTAGTTTTGACAGGTTGGGACATAAACATCAGTAGCAGTGCAATCCAGAGATCAGCAGTGATATAAAGCTGAATAATGAGGCACAGGCAGAGACAGATTCATGAAGAGTTCCAGTGCTTTTGCCAGAATCCATATTCCCTTGCTATAAGCAGATATTGCATTATCAGATACAGCCAGCTCAGCAAGATGTCAAGGGTGGAGAAAGTCACTGCCGTGTTTTAGTGACAGCCATAGGTTTAGCAGTACCAGATGGGCAAACCTGTGGCTTCTGAACTGTTCAAGTGTGGATGTGTTGCAGAAACTGTGATGTGAATGGCTGCAGGCAAGCTCTCCTGGTGGAAAACCTTCTGGATCTGCACCAGAAGTGAGGAAATGAGCCAGCACTGGCTGTTTAAGCCAATATCAGCAGGTCTCTCAGGACTCAGCTGTCTGCTTATCCCACGATAAAGTAGTTCATAAATAACTGTCTAAGGAACACAGATATCTTCTGTATGTGAACTGCTCTTGGCTCCTCTGCCATAGGAAGTACATGACTTTGGGCTATAGGAATATTTTTCAGTGTTGAGATCCTTGTAACCATGCCTGTACTACACAGCATTCAATGCTGACCATTTATAAATATAAACTCATCTCTCTTATGCTGCAATAATCAGTGTCCAGCTGAAAGCAGAAGTCAACAATGTAGCTGGTTTTGTTGTGGCACTGGTATAAATCTTTCACCTAATAAAGGTAGCAATAGACACATAAATCCTTTTTACAGAAAATTCAGGTCAGGGAATTTCTTAAGAACTTCCTCTTTTCCTTGTTCCCTAGCTGTGGTCTCAGCTCAGAAGTGAAGATGACCTCAGCAGTTAGCAGCCACAAAACTTCACACTGCAGCAGTGCCTCCTCCTCAGTGCTGTTGAGTGAAAATGCTCTACTTTATTGCAAGTAAAGAGTCAAGCCAGACACCCAGATTTCCTTCCCTCCTTGTTTTTCATGGAAAATATGCTTCTTTTATTTTTAAAATTTTGGTGCTAAATTTTATTTGTCATGAAAAAAATCCCAAAACATACCAGTTTTAGTTAAAAAAATACACAAAGCCCAAAAAACACTTGTGAGTCAGTTTGATAAGACACACACTTGTTGCTCTTGTTGTTAATGGAAGTATTAATCAATTTAAACTCAATTTTAGAGTTTAGGAAGAAAAATTCCAACAAAAATTGTTGAGCATCCTTGTAACTTAGAGTGTTTAGACTCCCCAACATGACCTAAGGCTGTGTTCATGGCATTACTTTTGATCCGAGGCATTATTTGAGTGTTCTTAAAAGACAGCCTTCCTTGTTTTACCTGTTAGTGCTGAGGTTCATTGCACCTTGAAAGATTGAAGACCCAGGCATATGTGTACTGATGCAAAATACCTTTTTTTGTATCCTCCTAATGATGAAGCACTAGCAGGAGTTTGTACCCAAATATGGTAGATTTACTGCCACTTTTGTGCTGGTGATGTTGACTGTAACTGGATTATGACAGCAAAACTTGTTTTTGATCTCTCCTCTGGAAACGAGATAGAAAATCCTACAGAAAAAGCATCTGCACAGAGCAGCTAGGGATTATAGTTAGCACAAAATTTACCATTTGGTTTCTTTATTGCTGGTAGTATTAGGTTTGGCTTTTAAACTCCTTGGTGATGTGTACTAGTATCTGAATGGTTATAAAAAATCTGTGAAACACAATAAAATTTTAAGGTACCTGGCTAGAGCTTGATTTTTCGTTGTTGTTGGAGGTGGTTTTAGAATTATTTGTATTAGTAGTAGCCAAGAACCTAGCAAATTCTCAGAATAAACTGCCTTGACCTAACCACATCAAACTTTCCATGGCTTAAGCAAAGTATACAGTCCTTCACTGGCAGCCATAGCTGTTAGAAAACAATGATACACTGCCAGTATAATTTACAGATATTAGTAATCATGAATTCAGTGTTGGGCATAAAGGAATGTGGAGAGAGGAATCCCAGAGACTGGCCAGAATTTTTCACTGAGTTCACATGTGTGCCACGATGCTGTTTGTGCACCTTCTGTCCAGATATATTTGAACTCACTAGGGAGTAACTTCCTAATCAGCTGTTACCTGATGCCCATCTGCTATCCCAAATAACATGTGTCCTCTGCAACATTTACCAATATTTGCTCCTGGCTCATTACTTTTGCAGGATATGCTGTTTTGTAAAATAATAGATACTCATTAAAGCTGCTATTCCTATCCCCTCACCTTAGGCTTCTGAAAGTCTGGTACTTGGTCTAGGCTGCAATACTGGTTCCCACTACAGTCAAATGAAAATGAAACTTATCTCCAAAGGGAGTTTTATCCTTTTCTGAGACACCTAAAAAACTCATGGTGAACTCTTCTCTGAAGGCAATTTTCTGTTTCCTCTGAATATAGAAAGAAGCAAATATCACTAGTTTAGGAAGTTAACCTACAAGAAAGATTAAGATTAATATTAATCTAACTAAATATAGTTGTC
Organism: Zonotrichia albicollis; assembly: GCF_047830755.1. Lineage (NCBI taxonomy): Eukaryota > Metazoa > Chordata > Aves > Passeriformes > Passerellidae > Zonotrichia > Zonotrichia albicollis. The sequence continues at coordinate 72,319,360 of NC_133820.1, forward strand.
TATAACCTCAGGCTCTTTTTAAAGTCTTTCAGGAGAAATATGTGCAATGTATCTCATTTTACAGTTAAATGCCTAAAACAAGTGAGTTAAATCACACACTAGAGCAATTCCTTCCTCTGTATTGACAATGGTCAGGAACATAAATTCGCTACCACAGATAGTGTCAAGATGCCTTCCACCTCTGCTGGAGGTTTAGTAGTGACAACTTTGCATAAAGACCATTTATCAGTTAAACTGTTGTTCTGTGAATATAATTACCTTTCCCTGTGCTGGACAAATACTACAGGGAGAAATATTTTTAATATGTAAATATTTACTCTCTAAATTCTTATTATTGAGGTTAAGACTGAAATTTCAGATTTCACTCAGGCTAAAATTCACTCAAAATTCCCATTGACTTAAAGCAAGTTAGGAAAGAAATTTACATTAGTAGAGAACATTGTGTGGTTTGGTTGGTTGGTGGATTTTTTCTTATCCAAAAGAAGAAATACATATTGTAATTAGGTTCTTCACATATTAAATATACGAATATCAAGATTTTAGTGTCCTGGTACTCTTGGTATAGTGTTCCTTCCTTGTGTTTCCATAAGAGTGCCCATTATATAGAATTTGTGAATGAAAACAGGAACAAAATCAGACCAGGAGGGGAATGGAAGCTACCAGCTGGGAAGGATGGTTTTTGTTTGTTGTGGGTTTTTAGTGGTTTCAATTTTTTGTGGGTTTTTTGTTATTTTTTTGGTTTTTTGTTTGTTTGTTTATTTGGAGAAATGTCATCTAAACTTAAAGTAGCAAATACTCATACTTTGTGACTTAATTAAGCTGACTAATTTCTAGAAGTGGTCAGCACTCAGGAATTTGTAACAGAATTCATTGTTTCATAAGCAATTATATCAAAACAAAAGTAACAACTACTTGTTCTTGTGGAAAAAGTATGTTTTTTCTTGCGTGAGTAAAGTTTGAATTTCTTACACATTCCCTTCACATGTATCCTACAAAGCATATGAACTTTTAGACCCCACCAACTAAATCACACACGTGATGCATCTTTTGCTTTTAGCCCTCAAAATCCTCAGGGAAAAAGACAAGGGGTGGTAGCAGAGTCATAGTAAATCAGTGAAAGATTCTCAGCTGCTGTAATGGACATTGTAGTAGATCTTGTGTTAGCTCTTGTACCAAAAGTTGTAAAACTTGCAGAGACTGGGATGTTTCTTTTTGAATTCATTAGGATAGCACATTTGTTACTAAAACAAAATAAAATAACAACATGTGTCTCCTTGTCTGCCATGTCTTTGTCTCTAAGCTTACCTCCTCTCAAAAGTCAAAATTTAATAGATGAAAGGAAACTTTCTGTAGCCCAAGCACTAAAGGCAATAAAAGCAAATGTGTCCATCAGTCTGGCTGTTAAGAGCAGCTGCACCAGAGACAGTTGACCACCAAATGGTATCCTAGCAACCTACAGTAGCATCGTTACACATACTGCTATCAAGCCAAATTTATCCTTTTCAATATCTTAGCTTCAAGAGATCAGAGATGAATACAGAACAAAGGATGAAAATGGTGCCTGTGAGAAAGACAACGTGGGGTTTTAATTTAAGCAGAGGTTAGATGGAATGCCTGTGTAAAAGGAATAAAGAACATCACACTTTTTTGAGAAGGAAAGATACCTTCCTGTGGTAAGGCACTCAGACAATTATGAACCAATTTGCTTTCAGAATACTAATCCGTTGTATATTTTAGCTTGGAAAAAAGCTTGCAATATGTTGTCTCTTTAATTCCATTTAAATGTTTCCATTTAAAAGGGGAAGGATGAGGGGAAATAATTTTAATTATTCAAACTTTCTAAATCTTAAAAAAAAAAATCTAGGCAATTCTACCTATAAATTGTGTCTTTCAAAAAAAAACAGTTGGTATTGTTTCTAATATTAAATCTGATAATTATAGTTCTGTTAATAAACTTTCCAAATTGAGCATTTCCCTCTTTTTATACTATAAATTGCTTCTGTTCTCCTGTTATATTTAAAGTCATTGATCTCGCACAGTCCGGATAATTTACCAATGTGCATAATGATCATAACTGTAAATAGCTTTGTCAGAGAAAGGAAAACTGAACCTATGTGCAGATTAATTACAGGATATTCCCCTTTCTTCAGTTTTCAGCAAATATTGAAAAAACATGCTAAGAATCTAGACCTTACCCAGCAAAAGGGCTGGACTCACGTCCAGAGTAAATTAGCAAGGTTGCAGCAGACCTAGTTGAAATGAGGACCTGTGACCTCAGCTAGGGGTTTGGCTGGATGTAACAAAGCTACTGATAATGCAGACAGAACACGACCTCAAGCAGAAGCAGAATCATCTCCCTTCAGTCGCAGATGTGCTGCCAAGCAAGCAGTATGTTGCAAATACAAAGACAGTGTGCAAAGCTACTGATCACTGATCATTTTTAATTTATAGTCTAAACGTTATCCTTGCAGAGGACACATACCAGGGGTTTAGAAAGCTATGCTTTATGATATAATAAGTGTTTTTGTATGCACCAGAAAATCTGTGTGAAAAAGATTTCCACATGCCACACTGCAGTAGAGGGCTCTTTGGAGACTTAGCTGAGAAGAAAAAAAAAAATCCACATAAGAAACCCAAACCACTAAATTATTCACTTTTTAAAATGGCATAATTGAAGCAAGTTTTTAATCCAAAATTCAGTCTCTCCCTTAATTTGTATTTCTAATTCCTTTTAATGATCTGGTTTGGAACAGGCTGTTTAGCTTCCTATCCTTTGTTATTTATACAGAAGACACCAATCCCCTATCTTCTCCAAATATTCTGTCAGTCACTATTTATTGCTGGTAGTACTTCTTCATCACATCAGTTGATATCTTCTTTAGCTTCCAAGGAAAGAGTCTGCCATAGGCATATTTTAGTCTAGTAGAATAATTTATCCTACTCTGTGCAGATCCAACTTTACCTTCTACTCTGCCCCCAAATACCAGTGTATTTATGTAGCCAATCACAGTATAAAAAAACCTCATCTAATCATCCAAAAAACAGACACATTGGCTTCTTGTAATCTGGCTGCCTCTATGCAAACTGTATGTTTCTGATTAGTGTTCCCTGAGCAATATATCAAAGGAGCACTGGACAAGAAGAAGCCTGAGAGCTGACAGAAGAGCTGCCCTCTGTTAGTGAGCAGCCACATTGGCTAAGATCTGTAACATATGTGCTGTGAAACAAAAATGTCTTCAGCAGTTTAGGCTATATCAGCGGGACAACAGGCCAGACCTACTTAAAAATGTCTTAGATATAGTCAATGAGGCAATTTATAGTCTGCTGCATACACATGAATACATATGAAGAGATATTAAAAGTTGGTGTAGTCGCCCACACCAAGTGTGCATTTCCAAACATTGTTTGGATTTTCAGAGCCTGTAATTTCTGCTTTAATTAATTTTGTTAGTCTGATCTTTGTTAAGAGATGAGGTAAGGATGCAGTAATCCTGTTCACGAGAAAGAGAACACCCTCATTGCTAAGAAGATAAAGCAGCCCTTCATTTTACATTCTTCTTGACAAAATGTTAGAGGAAACAGAGAAGTCTTTGGAACCATGGGGCAATACTAAAGCAGAGCAATTAAACAGAATCCTTAGAAAGGAATCAGAGCAGGCTATTTGAGTTTTTATGTAATACTAAATTAATGTTTCAAGGCTATTAACAACTTGGCAGCTAAGTGAGCAGAAGAACCACTTCAGAGAAATCATATCAAATAAATGCGGGAATAATCCACTTTGATTGGTTCGTGTAGGAATTTATGAAGGTACTGTATGAATTGTTGGGGGCTTTTCTGTAATAACAAAAACTGGATTTAGCAATTTGGGTGGCCATTTCCGTACCTAAAATTCTGTGTTCACCTAGATTAAAACTAAATTCTGGGTAATGTAGCTTCCTGCAAGTGAAATTCCCGTAAGAATTTGGTGTCATCTCTTAGGCATTTCAACCTTGAGAATTTTTAAGGTAGAAGACAGGCACAATTCCTTCAAGACTGCCTTTTATCTATATCATGCATCAGAAAAAGTCTGCACTTCATAAATCATACTCAGTAAAGAAAATGTCCTATCTCTTGTGGGCAGAGTGTGAGAAAAAAAGAAAAAAAAGGGGGGGGGAAAGGCAAAACAAGAACCATACAATTTTAGCCACAATTCTAGTTTGCTTGGAAAAGGAAGTTCTACTCATTGACAGGCAGGCCTTCTGCCATCTGTGTTAAGTGGGTGCATTGCAAGCACCTGGAGCTACAGCAAATACTTTCCTTTTTAATTCTTTCTTGTAAAACAGATGGGAAAAAGCACAGCTAGTAGTGTTATGCTGTGTTTAAATATGAGAAGACCATAATTTAGTCTCACTGTTGCCTTTCAGCCTGACACCTATATATTTGGATTTCCATGTTTTAATCAGCAGAAACATGTCAGTGTGCAGGAGACTGTTGCAGGGATTTACTTGAAAAGATCTGGAAAGAGGCCACAAGTGACCTACTGCTTATGCAATGGCAGTATATTGATTAGAGATCATAGTTTTCTGAATGCAAAGCTCTAGTTTAATGAACATTCTAAGGGTAATATAAGAAATCATGTTATCTCTAAGCCCTATGAAGGTATGGGACAAATAGATTCACAGATGCCCAAATTCAAATGTCAAAAAAAAAGGATAATTATAGCCTTGCAAAGCTGTTTCTTATTCATATGTCTCTAAGGCTTCTTCTAAAAACACCCCAACAAAATAACAAAGCAGACGAAAGTTTGTAAGATCCCATTCTCCCAAAGGCTTGAAGAAGAATAATAATAAAGTACCTTTGAAGTGACATTAGGAACCTGAAACTGAAAAGAGAAGCATGGGAAAATCCTGCCAAACAAACCAAAGCACTTGAGATTCTGTAGGGGACTAAGGGGTTCTGTCCAAAAAATTCCTAACTGGTAGCTTTGGGGATGCAATAGGCCAAGTGGTTTTTTTCTGAAATAACAATAATCACTTTGGGACACAAAAAATTGGCAAAATAAATAGGCATGCTCAAATCAAAGCTGGAATATTTCATTTCTCATCTTTTTACATAGTGGGGAGGGGATATAGATGTTATCTAGGAATTTTTCAAGGAAGCCATGGTCCAGTTTGCAAAACATGGGTAGAATATTCAATTTAGAGGAGAGCAGGCTGTTTTCCCTTAGCTATTGCTATCCTTGCTATCCAGTGACTCTCTAATAAAATGCAGACGGTGGCTAAGGCATAACACTGACATACTAAACCTGTATATTTTAAACCTCTGCCTGATAAGTCTGACGAAGGCCTAAAACAGAGTTCTCCTGGATAAATGTTCTGCCAGTAGATCATGCAAATGATACCATGGCACAGGAAAAAAATTCTGGTATGATTTCTAGCTTCTCAGAGGTACTTTGGGCTAGCCCAACTGTTTTTAATTTTCTTTTACCTAAAATGTCCAAATCAAACCCCCTTTACAGCAGTCATAATCTGCTAGTGATCAAAAGCTGCTGAGTGAAATACCTTAATACACCTTCAAATTAATTATTTCTCAAGAAGTCAGGATAAGGGACTCAACAGATGAAGCAAATACATCTTCCTTTGGATTATCTTCTAACCCAGTGTTCTGAAATTAAAGATAAACACAGCAGCAATCAGAATTTAAGAACTATAAAATTAATATGAAACACTTCCCACTCCTTGTATTCTGTTTTCCCAGTATTGAAAAGAGGAAAAGAACCCAAAAAAAAAAAAAAAAAAAAGTAATACATTTTCTAGTTTGCTTTGGAATAAATAGGAATGAGTGAAGGATTCTTTTGTTTTTAATTAAATAAAAGTCAAAGTTTCTCTTAAATAGTAGGTGGGAATTGGTCAGTAACAACTGGAATGATGTCAAAAGCTGTTGAATTTTTCTGACAAGTGAGAAATTCAGTAACGTGAGAAAGGTCATCTGTTTCCTTAGTTTTCTTTTTTGAATTTAAAAGTATTTTGTTTAAAGTATTACAGCCTATATTTGGTAAATATGTGCACTATATATTATGAATGATGCATAGATTAAATAAGCTATTATTTCTAAATTAGCCAAGTTCATTTTTGTATTCAAATAGACTACTTGCATATTTTTATCTTAAAGCTGAATTTACAATTTAGGTAACTAAATATACAATATATGTATAGGAACATAGGAATTCATTAAACAATTGAACTTTTAGATCTGGAGTTAATTCATAAAATCAAGTGTTGTGGCAATTCACTAAAGGGAATTTGGTTTTTTCAACTGTTGACAGGTTGTTTCTTAATTACTGGGGTCATAAAAGGAGACTTTAATAATAAACAGCAGAAGATGGCTGATGTTAACACAAATCACTCCTTCAAATCAACAGTTTCTAATGCTTTATATCCAATGTTTTTAAGTAGTTAAGAAAAACTGATGATACTCAGTATTCTTCCAGTGCAAAGGAAAGAGATTAATATTTATGAATTATGACTCAGATTAAGATTTATATATTCATTCCACAAAAGTAGGCTTACTGAATCACCATTTCTCTCCACCTGAATTTCAGGTACCTTTTGCTTGGAAAGAAACTGAATTTAAAAATACATATTATGCAGTGGGCATACTAAGTCTTAAAACACAACTTTTGATGGCTGAGTGGCAGGGAAAGGCAGCTACCAAGTTTGCAAGTAGATTTTCTCTCAGAAATAATTTCCATTACACAAACTGAACTTGGAATAGCAATAACAAGAAAATTTTATAAAGTTTTTTCATGATTATTATTATTATTTCATAGTTTTCCTAAGGACAGTGTGTTCCCACTTATTATCATTATCATTATCATCATCATCATCATCATCATCACCATCACTAAATATTTGCATAAATAATAGAGCTAAAATCAGGGGGCAAAATGAAAAAAAAAAAGACTTCTTAGTTCCAAACTAATTTCTAGATTTTCTTTCTGCTTATGTTTTATTTTACTTTCTGTGCTTTCTTCAGCATTAAAAATTCTTCAATATCAGTATATAAGTGCCCGAGATGTTTTATACTACTCTGACTTATTAAACCACTTCTGACTTCAAGAATAACAATATTCATGTGTAATTACAAATATTTAATAAACCATATTTTTGCTCACAGTTCTTGAATTTATAATATATTACTGCCTGATATATTTAAGGGGGTCTGTTTTATATCATGCATGTGCATCCCTTAGAAAATCAGGAGTCCAATGAAGTCATAAAGCTCTGAATTTCCAACAGATTTGAAAACAAGGTAATATTAAAGCAAGATAAGGATAAGAATTTTGAGAATCACAGAAGTGCTGAAATATAGTGTTATTTTTGTCATCTGACTTTATAATTATTTGCTAACAGCTGTGTAAGATACACAGGATTTATAATTCTTATAAATATGTATTGGATGAAATTCTACCCAGAATTCTTTGTATAGGGTGTTCAGTGTGGGTTGGGTTTTTCCAATTTATTATTTTAAATATAAATGTTTCACATATTTTGAAAGTTTTATGTCAGCATTTAGAAGTGAATGATGGGCATGGTACTCCATTTTAATGGGCAGTAATATAACCAAAGTTCAATCACTACAACTAAATAAAAGTGGGTATAAAATAGAAATATATGCAGTGCAATAAACACAATACACTTAAAGCTCTGGCAAAATACTGCCCTTTCTTTTCCTTTGCTTTTTACACAATGGAAACTGCAGCTTTGAAAATCCTGATGTATTTTAATGCAGTATGATGTTGCTGTGGCCAACTGGTAGGATTGCAAGAATTAGAAGGGACATTGTCCTAAACACCATGTCAGGATTTCAATTAGCTCTGAAATGTTCTGAGTCAGAATGCATCTGTCTGCAATCAGTAATGCATTTAAAATATTTCAGGATCTAACTCTTTCAGAGTGTGATCATATCATGCAAAATAGTTATCCAGCACAGCTCTTTGTCTGTATAAGAGGTGCCTTTTTTCTTGAGGGTTAATGTAATTGAAATTGTTATTCAATAACCGCTCATTTTTTAAGACGCTCTGGTTTAAAAAACATATTAGATTACTGAATAGTAAAAAGTAGTCAAAATTTTGTTAATGTTTTCATGGGTTTATATTAACTTTCTTTTTCCTATTATCAATGAAACATTTTAATGATGTCAAATACACGAACTCAATTGTTTTATAAAGCATAATGAAAATAAGAGGAAAACTAGAGCTCTTGAGTAAAAGTAAGGCAATAAATTAAAATGGGATATCTAGATATTTCACATTAGTGACTACAGCATCAGAGCAAAGGATCTTTGGTTGGGCGGGAGTTTGAACATGAATGTTCTGGGATGGAGTACCCAGATTCAGGGGTCTGAGAGGCTGGTTTTCCCCCAGCAGAAAGGATCACTTACAAATGGTGCATCTTCAGACACAGAGAATAGCTGACATGTCACTTGACTTCTGGCACAGTTATACAATTGAAAAAAGCTAAAAATAATCTTTGAAAGAAATAATTTTATTTATTAGAAAAAAAAACAACCAACAACAACAACCAAAAATTCCTCCATTCCTCAAATGGAAGAAAAAGTGCAAACACATAAGCATGTCTGAGAAAAGCTTTTCTCTAGCACTTTTCTCATTATTTAACACAAATTTAGGCTATTCCTTCCTCATTCCTGATAAGATTAACTGGAAAACAAGAGTTCTATTTGCATAATAGTTTCCAGTTTTTAGAGTTTTTTAATTTCACATTTGCATAAAAATGAAACTCAACAAATTTTAGATAATTAAACATAAATGAAGTTCTGAAAGTGGATAGCTTAACCACACAATGTTCTGTAACTGTTCTTCTTTGGAAACAAATATTTTTTTAAAGATACAAATACTAACCCTTATCTGAGATGTGGAAACTTAATTCTTGGTCGTAATTTAAACATAGGTTTCTTGTATCCTGAGATTTTCCTTATTCTATTAGATATTTTTCTTTTCCTTCTGACTCTAAAACATATTTCAGCTTGCATTAAATTTATAAAGATATTTGTGGTTTGGAGGAAAACAATTACCAATGAAAATGATACATTTGAAAACGCAGATCAGTCTCAAGTCTTTCTTCCTGAGAATATCTTCATTTTCAAAACTGAAGCCAAGATACTTTGCAAAGTAGGAATCTGACAATACAAAGCTAAAAAGTGAACAGTGGGAGAATGCTTTTTTGTGACGGATTGATGGCCAAAGTCTAATGATAATCAGATGATTGTGTAAAAAAACAAAAAATAGATTAATTGTGATAATTTAAAAATAAAGCTGATTTATTATAACCTGAAGTTCTTCAGGATTGGATGTCTGAGGAATCTCTTTTGTAATCTGTTTCCTATACAAAATTCTGCTTCTGAATCTAATCCCTCTTAGCCACAATACACTTTTCAATACATTAATTAAAGTAAAAAATTTTGAGTGCTCAATCTGTCTGAAAAAAACTCAACCCTGAGATAGTCATACTATTTATTGAATTTGGAAATCTATCTCTGACTATCATAATAGAAATTTTGTGTCTAATTGTTATTGATCATCTGATTAATATTTCAAAAATTAATCTTTTTTCAACAATTTTTTTGCAATAAATGGACAGAGAATTCCCCTAGATGAAACAGTAAATAATCTCACTGCTATTGTATTAGATAAATATAAGGATATGTGAGATACCATTTTCTTTGGCAGAGAAGTGAATTGTGTCTTTACACAGTTTGAAATAAAATTAATTAAATAAAGATACATTTTATTATCATCTATTTTTCTACTGTTTGGAGTAAAAACTTAAAAGCTAAAAAGGTTAGCAGCAACAGCATTTTGAGCATCTTAATTCATTACAGGTACATCTCAGAAAGCTTCACAAATCAGATTGAAGAGCAGATTTAGGCAGAGAAATTCAGAGTTTCAAGACACCACTGAACAAAGAAGTCAAATAATAAAAATTCTCAGTGTTACAATTTAAGTTTTGAATGTCTTTTAGTACTCCTTGCTTCTGCATGCATTCCAAAGACTTATTCTGACTTTAGCTTACAGAAACTTTTCTAATGTGTCTATGGCAATATGGTGCTCAGGGTCACAGCTTGATCCACTTTTTTCTGCTCCTCCCTGTATATTTCCATCCAGACATAGAGGAGGAAAAATGTGAATAGGGATTTTTCCCCCTTCTCTCTCGTTAAATATCATGCTTCTTGATATTATTGCAACAGCAATATTTGAAAGTCACAGTAAATTAATATGATTTCAGTTTTATTTTTGGATCAAAAAGTTGCAGAATCTGTCCAGTTTAGACAAATAATTAATATATCCTTAAACCTCTTGATGAATAAGAACTGAAACTGTGTTTATATCTTCAAAAAGACAGTGGAAAGCACTTGATAGATTTGGACACATAGTCTTCATCCTATTTCTTTTTTTTTTAACTTTGAAATAGTTTAAGATATTCCTCTTGGGTATATGCACACTTTTTGAAATGAAAGTAGCAAAATTTGCATGAATTCATAAAAAAACATTTTTTATTTAATTTACATTGTACAAACATCCAAGGAGGAATCAAATTATTCATACTTCCTTCTAGAAGTAATTAGGTACATTATCTGCTTAATGCCAACATACTTAACTGTATGAACTGGAAGTAAATAGTCAAATGTTAATCAGTTTTCAGTGTGTTTAGCACTGAATTCCTCTTTTCTTAATACAGCACAAGAGGTTAAAGAAAAGCCACACTCTCACTAAGAAACCTGTCTATTAAAACATTATGCAAACATCTTTTATTTAGCCTCTTTTTTTCCTTCATTCTCAGTAGTAGAGTGATCTCTCTTCCTCTATGAGCCTGGCATGTCTTCAAACACAGCAAAGTTTAATTTTTTCTAGAATTTCATCTCTTATCCTTTTTCAAAAGAATAACTTTTCATAGAAGGGTTAGAAGAAAAATATTTTCCCTTGGTAAAGAAATTAATATTGCCTCAGATTAAAAATCAAACAAGTACAAGAAGACAAACTTGAATAGCATACAATAGTTTTCACAGAAAATTTATATGTTATTCAAGTGAAAAATAAAATTGATCCATATTTGCCTTTGCTTAAGACTTCTGGCCTTGGAAATATGAGTGAGATTTGATTCTGCTTTATGGTATTTTCCAATATTTATTTGAAAAATATAATGGACCCTTTGTAGTTCCCATGCCATAAATCTTCAACAGCATGGAGAAGCTACAAAGCCACAGATTCCATTTGTCCTAAAGACACTCATTTGCTCCACATAGCCTTTCATTATGATAAGCAAAATGATGTGTGCTACTTTCATTTTAAGATTACCTATTGGAAACAAGGTGCTGGATTCTGGTTTAATCTCCAGCAGCTCTGCTGTAAAGAGCTATAAGCCATCATAGTTACAAATAATTCTGATTTCTGCTGGGGTAGAATTAATTTTCTTCAAAGTAGCTGTTATGGGGCTGTGCTGTGGATTTGTGGTAAAAACAGTGTTGATAGCACAGGGATTCTTTTGCTACTGCTGAGTAGTGCTTGCACAGAGTACAGACCTTTTCTGCTTTTCCCATTGAAGAGGCTGGGGTTGCACAAAGAGCTGGAAGGAGACACAGCCACAGCAGGTGACCCCACCTCAAAGGGAAATCCCAGATCATACGGCATCATGCTTAGCATATAAAGCTGGGAAAGAAGGAGGAAGTGGTAGCTGTTCAGAGTGGTGGCATCTGTCTTCCCAAGTCATTCTTACACAGGGCAGATCTCTGCTTTTCTGCAGGTGACTGAACACCTGCCTGCCCATAGGAGATAGGGAATGAATTCCTTGTTTTGCTTTGTTTGCATGTGCAGCTTTTGCCTCACCTATTAAACTTTCTTTATCTCAACCCACGAGTTTTCTCACTTTTACTCTTCCTAGACTCTGCTCCATCCTGCTACTGCAGGATGTGGGAGTGAGTGAGTGAGTGAGTGAGTGAGTGAGTGAGTGAGTACTGACGTGAGGCTTCATTGCTGCCTGGAGTTAAGCCATGACAATAGCTGTTACAAATTACTTTTGTACCAGAACACTAAAGACAACAGTGTAGTTCTACACTAGCTAAAACTCCTATTATTCATTATTATGGGTGGACATGTAATATAACTGAACACAAGTGCTGGCTGTTCCCAGTTGCCAGACCCATCCCTCATTGGCTCCAGAAAATGAGGACTATCCATGTAGCATATAACCATTATTTCTCTCCATTTCAGTTACCTGTCCAAAGTATAAATTGAATAAAGATTGGAATACAGCTGAGTCACATTTTAGCAATTCAGGAACTGTATTTAGTGTTCTGGACATGCACTTTGACCATTACAATCCTAAATTAAGCACTAACTGTCATTACCAGCTCTTGACAATCTTTGTAATTCAAAAGTAACTGGAGAACTGGTCTGTAAGTCAAGAAGATAAATTCAACATCTTTTGTTTCCTTCAAATTAAACTCTAATAATTACTACAAGTAATTCAGGAGCAGTCTGTCATATTGATCCCACAGCTTTGTAAAAGTACTTTAGACTGACTGTAGTACACTGAGCATAGTTTTTTACTTGGGAATGTCTTACGGTTTAAAACTAGTTGTAAAGAATGGAAAAAAACAACAACAACCAAAAAAACCTCAATTATGAATAGTAACATCAAAGAAAGATTAAATATGCAAAATCAGCATCTCTTACATTTAAATACTGTTCTTTAACTAAACTAAGTATTATATTAGTGAAGTATTGCAGCCCCCGAGGATTATCCTGGCAAATTCTTCCCAGAACAATCCTCAAAACTCAACAGCATAGCTTAGTTTTAGGCAGCTAATTAAAGCAATTAATTTAGCTGGGTGCATTCCTTCTATACTTAGTGGAGAAAGCAAGGAGATCACAGTGGGCTGAATAACCTCTGCAAGGGATATACTTTCTTTCTCCATTAACCATAGCATAGAAGAATGTTCATTTCTTAAGCAATTATTTTAGGCGCTTGATGTTAGCCCGGATGTCTTTGCACAGAAAATAAACACAAGGAATAAAGTAATGGGCATAATACAAAGAGCCATTCACATCAGAATGTCCTTAGTCCTGTATGATATCTTGGGGTATTTAAAATAATTTTTATTAAAAGTACATATTTTTTCCAATCTGCTGAGAAGTCTTACTGAATACATATTTAAACTGAGCATTCAGTTAAAACCTAAAGAAAAAAAACATTAGAAACATTACTTTGGTGACAATAAGAATAAAGAAATTACTAAAAATTCTTTACGGATTCTAGTCAGCCCAACTTAAATATTTTATTAACACTTCTAGGAGTTTTTATCACTACAGAGCTTTCTATTGACTGAACAGAGTCATTATGTAAATATTTTTTGTAAAAAAGTACCCAGTGACTTTGTTGATAATATATAAAAAATACTTCCCAACATTTCCCTAGAATTGCTTTTATTAATGACAAACCCATCACTTTTCCCTTGCAAAAATATATTCAGAATTGAGCACTATTAGCCAAGATTCAGTGTTCTATTAAGTAATAATAATTTTCTATGGGTTGAGTTACATGCAATCTAATCTATATTATATGATTTAGAACTCTTGCTCTTTAATTAGATGCAGATATTTTGATCAGAAAAGTTCAAAAAAATCTTATCTAGATTTCATGGCTGAGGTAGGAATTTCTTTTCTGTTAGGAAATGAAGCCATCACAGTACTGGGGCTTTTTCACTGTGTAGTATATTGCTGAGGTCCTGATTTAGGAGACCAAAACCCAACCCATTAGGTCCAATGCTGACACAGCAGATTTGAATTTATGATTTTACAACACTCAATTTAAATGACAGCCTAAAAACACTCCTGAGTAACAGACTTTCCGATATTTTTTGAAAACCCAGTGCCTTTCTGACCCTGAAATGCTATTCTGTCAGGAAAACAGGATCATCAAATCCCAAGCAAAGCCAGCAAAATGGATCCTGGTTCTGTAGCCCAATTTTTATAAATTTATTGTCCAGTAGGATACCTGAGGTTTCTCCTGTATTTGGCTCTGCCTATTTTCCTGAGCAGCATGGTGCAATGGAAGTGGGCCCTCACAGCAAAACAGTCACACACAAACTAAATATTTCCGTGGGTTTCACATCAGGCAGAACACAGATTAGTGGCAGAGACCATATATTAATCAGCTACTCTCCAGTAGCCCATCTTTCAGTCCAGTTTAAATCCAAAATTTATCTAATTCTTGAACTTTAAAACACTGCATGATAAACCTTAATGTGTGGCAGGATGGAAAACTAAAAACCATTTCTGATCTTAATTAAAATAACAATGCAGAAAATTATTTTATATTTTCATAGCATTCATGAATGAATGCAAAGAGAGAAACCATCCAAGGGGAAAAAACAACATGATGCTTTTCCAAGATTTAATACAGAAAGCTTCCTCAGACTGTAAGACTATTTCGCAGAAATATTCAACTGCAGCCCTGAGCGAGAGGCATGCATACTTGCAGACTATTATGCCCTGCTACTTAACAGGTTACTAAATGCAAAAGCACTGCATACACTATGCTGTACAGGTTTTGTAGGACTCGGGTGCCTAGCTAGCCTGGAATTGCAAGTCTTCAGCCAGATATCTAATTTTTGGGTTTTGAACAGCTGGGCATCTTAATGCCTTAGTTAAATTCCTGCTTTAACATAACAACATACATGTGTGACTGACACATAAGGTGAGACCTATGTGGACTATTCTCCCACAGTTAGGGAGCTTTAGAGGACCAGATCTCCAATCTCTGACTAATAGTCAGGCAAAATCAGTTAAAAATTATAGACTTTGCAATGCATAGCAACTCTGGCAAAATTATACAGATGCCTGCTTGAAAAGCATGATCCTACTACACATATTGCTGCAAAAGCTATACCAGATAAAACATATTTCTGTAATATAGCCAACAAGTCACAGTGGTATTGAAAATGAACAGAGACTATTAGTTGAGGTTTCTGTTTTGTAAATTATTAATATTTCAATTTTAGGAGATTTTTTTTAATGTTATTGAAGTCTTCCTGACCTGGAGCAATACATAATACCATAAGATAATACATTTGCCTGCTACCTTCATAGGGCCTGGGCTTAAATCTGTCTTGGGTCATGAGTGAAATTATCTAAATGGCCTCAAATTAGCCCTCAGTGTCGTTTGTTCATTTCACAAAAGTAGTATTGTGCATAATTTGGCAGCAGAGTGCAATTGTAGAGGACTATTCTGTAAGGAACCAAAATATGGAACAGAAGGGATATTGGAGACCAGGTTTGCTCTTGGCAATCGTATTTGGATCAGTACAATATAAATTTTATCTTACTTTCATGAGAAACACTATTCAGCAAATTGGTTAGCATGATGTAGTTGTCTAAACATTGTTTTGCAGTTTCATGCTATTTTGGATGCTGACAATCCAAGGCATCCTTTGATTCATATTACTTGCAATAGAGAAAAATTGCTATAAGTACTGATTGTATAGGAAAACAATGCTGGGTTTTTTGTTTGTTTGTTTCTTTATGTTTTTAAGTATGATGATAATTAGAATGTGGAACAATGAGGCAAGCTATAATTAGAGGTTCAAATGAAAACAACATCATCAACATCATTCAACTATACACGATAAAATTCAATTAAATAATTTGCTGTGTGACCAGTTTCATCTAACATAATAAAGAAAATGGTAAAATTAAAAAAAAAAGAAGTAGGAGGAAAGTTGTCAAATAAATTAGTTGGTGTAAATTATTCCATTAGTTGTGCTAATAAAGCAAAGAATGTGGCAAATGTCCAATTTCTTATATTTGAAAGGTTATGAGTCACTGAAATTCCATGAACTTAAATGTAATCAAGAAAGGGGGGGAAAGTATCATTTCTGCTTACATAAGCAAATGGACACTCTTAATTGAACTGAGCATTTTTAGGATAATAGCCTAGTTGTTCAGCAGTTGCACAAAAGATGCTTCAATAAAATTGGTCTATTAGTAGTGTAAGGAATGCAAGATAGCAAAAGAATATAAACCTGGGCTGAAAACCTCTTTGAAAAGTAATCCTGTTTTCTTTAACAGCTATCTGTACTTATGTATGTTGCTCTGTAAAAAGTATTGATCAAGATCAGTCTCCTTCAGATTCATACATAAGTGAAATTGTAAGGTTTGCCTCACAATTGCATACAGCAACAGGGAACACGATTGCTTCAGCACTATGCTTTCTGTCTTAGCCTGACTCTGCAATAACCCTCAGCTTCAAGATTTTCCTCCCTGCGCTTTGCTCCAGTCCCCACAGTGCACTGACCTTGGCTGGACGCTGATTACCCACGAAGGCACTCTGTCACTCCTCTCCTCAGCAGGGGCAGGAGCAGGAATTAACATGGGAAAAAAATCATAGGTCGAGATAAGTTTTCTAAAGCAAAAGAAAAATGCAAAACATTTTAGTCTCTATTTCTCATCAGCAAGTGTTGCCCAGCTTCTTCTCAAGAAGCAGGGTTTAGCACATATATCTGTTACTCCAGAATGAAATGTCACAAGTAATGAAAGCCTCTTCCTTTTTCTTAGCTTTTTTATCTGAGCTGACGTTATATGGTATGGAATACTCCTTTGATCAGTCTGGATCAGTTGTCCTGGCTATGTCCCCTCCCAAGATCTTGCCCATCCCCAGCCTGCTGCTGAGGCTGGAATGTTGGAGAGACAGCAATGACGCTGTGCCAGCCCTGCTCAGCAGGAGCCAAAATCCTGGTGTGCCATGAACACTTTTCCAAATACCAAAGCAAAGGACAGCACTGTGAGGGCTGCTGTGGGAAAAGGAAATTAATCACATTTGGACAGATAGAGATGAGTCCTGGTACATATGTATGCATATTATATATATGCACTCACATTATATAAATAAGCAAAATTAAATCTAACTACCTGAATAAGGAAATATTCCCTCAAAGAGAATTTAACATATTTATTATTTGAATAGCAATGTTTCAAAATCACAGTCCTGACCTTTGTGTTGCTAAAGACTCCTTTGTTTAGTTTTTAATATCTTGGTTTATTAAACTTTCAAGTGGGAAAAAAATCCCAACCACAACATAATGGAATATGAAGAAGTAACCATAAGCACTGAATAATTAAGAAATCAATAAACAATTTCACATTTCTTTGGTGTTCAAATGACCTTCCTGAATTAGAAGCTAAGACAGTGTATGCAATACGCAATCATTAGGTAGGTAATGTACCAAGTAAATTTGAGTAGGCTGGTAAATTTTGATTTAACTATCCTAACTGCTTTGATAGGTTGACTCTAAAGATCATTGAATCAGTCAGACACTAGTTCAGCAAAAGCCAAATAAAAGGCAGCCCTTAGAAAGTAATACACATGCAGAAAAAATATCAGTGAGTAGTGGGAGGTAGGTGGTAAGAGGATGCCCTGTAAAGATTATTCTCTCCAAAATCTGTGATATAACCTCCTACTGCTGAAGACTGAGGTCAGACAAAGCCTAAGGAAAGCCAACAATACCTTTTTTTTGATTAATAGAAATATCATCTAGTTCAGAGTTCATGTGAACAGCCAGAAAAATCTTATGTGTCTGGCTCTGAGAAAGGCAGGAAGGAATACACCTTTTTCCTGCAGCAAGAAGAGAACAGCCTCAATGGGTATGAGAAAGGGTTGAACAGAGAGGTTATCACTAGGGAGAATTGAAGGGGAGGTTACAGGTTCTTTTTTTTTGTGAGAAACCACCAGTCCTTTTATCAAAGGTGCTTTATATGCATCACTATGCTGTGGATGGGTAACTGCACAACAATTGGAAGCTGACTTTTGTGACCGAGGTCAAAAATGTCTGCCTCTACTGAAAGAATCTTCTCTTCTCACACCATCTACCTGAAGCAGTCTTGTTAGGGTCACTCTGCAGAGCAGTTTTCCTGCCTTCTCATTTATATATTTCAGCCCAAATCCAGCCTGCCTGTCCTTCTGTAGTTATTGGACATATATTAAAGATTGGGCATAATATTAAAGATTCCTTTCAAGGACTCAGAGGCTCTATAAATTGTTTAGTAACCCTGGTTTATGGGTACTCTCAGTTCCTCACAGAATTAATCCAGTTCCCCCCCTGGGATTATAAATGAAATCACCTCAAATGTGTCACCATTTATGCAAATCTGTCATTCACTCTATGTATCAGCTCTGCAAATAACTAAGTGTTCCTCATACACAAAAATAATCTTTCTGAGGTGGTGGCAATAGATTTTTTCTGAGATAAAGGGTAGCATTGAGAACCTGTGTTCACCTTTTATCTGCCCTCTTCGTGACAGTTGTGTTGATGAAGTCTACAAAGCAGCCTGAATTGAAAGTCTACTTGATAATTTGTATCTTGCTCTCTTACCTATCATTATAGTTCATCATTATCTTCTAAAAGATTTTCCATTGCTTCTGAAACAAGTTTAGTCAGCATTCTCTCTCTCTCTTTCTCTGTCTCTCTCTCCCTCTCTCGGCTCCTCTCCTGGAGAAGCAGTACAGCTGTCAATATGACAATCTAACCACAATGTTACACCCATTTAGGTGTTTGGAGGAAGGACTAAATAGATTTAGCTATAGCTGATCAAATTAAAGTTTGTCTTTATGTAAGAACAAGCCATTCAGAGTCAGAGTAATAAATGAGTAAAATAGAAAATATCACTTAAAAAAAAAGCTATATGAATTTAATCATGAAGATTATAACAATTTCTAAGGACTTTACCTTCATTACAGTTCTAGGAGTACTGAATATTAACTTTTTTTTTCTTTTTTTACTTTCTCAAGTCAATAAAATAGTTTTAGCATATAGGATGTTGCAGAAAGCAGAGTAAACTGAGGCAAAATTGATTACTTACAATGTAAATGTTTGGCCTAGGAAGTCTGAGTACAAACCATGTCTGCAAGCCACTCATTACTGGGAACTCCTTCGCTGACTATGTAATCAATTTCAATAGAGATCAATTTTATAAGTAATATGCCCTCAAACCTACATGCCATTTACACCTTTTATCTGGCATCTCTTAAAATTAAACCAAATACTAATATAAGTCATAAATCAAGAACTCAGAAGTCAATAAGGGTTCTCTGCTTGTTGCAGAGAAGTAGCTAGAAGTCCCTAAAAACCTGACAAATTTACTTGAGCTTCAAATGTTGAAGTTTGCTTAAGAAGTATTGTAAACTTATTCAAACATAAGTACAACTCTGGGTTTGTCAATCTTTTGTGTAAAGAAATTCTTTTATTTTTGTATTTGTACCTCAAAAGATGAGAAGTTCAGCAATGTATTAAAATAAACTTGTGTAAAAATCACGCAGACTGAGTCATGCATCAGATGCAATAACTAGAGAGACATGCTTGCGAAAATTGGCCAGCAGTTTTCTCCAAATGTGCACAGGATGAAAGTCACAACAGTAGTGCAAGTATATGAGCTGTGTACTCAGGCAGACAGTTCATAAACAATCTGCTTTGTTGGCAGTATAAGAACATAAAAATTAAAAAAAAAAAAAAAAAAAAGAAAAAAAAGTTTAACAAAGCCAGACTGCAGTGGATGCAGTGGAAGACAAGCTTCTAATTTGCAAGTATTTGGAAAGAACAGTGTAAACATTAACGCTTCATCCTCTGCTTACTGTCAGAAATTTTCCTACATGTTTCTGCCTTATATATGTGCCTTTTAACCACATAATAAGGTTGACTGAAGCAAATTATTTTTCCCTGACTTTGTGAAATACAGAAAAGGTTACACAATTCACCATGACCCCAGAAATCTTTGATTCTGGCTTTTGACCTAAACATTTTGATCTTAAAGAGTGATATATTAGGAACAGTGATTAATAGGAAAGTAATGGGATAGGTTAGTACTGCTACCAAGTAGAATATTGGCTGGTGTTAATGAGATCTGTGATGACATTTTCTACACTCATGAGTTCCAGCTCCTATGAGAAAAATGTCCATGGATTTTGTTCGAGCATTCACAGTTATTGTCCACCTCTCTCTTGATTTCCAAGACATTCAACACATCTTCTGCCATAGCTCAGCTGTATTCATGTGAACAAACTACTCTGTATCACTTTCCCAACAGGAACCTGGAAGCTCCAAATCAAGAATATCTTTGGATTCTCAGCATGAAAACCAACCAACCTCCATCTTATTCACTTATCTTTGCTCACCTTTATTCCATTTTCTTACAGTCAGTCTGAATAGGCAGACAGCTGACATAGAGGATTTTATAACCTTCTGAAGAGAGAAAGTGTTCAGGGATAAAACAGAAGAAATCCTAATGGCTATGAGTAGTGTTGTGACTTTTTCAGACATGCCTACCTATAGCATACAGTATTGTTGTTATCAGGTCTTTGGACTAAGACATCTGCCATCTACTTGTATTTGTGTAAACTGTTTGCCATAATGATATTAAAGACATTCTAATTTCCAATCTTGTGGTATTTTTCATTGACATTGCACTTGACAATTGGATATTCTTAAGCTGAACTCCACTGCAGCAAGATGATGGGCACCTCTTCTTAGGTGGCTCAAAATTTCTGAGACAGTAATTTACTTTCAATAAAATCATTGTTTATTTTTAAGTTAGGAATTTTGGCATAATTCACAAGGCCTTCTAACAGACAGAATTTAAATAAGTCAAATAAAACATGATCTATTAAGGGCAATAAAATTAATTTATAATCTATTTTCATGAATATGAAGAAAAACTGCAAATTACTTCCTGGTATATTCAACAAATTCATAATTAACCATATTACTCACTTCTAGATGGCAGGAAGAAAGTCTAACAAAATATCACGGTCTTCACAGAGAGCAGTTTCATAGAAACCCAGTGGAGACAAGGCAGAGTTGAAGGACGTTATTGATAGTTGCCAGGACTACTAATTCTTGCATAAGGCTGGAGAACAAAGAAGAGGTGAGAAGAATTTTCTCTATCAGATACTTATTTAACAATCCTAGCAGAGAGCCATTCTCACTCACGTCATCTGCTTCTGCTGCGAGAGCGGCTCTGAGAACGCAGCCATGGGGAGGCCTGTTTTGATCTAGTCCGCTGCTTTCCCTTTCAAAGCGAATGAGATAATGCGGCTGTGGAACAGCACCTTTTAATCAGAGCAGTGGGATTCCATTGAAATGTAGTACAATGCAGATGCAAGTTAGTATTTCCCTAAAGCAGGTGCACACTTCTCCCTTTGAAACTGTGAACACAGCCTACATCCCTGTATGTCCCTGTATCCCAAAGTAGGCCTCAGTACAACAATGCTCAGCATTGCCTTTTACTATTTGTCCTTTTGTCTCATTTTCCTTCTGTGCGAAAGAATTTTAGATATGTGCCAAAAATATCTTTCACTAATAGAAGTCAAACATATTTTGGTTTGTTTATTTTGTGGGTTTTTTTTGGTTTTGTTTTGTTTTTTTTTAAGAGGAAGTCAGTTTGAAAGTTAAATCACTTCCTTGCCTCATTTGCCCTTATAGTTGGTTTCACCTATATAAATTAAAACAATACATGGTAGAGGATTGTGTTATCAAGTTGGAGTAAATGGTTTGGGAAAAAATGAACCAATTGACTGATGTTAAGCCCTACATAGGCCTGTGATCTGTGTTGCTTGCTAGTACATGCTGTACTATTAGCTATGTTTTTGTGTACACAGCATAACATTAATTAGCTGTAGCTGATGCAGTTATGGACAGTTTAATGATGCACAGCAATTCACAGCTTCTGGAAGTCTGCCTAGGAATGAGAAAGTAGTAGCTACTGAGAGAAAATAGAAAAATCCAGAAATGTCTTCCAGCTTGAATTCAACCACTGCAAAAAGAATGATGGTCCTACTATTCATCTTAGTCCCTGCTGGAGCTGAGTTTTAGGATTCCCTTTCAGGAAATTGAAACAGGATGGACCTTTCAGATGTTATGGGCTTAAATTCAGGGGGTCTGACTGCCTTCTGCTGATTTGTCTTGCACGAGAAGTTTCACATGAGGCATCTTTCTCTGTGAGAAGAGTGTGACTTACTGCACAGCTTGTGCTTCCTTCAGTCCCTCAGGTATGAAGCACAAGACTAGAACCAGCAACACAGGCTGCACCTTGGGACTGCAGAATCAAACGAATAGAAGCTAGTGTGCACCATTTCCATTGTCGTATGAAGGGCAGATCAATAATTTCTTATCTCTGCGGAATGACAAACACCTTGCAGCAGCCATGCCTGAGTTTCACACCCCCAGCAGCAGAAAATGGTTCTTTACGTAAGAAATTTAACAGCATAAGATTTTTATCTCGAGAGCTATAAACTCTAGTTGGGCTTTCACTTAAATTTATGGCTGAAAGTTTAGAGACTAATAGAATGGAAAACATGAGTGTCTCAAACTTGAATTAGAGAGCTGGCCTTCACAGCTGGGAGTTCAGAAAAAAATCTCTATTCAAACAAGTACAGCAATGACACATAAAATATTCTCATAGTAGGTACCATCTCATTAAATAGAAACTTTGAATGAGCAATCTATTACAAAAAATATGAGGGAATGAGACAGTGATGGTCAATCATTGCAATCTGTTTTTTCAATTCCTCACTGAGATTATTGAAAAATAGTAATGTAGAACACAATCACAGGAAGCATAACATAGTTGTTCCCTGCTTTCTTTATACCACCCCGATGAAGTAAAGCAGAGGTGGATATCGGTAAGATATTCTTAAGAAATTGGTGGAATACAAAATCTTTTAAGTCGAGAAAGCTGGTACCTTCACTACAGCATATAAAACTACATTTCAGTTTAATGGAAGGATTTGTTGAACATATTTTATTAAAAAGCATGTAGGGTGATGAGAGTGGAAATGTATTGAAAATTAAACAAATGTCCTCTCTTAAAAATGCAGAGTTTTGGACTTTCTTTGGGAGCATAAGAGCTTAGAAACTTATCTTAGACTGTGGATGCTTTAGCCCACGCATGGGACCTCATCCAGATATTCCATAAAGGAGGACACTTAACTTGAGATACCAGCTCGACATATCCACAAGAGACCCACAGGTAATAGCTCTCAGTTTTTAAGATCTGTTTGCCTTGAAACAGGATTTAGAAAAGAATACTTCTTTCTTACGAAGCTTCTATTGGAATTTTGTACATTAAATTAACATTATTCCTTTGGGATTTTTAATTTAAGATCCTACAGACTCTGTATTATAGAATTTTATTGGACTTACAGTTTTCTTTGCCTTCACTGCACCTCAGAGGCTCAGATGCTATGATTTTTACTTGAAGCTTCTCTCCAAGTGTAAGTGATTTCATGGCACAAGTGTAGGAAATTAGAGGAAGCTTAAAATGAAAAACATTTAGCAGAAAACATCTAAATGATAACAGATGGGAAAGAAATAGATAAAATTAAATGCAAAAAAAAAACCAAATGAAGCTCCAAATCAGCCTTATTCCTGAAAACTAAACTTATGTTTGCTTAAAGAAAGGTACTGCTTATAATGAAACAAAAAGGGAAAGACTTGTTCTGGGTGAGCTTCGTACCAAAGTTTAAACTAATGATTCTAATCTTGTAAACAGGCAAAACTGGAGGGCAATAGATCTAACATATTTAAAATGTATATTTCAATATGAAATAAACTGTCATCTTTGTATGCAGATTTTTAAAAATCAATTAAAAAGAAAATCTTGGAGACTTGCTCAGATTTGGGTGAAAAATTTTAAAATGAAAATGTTAAGACAGATAAATTATGTCCTAGCCATTCAGATATATGTTCATGACAACATGAAGTAGAATATTTAGTAGAAGACATTTTTAGAATATGCTTTAGAGATTCACAGAGTATCCTGAGCAGATATTTAGATTAAAACATACTGAGTCGCAAAATGTGATTCAAAATTGAGTCTAATCAGCGAAAAGATCTGAAATAGTACAAGCTTCAGATAAATGACAAGTAAAACTCTTCTCTACTTCAGAAGACAGTTAAAAACATCCTTTCATTAGTAGAAACATCCCAGTAGAAATTAGTGCTGAGTCCTACTAGACTTGGTTATTTTCTAAGGACTTGCATTTCTATGTTTTTCTTCCCTTCTGTTCCCCATTCACAGACAGATTATCTTATATTCACTCATTCCTCAGCTTTATACTTTTCAGTGGTTCCCATTCAACCACCTCATATTCTTTTTTCTTGCCTTTTCCTTTCTTTTTTAATTGAAATTTTAAAATACTAATTTGCTTCTGTTTTTGTTTGTTTGTTTGTTTGTTTGTGTGTTTGTTTGTTTCTTTCACTATTTTCCAAATCAATTCAGGGGAAGTCAAATTATTTCAGTTTGGATTTACTCCAACAGTTCCATCATCTCTTATTAACATAATTCCACTAAGGCCTTCATCTCACTCATTTATCTCTGCAGTAAAGAGCTTTCCCATAGATGCACGCACCATACAGGTACAGAGAGTTTTTAAATTCTATCACTTATGCACTCAATAAGTTTTCCACTTTAGATATGAAAGCAACAGAAATTTCAAACACATATATAAAAGCAAGCTAATTTCAGGACTTACTTTAGTACTCCAAAGCTAACTCCATTGCATGCAAAGACCATTTCCAGTTAAATTTTAGGACAGACTAACCCCATACTCAAACACAGACACACACATTTTCCTCCTTCCAGAAAACAAAGTAATGGTGTAATGGGACCAAGATGTCAAAGAAATCATGGAATGTAATTTATTTCTAGAAAAGAGTCCAAAAGATGGGCAAACAGAAGCCTATTAGCTGTACTGAAACAAATCATTTCCCTACTGCAGTAGAGCAGGAGACATTTTTAAATACCCGTTACTGCTTTATATATTTCTGTAGGAATTCCAGGAAACACAAATCTTTCTCCTTCCAATAAAATTCTGCTTTCCATCCTCTTCCCCGTTTTTCTACCCCTCTCCCACCACTGCTTCTGCACATTTCTTTTCTTAGAACAAAATGGTGGTAACAGCTAACAAATAGGCATTTCCTCTTATTTCTCCAAAAGACTGAATTATTTTATACCAGTGTGAGCAATTAAAAAAGCTTCCTACCCACATGCTTTAGCATATATGGTCTTTTTTTTCCTACTTATTGATCCCACTACTCTAACACATGGGTACAGATCCCACAGTAAGCCACTGTTCACACAGTGATGATGTAAAAGGTGAACGATGAAGAGAAAGAAGTGTACTTTTAATTAAGAGCTAATAAATCAACTTTTTAAAAGTGTATAAGAAAAGAAAAGAAAGAAAATGGGGTACTTAACAAAGTGACAGTTTACTGTCCTGTGAGGTTGTCTCCTAATTGGCATAAAACCACAGCATTTAAAAATCAGACAAAATTAAGCTTACCATAAAGATAATAGTTCAACTGTTGAGTGTGGCTATGCTAGATTACTTGGCTGCAATTTCCAAAAGATATGGCAAACACAAGTAGCTCTAATGTTTCTTTTCATGAGTCAACAGTCATATATCAAAAGGCTTGTTTCACACAGACCAAAGCAATTCAATCCTCTCTGAGGTCTGGTTTAAACCAGTCATCTAGAAAAAAAGGATCCTATAGCCCACTCTGGCACTTCTGAATGCACAGAAGAAATTTTTCATGAAATTTTCATATCTAGCCAAGAACAGTCATTCATTGAGATAGAACAAAATAGTCATCCAACCTGGGGATTAAACCTCAAAACTGACAACAGATTTTAATTAATTAGTCATACTCTGTTTTGAAGATCTTGACAGCATTTCATATTTTCTGGCTTGACTGAGTAGCGATTATGAGGTCCTTATGTAGCAACTAAATGTCATGTACATGGTTTCATTGAACCAAAGAAATGTCACTACTATTCAGATAAATAACTTTAACCAATCTTATGACATGGATTCTGCAATTACTTTAATATCTCATGCTAATTAATCTGGGGAAACATATAGAAGCCTTCCTCTTAAAGGGTGAACAGGTGAGTATAAATAAGAATTTTCTATGTATTTATCTTTGTCTGAATCTCCCAAGAGATCAGACTTCCCAATTCTGCAGTTTTCATTTCCAAACTCAGCATTAATATCTTAAACATTGACATACTTGTATAAAATGGTTTGCAATGGGTTGCATGTTTTATCTTAGATGTAGAATTAATACATCTTTGGATGTTGAGTTCCAGAGCAGGATGATTTATTAATTTATTTATTTAGTAGCTCAATAAAACATTCAAAGGGCAAGTCTATGCTTATCACAAGTGGGCAGCTTGTAGAGATTGACATGATCCTAAGGCTTTCAATACTCAAATTTACTTTGTGCTAGCCACAGGTGTATAAGAACTGCAATTTGTGTAAGCCCCAAGAGAACTAATTATGTGTTAAGAAGAAGGCACATTTTACTATGTAGCATACAATACAAGAAAATTACCATGCATCAGGTTTTTGAGAGACAGAACTTTAGACAGGTAACAGGTATAGTTCTGAACAGATTTATTCTGAAATGAACTCCCTTGAAGGCTTATCAAAAGTAATACCTTTTTTTCATTTAAATATATCTTCTTGGCAGTGTTGAGATTTGCCTCTGAATATTCTCTGAATTCAAATAATATATTAAGGTCTCCTACAAAGTCTCAAGCTTCAAAAGACAAATAATTTTGTTTATTTTACTGGAAATATTAGGCAGAGATTAATTTTACATTAAATCAACAACTCTTTATTGCAAAGCCAGTGTCCAATGACATTAACAGAAACTGATTATTTGACAAATTTTCATCTACAGAATTATTACATAATGTCATATTACAGGAACAAATGAGATGAAAATTTGTCCATACTTGTGGTGGACTGGCCTTGGTTTGATGCCAGGTACTCTTCAAACTGCTCTATCATTCCTTTCCTCAGCAGGACAGGAGAGGGAGAGAATAAGATAGAAAAATACCATCATGTGTCAAGATAAAGAAAAAGCAGACAAAAAGAAAATATTTATTTTCTACTTCCCTGCCATTTCCCAGGAAACAGGGTTTCAGTAGATGTGGAAGTTGCTCTGAAAGACAGACAAAACTTCCCATTCCTACCCTTTTCCCTTAGATTTGGTTGCTGAATAGACATCATATGGTATGGGATACCCCTTCAGTCAATTTGGATCAGTTGTCCTGGTCATTTCCCCTCCCAAGTTCTCTCCCACCATCAGCCTACTGGTGGGAAATGTGGGAGAGGCAGCAGTGATGCTGTGCCAACATGGGTCAGCAGTAGCCAAAACACTGATGTCTTACCAACACCTTTCTGGCTATTGGTCCAAAACACACTGAGGGCTCCTGTACGGAGCATTAACTCCATCTCAGACAGACCCAATACAAAATTCATGTGGTCATCACTGCTATAAATAATTGCAATTTAAATGTGTAAATGATAATTGTGGCCTTAGGAACAACACTCAATTTGTTAGCAGTCTTCCACTGTCTTTTTCTGGAATTTTGTATTGATGTGTTTGTAAAGATGTATTTGTTATTCCATGGAAGACCTGCATAGCAGGTCTCAGAAAGACTTGGCTATTTTCACAGAAAATCTGAGAATGATGTGAAGGTGGCATGTAGAAGCGCAGGCTGGAAGTAAAAAGGTATAATACAGTCCATTGTATTGGAGATAAATAAAGGAAAAAACACACCAGTTTAAAAATAGCCTTCTTGTCAAAAAATGTTTTCCTGAAAACTGCTTCAGAACAAGAGTGTTAATATGTTCTGAGAGCAGACACCAACCTGGATATGTTATACAATAGAAAAGTGATCTACAGTTTCAGAAATGCACATTATGAAGGAGCAAGGAGAGACAAATCTAAGCCGAACTCTTAGGCTTGCAAAAACAGCAAAATGCTTTCATGTCATTCAAATGTGCTCATGGAGTTCATTGTCAATGTATTCTTGTGTCCCGTCTAAACTGCTACAGTGGCCATAAAAGCCCATGGCAATCACAAGGCCTACGACCTTCTACAGAATGCCATCATCAGAGGACCTAGACAGATAATCTCTTTCTATTCCATAAAATGAAGATTTAGCTGAGAGCATGTTTTATTTGTCACTATATTTTTACTGAAGATGTCCTCTAGGTTCACTTAGTAACAAATCTAGCTCAGTTTTTTTTACTAGGAAATTGTCTGTGTTCTAAGTAACACTGAGTACTAAAATGCAGCCTGTAAACATAGGCTTACTTGTGGCTGCTGTTGATCATTCTGATGCTTGTCCTAAAATCAGGAGCTGAGGACATGAAAGTTCATTTTGGAGGGTATTCTGATTAGGAGACTGACATTAAGACCAGCAGTATCTGGCTTTCCATACATCTACTGGCATTGAAGCTGCTGTTGACTGGAACTGACTTCAGATTACAAGGTGTATAATCAGAAGTAAATACAGCAACTAAAAATATCCATTCAGAAATCTAGGTAAATCAAATATTAACTTTCACATGCCTTTTCCAGTCTATCTGAACATACTGTGTTCATGTGAAAGCCAGAAAATTTTTCCAGGCTTAAAAGAGACCATGTCATGACTTCAAGTAATATAACAATAACCTCCCTGGCCAACTTTTTGTGGCTGCAGGTTTTATTCTCATTTTCTATATCTGTCAGGAAGGGCATTTAAAAAAAATGTACCTGTGGCCCATCACAGTCCTGTGCTCTCTTCTGGAGCACAATTTATCACAATTAAATGACTCTGTAAAATCCTGTTGTTTGGAAATGGTGTAACTGAAGAGTCACTTCTGTATCTTCTGCATCCATCTGCATCTTCTTATAAGGACAGTCTAAGGGAGTTGGGCCTGTTCTGACTCAAGAAGAGACAACTGAGAGGGCACCGTATCCACAGCTCCAAGTAACTGAAGGGAGGGTGTCAAGAGAATGGAGCCAGGATCTTCTCCATATGGGGCAGGCAATAATTCAAGAGGCAATGGGCAGAAACTGATGCACAGAAAGTTCTACCTCCATATGAAGAAAGACTTCCTTGCTGTGCAGTGACTGAGCACTGGAACAGATTGCCCAGAGAAGCTGTGGAGTGCCCCTGACTGGAGAGATTCAAGAACCGTCTGAATGCAATCCTGTGCCATGTGCTCTAGCATGACCCTGCTTGAGCAGGGAGATGACCCACTGTGGTCCAACCTTAACCATTCTATGATTCTTTCTCCTCACCTTCATTTATGAATATGGTCAATGAGGCTGATCTTTGGCACGTCTAATCCCTAGTTCATCCACAAATACACAGAATACCCTCCCTCTGATCTTGCAATTCTACCCTTATATATTCAAATCAGATACTTGCTGTGGTACAACAATAATCAAATGTCTTCAGAGAAAATTGAAAACATCCCAGGAATCCTTTGAGGATTAGAGAGACTAGTGAACTGACGTGTCATTTTTGTTTAACTCCCCTAAGCGATTTTGAGATTTCATGGTGGATTCACCTAAGTGAACCTAAGTCACATCATCTCAAGCTGGACATCATTCTGCAGTTTCACAGTGTGAGGGTTGATTCAAACATTTTCTTCTGTACACAGAGATATTAATCAGAGAATTATACACAGAGAATTGTACATAGAGAATTATAATCTACTGTGTACATTGTATTCATCAGCCCTCTAAGTTAGAACCAAAACAAATGCTTAAAAAAAAAACTCACTGGATCTAAGTTTCCCAGGATTTCTGGTATCAAGGAGTCTACTTTGATGCAAGCAGCTAAAAAGCATCTATGGCCGAGTTGCTGCATATATAGGCTAAACTCACGGTTTGGTCAGCTTGATACCTTCAAAACACAGAAACTGAAATTTTACAGGTATCACAGCAAAACAAAAAAGTCTAGTTTCTAAAAATTAAAGCTGAAGTCACAGTTCTTATCAATCCCATTAGAAGGGGCTTGCTTCAGTTTTTTGTTTATGAGTTAATTAAGAGCTGTAACTGTTTTCTCCTATATAACTTTAAGTAGTGATGTGACATACAGTTTCTAAGAATAGTTACTTGTGAGACATTTGCTGAGTACTTGACATTCAAAACAGGAATCATACTGAATTGAAGTTATGTTGACACTGCTGTTTTTGCCTGATTGAAAATGTGAATTATGTTAGTGAACTCACTTTACATGACTATCCTCTTCTATTAGCTTAGCATTATCTATTACCACAAAAACTCCTGCCAGAAAATGTCATACTTACAGATAGTGAAGACATATTACGAAGGAAAAACATAGGCACTGCTGAAGCCAGTCTGCTCCTTAAAACTGGTATCTGCTACTGTCTAGAAGTTTTCATTTTTTAGCTGCAGTATCACCCATACTTGACACAGTTCCAGGTACAGATTAGGGATTCTAAAAGCACCAGAAAACAAAAGGAGAAAAGGGGCAAGCAACAGCAGAAACACTTTTTCTAACATCTTACATATCAACATTTCATTTCAGCATTGTAAAATTATGATTTGCATCCTGTGAAGTTGATATTTGTAAATGTTTCTTCAGTGGCTGCTCACAAAACAGACTCTACTGAATGAAGGTTGGTATTAATTCCTTCTCTGCATTCTTTCTGGGATCAAAAGATGGACTTCTTCCAAATATGGAAGGAGATCACAGTTTTTTACAGTAATATGAAGTTGATGACTTTCTTTTTGTAATCCATTAAAGCCTGAGCTGAACCGTCAAATTGATTTTGATTGTAATCCCAAACCCTTCAAATCCAGTTGTCCATTAAAAGAATTTAAATACATTAAGTCAGTCAAGATCTCCAGCTCTTCATTGTGTTTTAGTGACCTAAAAAAATAAAAATTAAGGAGAATATAATATATTTTCCCCAGGTAAGAATTAATTTGGTTACCTGGTTGAAAAGCATTACATATATTTTGTAAATTTTTTTCAGTTCTTCACCTTACACAAAAGACAATAAACATTCAGCATCTTTTTCATTGCTTATTCTTATTGATTTCATCTTTATTTCTGCAAACACATGAACTCTTTGTTAACATTTTTCACTAGTATCACTAATTACTGTTTGCATCAGCATGAAATTATTCTGTGTATAAATGCAAATATGGTTTTCTGACATTCAACTTTGTGCAGTAGTAAAGTTAAAGCAGCAATTTATTTACAATAGCATAACACATATAGTGCCAGGAAAATCTAAATCACGCTCAAGTTCCAGACTCACTAAATGTTCAGGAGTAGAGGGTAATTCAAGGTGTTGCTGAATACTCCTTCAACAGGAAATACAGGAAATATTGTTTAATGATTGCAAGAAAAGCATTTAGACATAATTTAAATTTCCAAATTTAAGATCTCCCAAAGCATAAGAACCTGAATTTTTAATATGGCAATTGAGAGCTTGTTATTAGGAATGCTGAAGCCTCACTTAAAACATGTGAAGGTTACTGAAATTCAGACCTACGTATACTTGTCAAAATAGGTTTTCTGGTTATTCTATAATATTTAAGAATACTTTTCTTTTACTCCCAAAATATCTATCAGTGTTAGATTTATGATCTGGAAATTCTAGGATTCTCAAAACCATCTACAGATAAAAAAATCACCTGTAAGTCAACAGCATATTTTTGTTCATGTTTCTCTGTTTCTTTGGATTTCAACTGCACTGAGTTTTAAAGCATATTTTAAGATTTTTTAAGGTTTGAGAGTTTTTTTTTTCCTTTTCCTGTGCCTTTTGTATCAGTATAATTTATTTAAATCCAGCTGCCCTCTTTCCATTCACCAGCTCATAATGATTCTGAAATCAAGGATCATAATCCTTAAAGACTTATTTCTCTCTACTCCATCCTTACTGGGAAAACAAACAAACAAACAAACAAAAATACGAAAAACTAGCTTAAACAAAATCCTTTC
Organism: Zonotrichia albicollis; assembly: GCF_047830755.1. Taxonomy (NCBI): domain Eukaryota; kingdom Metazoa; phylum Chordata; class Aves; order Passeriformes; family Passerellidae; genus Zonotrichia; species Zonotrichia albicollis. The sequence goes on from NC_133820.1 coordinate 72,351,227, forward strand.
TGATTTCATGTTTATGAAAATAGAGAATTTTCCTAGCTTGTCTTGAGGGGGTGTTCAAGATTAAGCAAAGCAGTGTAAAGGAGGTGAGTCACTGCATTGTGTGACATATTAATTTTTTGCCTTCATATGCCAGGAATTTGACTGAGAAGTTAACTTCAGTGACACCATCTACTCCAAAAAGAAGCAAAGTATATCTAATTCCTCCTCTCTGCTCTTATCTTTACAATGAGCAGAGGAAGAGAGCATATATTAGAATTTAGTTCAAAAGCAGCAGCTCATGTCCCTGAGTTCAACAAAGTCTCCCAGAACTGCTAGTTTAAAAGAAATTTGCACAAATAACGTAGTTCACTCAGATTTCAGACTGGACAACAGTCTTTAATGTATAACTCTCTAAGGAGGTTCCCCTTTTGCTGCCTCCCAGCCTCCCTGGCACCATGAAAAATTTTGGTGCCTTGAGAAAGATCATTATTTCTTTTATATGGTTCTTTAGAGCTAACTGTGTCTGTTGGTTTTTCACAAAGAATCCACAGAACTCATCCCTGTTCTGCAATTCAATAATCTCTTTTACTGAAAGTGAGAATATTGTCCCTTGAATGGTGTAGTCTGGGACATTTATGTCAGGTCCACATTTGGAAGTTATAAGAGACCCAGGGTCATTCCTAAAAAAACAGTGGCTGTTTCCCCTCAGTTCAGGAAGCAAGAGCTCAGCAGTTCAGACTTGAGCATTTACGAGGCACTTACCCCCTTTTTTTCCAGAGAACATTCATGTAGATCTTTAATTCACCAGCAGGCTGTGGGGCTCTGGGTCAGATGAAATTATCTGAAAAGAGTGTGAATTTTCCCCATGAGCAATGTGGCACAATTAGTTCAGAAAATATTCTGGAGTAATATTGAGTACCCAAAATAGACTGTGATAGACAAACTGTGGTAGCCAAACTCTTCCAAGGAGCAGAGAAAAAGTATTTGGCAGTCTTAGAAATGGTAGAAAGGGATTTCTTGGTGTGTTGTCTGTAAGAAAAATGAAAAAGATCAGCCTTATAACTGTCTTCACCTCTGAGTTCCTCCTCTTATGGATTAGTAGTAATTATTTCTATAGACATAATTTGTTTCTTTGTTTCTTTATAATCTCTCAGAATGTAAAGCAGTCTAACTAGTAATAATAATTACAGCATTAGGTAATTATTCTTTTTCTTTCTCTCTCTCTCATTCTCATGACTGTCATTTCTGTGATACAACTTCAATGATGAACTTTATTACCTTAATATTTCTTATTTTGCACAGACTGCTATACAAACATGCAAGCTAGGGAAGACAGAATTAAATCCCCTCAAAGAATTTTCCAATCTTTTCACAAGACCAATACTTTTTCTTTTCATTTTAATTTTTTTTTAAACAGTCTAAGCAAATTAGTTGAAATTGCTGAATATCTATGTGTCACCTTTTCAGCTTCAATACTGAACAAGAAAATAAACCCATTCCTTTTAAATCCTGCACAGAAAAGTATTAAGATATACCAATTATGCAACTATTTTTGGAAGGGAAGAATATAATTTTTGTCGTGCTGAGGTGTCACTTCATGACCAGGTATTTGAATTGCAATACATTCTTTCAAGGTACTTGGAATTCATCTGCTCTCCTTCTATGGTTGAACATCAACATCAGGAACAGTAGTGGGGCAATCCAAAAGTCAACCTTCTGAGCTACCTGCTGACCAAAAGAAAACAATGAAGGCCAGGACAAGAGAAGGATCTACTTTGTTCTGGAAATTACTTTCATGTTAAGGCCTGGAAGCCTATTCAGAAATTGCCACACCATGACCAGAGCAAAATAACCTAGAGCTCTATTAAAAGTGCCTGTTTAGGAAGTGGTACTCTCTTTAATTTCTATATCCTGCCTCAGGACTTTTTTTATTTATTTAATATTCAAAAATAAACCTAATATTATAAGAACAGGTTTTAAAGCTTTAATGCTGTGTTTGCTCAGGATTGTTGTCATTCTGTTACTCTTCATATCTAGTGCAATGAATCTTTCAAAATTACTTTGAATTTTTCAGAGTGGAATTATTTTATCATTCTTACTTTTTCCTTGTCCAGCACTTTCTGGTGCATACTGTCCTATGTCTGATGCTGTGGAGACTTTCCATATGGCCTGAAAATAAATTTTTATAGGCATTTGGGCTGAAGAAAATATTAATCCATTACATGAGAGACAGGAGCAATCACCACAGTTATGTTTTCTCTGCTTTTTAAAACATGGCTTCAGCTAAATTTCTTGGGTATGCCCATATCTGTAATTTGACTAAGTAAAGTAAATATATTTACTTATGCTACCTGAGAGACAGTGCCAAAATGTGTGCCAAAAATTTCTAGTGAGTCACACGTGTCTAGCACATAGGGATGATTTGGTCAAAGGAAGGCATCTATATCTTAATTGACCTTCAAAAGCTCCCTTAATTAGCCTTGAGGAAGAAATGGGCACTTTTAAGTCCCGATTCATGACATTTTAGATCAGCTTGGTAACTCAGCCTAAAAAAATTCTGAGACTGGTTTTAGTTCGTTGCATTTTTTTTTCTCCCTCAATTTATTTTAAAGAAGTCATATTATCACAGGCTTCTTTGTGCATATTTACACAGTGTCCATGCCTGCATCTGTACATAGGACAAAGCCCAGCCCTGGCTTCTGGAGCTGGCTCTTTAGCTGGAGGATGCCAAGTACCCAGGGTTGGGTGTGTGCAGAAATGCTTGAGCAGTTTAGAGAATCAAGCCTAGAGGAACCTGCACAATTCCAGCAGTAGCTGACCCAAGTGGTCTCTGACAGTTCATGATGTCTGAGATAGGAGGCCTCAGATTACCCAACTCTTATTTTAGGCATAAACGTCTTTCACTCTGCCCTTTATATGCTCCCACAAAACTTGATCACAGAAACCATAAAACTGATCTTTAAATGCTAGACCAGGTACAACTGATTTAACTGTCCCAAAACAATGTATTTTTGTGATGGCACTCTTGCTTCTTTGATTAAAGGCATACCACTTTTCATTTGCAAGATGATCTGAATTACCCTCCTCTCCAAAGAGCACTGAAGAAAGGAATTTTTAGATGCTACTATGTCAGTACTCACTTTAAATTTCTTTTGCAGATCATGGAATCAGCAGACACTGACAATTTTGTTAGAGATTTCACAGGAAATAGTGCAAAACTTTAAAAGTTCAAAGTGGGTTTACTGAAAGGAAAAAATATATAATTACAGTTCTATTGTAATTTAGATGTTCCAATACTTTATTTCACAGTCACTATGACCTAACCATTTGTGTTTTATTCTTAAAGAAACTTGAGTTCACAGACCATTGACTGCATGGCCTGCAACAGCCACTCAGAAACCATTATGCTTTTTATGCTAAAATAATTTACACATTAAGATATTAAGACACATTTGGGAATGAAATAGGCCCAGCAAGGGTCAGTAAAGGTGTTTGAGATGTATAGCAGATTTTACGTGTAATGAAAGCATGGAAATGGTTAAATTATTTAGTCAGGACAAGAGAAATATTGAAAAGGAAAAGAATCAGGTTATCTATACAACATAAAACATTAGGGAAAAAGATCAAAAAACAGTTAATATAATCTGGCTTGTCTCCCAGTATATTTAAACACCACAATATCACAATAAAAGGAAAACAGAAGACAAATATGCAATGTTTTATAAAGTATGCTTTTACACCAAATAGTCTTAGCAAAAAAAAAAAAAAAAAAAAATCTGTACTGCCGAAAATAATGAAAGAATTGTTTTCAACCAGGTCTTAAAAGTACAGACAGATAATATTATACCCACTAATAATATTTTTAACTACAGTGGCTGAGATAACGATAAGGCTAATCAGATCTCTCTTTGAGTGGTATACTCTGATACCATGCTGCAGTCAGGAAGGAATTATTTGTATCCTGTGTAAACTATAATTTAATGCATCTAGTTACATGTCCTGTGGAGGAAGCTTCTGCTGAAACATTATGTGGAGGCAGTACTAAAATCACTCCTTTGCACGGTGACTGTGATCTAGAATAACCAATTTTAGCAGTGGCATCTAAATTTAGTTATGGATGAGACAGTTAAACATGCTATTGAGAATAACAGTGTAGATTATTTTTCCTAGAAAATTGCACTACGTTACTTACAAAAAATGTTAAAAGAGAAATTGTTTTAATTTTAGTTTGCTTAACTTTAATGTCTTAAATTTAGATTTTTACATAAAACTTGTTGAAAAGCAGTGAAATGCAAAATCACTGTGGAGAAGCCACATAAAACAAAGTATTTGGGTCCAATGCACATTTTTGGCTTGCACTCATTGTAAAACCATGATTTCCTAGAAATTCTTATAAATATGACAAAAGCAATAGCAGCATAAAAATTGTGTTGATAAAATGCAAAAAATCTCAAAACCGAACTGATGTTAAATGCAAGATTTCCGCACAGTTTTTCTTTGATTAAGTTGTATTGTAACTCAGATTCTAGAAATTCAGCTAATTTATCCTTTTAATTGAGGTACTCTTTCAAGATGTCAAACTTAAAACCATTCCTGCTGATTAGCATTGCTTTTTCTCTCACTTCTGAGAAATAAGTTGTTTTTACAAGGTTCAGGGTGAAAGAGAAAAACAATTATTCTAATTTCCTTGCAGATTTGCAAATTTCAATATAACAGGCAGTACAGGTATAGTCATCTAAAAAATGCTTAGTACTTTTCTCTGCTACATGAAAGATTGGTCTTGACATGCTACTAGTCTACAGAATAATAAAATCTTTGTCAAAGCTCTCAACAAAAAGTGTGTGTCCCTCTTTTAACAAATGGAGAAACTGAAGCACAGGACGGTGAAATGATTTGCCAAGGTAACCAGACAGACTGATGTCAGGAATGTTGCTAGAAGTTATGCCTCCTGGATGCTGCTCCTCTGGGACATGCACTTGGAGCTCTCTGTGACCAGAAGATAAAGTTGTCCGACAGTTGGTCCTATTGAACATGAAATTTCAACTCTACGTAAAAAATAGACATTAGTAAAGAATTATTTACTTCACTGCACTTCAGTAACAATAGAGTTACACAGGGATGGGTTTAATCACCAGATATGAAAAGTTAAAATTAGGTTCCTAGAGGTAGTTTCATGGTCTATGAAGAAGGTGGTTAGGTAACTATTTAAAAGCATTTGTTTTGCAAAGGAAGTCAGAAGTTACTATGCTTATATATAAAAGTTACTATGCTTGTATATGTTCTGTGTCACTTAGGCAAAATATGTGGAAAACACAGTGAGTCAGACTGGGACTTCTCCTTTGCAAGGAGAAACATAAGAATCAGAATATATGTGCAACACATATTGCTTTTTCTGAACAGCTACATAAATATCCATCTATTTAAAACCACGGGGAGAAAGCCTAGCCCAGATCAGCTTCAAATCAGACTTTCATGCCATGTACTAAGCATCTTGGGATGAAAATATTTCTGTGGAAGAAGCTGCTCTACCTCAGCAATAAGGCTCTTAGCTACAAAGTATTTTCTATTTTCTTCTTGGGAGGGGGGACAGGGAGGGAGGAGTTCTGTTTCTTCCATTATCGTACTCAAATTGCTTGGCAGTAAGAATATTATCTGGATGGGAGTTAATGCATCTCCATGTACACATTGTGTAGCTCCTGATCACAGTAGGATCACAGTGTCACCTAATGTGACACAAGGATCACTCTACAGCAAACAAATGTAACATCACAAATGTAAATGGAAACAGGAAAAGCGGAAGCAGTCATATCTAGAAAAGGAAAATGTTACCTAACATTCTTCATAGGTGACGAGACACAGGAGACTGAACAGAGTTACTTGATGCTCTTACAGACTCCCAAAAAAATTCATCTGGCTTCCTGATGCCCCTGCAAAAGATGGGAATCACTGTTAGGCCCTGTGTCACACCTGCCACTCCCCAGGGGATGTTTTTATTCCACTTTATGGAATCTAAAGAGACACCAGTTACCCATGTCAGGCACCTGAATTGCTTGTCATATTTCTGTGCACAGCTCTGGAGAACATACAGTCAAAATATATGGAGCAAAAAAATCTATCTGCATTTAATGTGGAGTTCAGTAAGTAAGGCTGCATCTAAATTGCTTGGTAAGTGTCTCTGTGGCTGGCTGGCAATTCCTGATCCCCTTATCATTCAAGTCAGAGACCTGTTAGCAGTGCAAAGTGGTGGCTCTTCAGTCTGCACATCTGAGTTTCCTTTCCATAAAAGAAGTTGTTAATTTTTGCAAAGGAATTTATTTCTAAGTTTTAAGCCTTTTCCAGGGGACGTTAGAGTAAAATGTCTTTTTACTTCATGCTAAGAATGTGGCAACTGAAGTAGACTTCATAATCCAGTTGGATTTTTAAGAAAACTGCAGGAAAAAGGTGAGCAATGAGACTTGCCTGTGTGTAACATGCATGAAATTGGTATTCATTATGGCAGACTGTCTGTTGCACAACAAGACACTGATCTAATATGTGTCAGGCCATAATACAGAGAATGGAAGATTGCTTGCGCTTTCCTCTTCATGCCTGCTTTCTCAATACTTTCAATCAGATTTTCTGGCGGCAACTTAGGCAGCAATAAAAGTATAACAGAAATTTCTCTTCATTTCAATCTGTTACAATAACAGATTAAAATTCCATACTTTGTCAGCAGTCAAATAAAGCAGATAAACCTAGGTAGTGTGAAAACACTGCAAGGTTTGTGAACACTAGACTGAGTAAAGTATAAAATACAAATTCTAAATAAAGGTAATTCATCAGTTAACTGCAGCATGCATCTTATGCAATCATTAACTTCAGATTGTTTGGATAAATCACAAAGTTCAGCATATTTATAAGCATGCAATTTCAAGACAAATATGAAATTACAAAATTTAAATGAAGCTTATTCGGCCTAGCAAAGGTTAATTGATGGATTTATCATAGGATGCTAAAATGTACCAAGAAATAATAAAATATTAATGAATCTAATTCATATTATAAGGTGCTACATTTGTTCTAAATTTCTAGTGCAGTAAATCTTGAATCCCAACAGGAAATTGTGCTTCCTTTGTATATCTTCATTAATCAAGTCCAGGTTTATGCTGATCAAAACAGTCAAAAAACATCAATCAGTAGTTCAGCAGAGTTCAGCCATCAAGAAGATAGACAAATAAGCAGTTATTGAATTACTTCTATGCCAATTATATTAAAAGTTGTTTGCCTGTACGCTGACACTATGCTGTTCATTTTTTTTTCATTTGTTCCATATGCAGACACTAAATGTCACAGGAAAACACTTCAAAAAGAAAGAAAAATAATAAAAAAAAAGTGCTTAAAACTAAGCTTATTCTAATATTTATTGAAATTCCTTGATGATATACGATCCTCTTTTTTATTTACAGTTTTCATGTTAATACAGCATAATTATAAAACAATAATAATAATTTCACAATATAAATAATACTTTATATTACATCATACATATTAAATAATACACAGATGCTATTTTAAGCTTCTTTCTGTATTTATCTTTTGGGCTGCAAAAAAAAACACTTTATCTGAAAAAACTTTATTCTTGGCTTACCTGCATTCTCTCTTAGAGCACATGTTCTAATTATGACTATGTTACAGTAGTCAAATAAATTTCCTAATCTCAGTTATAGGGCAAGGTGGAGTACAACAATTCTCTTTCACATATATTTTTAATATTTTAAAAATTTTCTAAAAAGTAGATATTATTTGTTTGTTTTAAACAAAAATGTGCCCAAGTGTCACAGGGCTTGCAAGGGTTGCAGGGTGAAGAGAGAGACGAGAATGTTGATTCTATGTTCAGAAGGCTTGATTTATTATTTTATGATATATATTACATTATAACTATACTAAAAAGAAATAGAAGGAAAGTTCTCAGAAAGCTAGCTAAGCTAAGAATAGAAAAGGAATGAATAACAAAGTTCTGTGTCCCGGCAGAAAGCAAGAACAGCTCTGCTGTGAGTGGTCAGTAAATCCAAACATCCACAGGAGACCAATCACGGATCCACCTGTTACATTCCACAGCAGCAGATAACCATTGTTTACATTTATTGCTGAAGCCACAGCTTCTCAGAAGAGGGAAAAATCCTAAAGAAAGGATTTTTCACAAAAGATGTCTGTGACACCCAGCCACATATTCTTAAAGAACAAGGAATCAGTTTAGCTTTACATCCTTCAATTTCTCTCTCTCTTCCATGAGCTGGGTTTCTGGTTTTCCTCATCGTTTTGTCATAAATTACTGGAAAGCTTGGGAACTGAGGTTCTCATTATAAAAAGTTTCCCAAACTTTTTTCTCCACACCTATGTTATGACTCAAATGACAAACAGTGTTATAAAAAAATAAACTGAGATAAAAATATTCTGAGTACTGCCTCTAGTCTCCTTCTCTTAAAGCCAAATAAACCATGCAAATATTAGAAAGTTTTTAAATGAAATTTTTAAATCATTTAGAGAGTTGCAAGTTCAAAAACAACTTTCTCAAAACTACTTGGTGTAAAATAACCAAATGATCACTGGAGTGCAAGAAGAGAAGCTTCTTGATACCTGTTCACTGAAACAATTCATTTGGTGAATTTTCCAGTGAATTTTCTAATTCTGTTAATATTCACAATACCTTGTAATGCAGATAGGTATTTCAGATTTCATTCAGGAAAATATTACACATATTTTTCTTCCCTTTTTCCAAGGAGATTAAAAACTTGATACATACTGAGTAGCTTATCTGTGAAAGTTTTTAAATATTATAACAGATAGGGCTCATACAGAATGGGAATCAAGCTCTTCCAGTTCCTCCCAACAGCTTATGGTAATTTATGTACAGGCTGTTGCATTTACCAAGAAATTTTGGAGTAACTTGAGCAGCTTGTTTGTGACAATATAATGTGAAAATCACTTGATTAACTTCTGAACAAAAATCACCTATGGGTGATTCCTTCCTTATGAAAGAAATATTCAGTTCCCCAAAGTTCACCTGGAAAGGCAGCATTTTCAAATTAATCTACCCAATATTTATGCAATAGAAAATTAGTTTGAATTTATTTTCTCTTTATTCATATGCAAATGAAACAGAAGGATTTCCTTTTATCAAGATGCTACCAGAGGGTTTTATGTAGCAAGAGTTAATAAGATATTTCTTTTTTTCTGCATATTGAAATTCTAAAACATATATAATAATGGCTCAGCTTTTCCTTTGAAATTGCAGAAGCTTGTTTTTCTTTATGATCTGTCTTGAGTCTGTATAACAGACTGTCCAGACCATACAACAGTTTGTTTTCCAGTCTGCTTAGATGATGTAGTGTTATCTGCAGTTGTTTGTTTATTTGTATTTCATCTTTAGGAGAATCTGGTATGCACCAGACAGCTCTGTTTGGATAAAACCATTTTATTACAGCTTGGCATTTCTTTCTTAGTTTCTTCTTGTGCTTTCTTTCTTTGTTCTACAAAAACTAAAGGAAGCCTGGCCCGGCCTTAACATTAGTTCACTATGCAATGCTTCTTACAACTTACAAGCTTGTTATTTCAGAATGCTACAGAGGATGCTTTTAGCAGGGTAGTTATTTCCTCCAATACCTCACTTGTAGTACATAAGGAGCCTTGCTTTATGTTTAAAATGAAACATGGTTAATCTATAAAAAATATTAATACTGTTAATCAAGTTGATAAACATCTGTCAATTAATAATTAAGGATAAATCATAAACCATCCTTTCAGACTTTTTTTTAGAATCAATCTTTGCTTGTTGTTTGTGCAATGATAGTATTTACACTGGGAAGAACAAACAAAAGAAGCCTTTTAAAAGCTCCTTACCTAAAAAAAAAATCCAAACCAACACTCAAATGAAGTTCAAATATTTGAAAAAAGAAGTCATATCCCCCTAGTTTGTAAATTATTCATCTAGACCTGGTGAAATTTACCCTGAGAGACTTCATCTTGGTGAAGCAATAAAAAAATATTAGTGCAGGACAGTCAGGTCTCCAGATTATTAACAAGTCAAAACCATGACTTAGAAGAAGGAATATTCAGAGTGCTATAGGGCTATCATTATATTTTAAACCTCAGAAAACTTCTTGGACACTGTCTGTTGTTAAGGTTACAGAAGAGACCAAGAGGCTATGTAGCAGACAAAACAGATTTAAGAACTAATTGTGCAATTTCAAAGAAGCTTCAATCTGTAGTAAAGGAGAAAAAAGTTTTGTTATCATATACCATAATGTGAGTAGTGTATGTGACACTGCCACACATTATATTCTCACTACAAATGAATGAAAATTCATAAAAATATTGTGAGTTACCTATACAATTAGCTAGAGATTCATACTGAAAAAATAGGTATTGTGGTGTGATGAAGTCAAAACAGGAGGTAGTGTCAAGTGGTGTCGCACAGATGTCTGCTCTGAAACTGGAATAATTTAATATTTCAATTAATTATATGGACAGTGAAATAGAGGCAATGTTTATTAAATTTACAAATTATACCAAACTCAGAACAGATCAAAGCATATTGAAGTACAGAGTTGGAATTTAAAATGATTTCCAAGAGGAGAAAATAGTGAAAAGTAAATAGAGCACAATTCAAAATGGGACAAGAACAAAATAACACTTTAAAGTAGATATAAATTATCTCATGTACAACAGTGAAAGCAATGAGTTAGACAGTAGTGTTGCTAACAAATACCAAAGTACTCATCTGGCTTAGCTACTCATAGTGGGTGTCTAGCACAGTTGGACATAGCCCATAGAAAAACAAGTCACCATTGGCCTAGTGTCATATCCTGAGGTCACATCTGCATGGCTCAGGTGTGCAGCAGCATCTCAAATGGCCCTTGGATCTATGTGTGTGGGCAAGAGGCAGGGTCTTAAATAACTGCAGCCAGTGGAGTCCAGAGGGCTGCTCAGCTCACCTGAAATTTGGCACGGACACATTGTCAAACAAACAGCTCTCCAGGCTACACTGGGCTGGATTCAGTGACATCCAGATGCCACTTCAGGAGAGCCCAGGTTTCCCACAGGTGTTGTGTCATACCTGGCAGTCCCATCTGGATCCTTTGGATACATGGGGTATTTCAGATGACATTAGGCACCGATGTGTGGGCAGCTAAATCAGACTTTACAGTGACCCTTATGGATTCCCATGACTTTGTAGTGTCTATAAATACAGCATTTCAGCTCTGTGTGTGTGTGTGTCAGAGATGTGACAGACACATTTAGGCCTATGTAGGTGAAAAGAATTCCAGCCTGACAGGATGCAGAGACTCCATTTAGCTATCTCACTAGGCTTGAGTAAATATATAAGAAAAGATTAATCTAGGGAAACTTGTTATCCAAAAACATTTCAGTCCTGAAATATATGAAAGGTTGCAAATGAAGGCTAAATTCCTTGTCTGTGTAGCAAAGACAATAGTTATAGTCCTAAATTGTAGAAAGCTACTGTTTAGGCACAATTTTTGGTCTGTAGAGGGGATGAAATTTGTCTTGGAATATTGTGGAATTCTACCAGTGGACGTTTCCAAAAACAGTAATTGACATCCTGCAGAACAACCTGGCACCATTGCCAAAAATCAGCTGTGTACTTTTAAAAAATCCTGAACTGTGTGTAAAAATATTGTGATGGTTTAGCAATGGTATTTCTCAATTTGGTGTTCCCACTGAAAGCACTCCAAACCATGTGCTGCTTGCTCACTCTCCCCTGCTCCCCCTCTTCCCCCTGCAGCGGGCTAGAGAGAATTGGAGGCTAAAAACATACTCTTGTATCTTTTGTGATCACATGTTGATGAAAGAACAATTTACTATAAACAGCAGCGAGGTAAGAAAATGAACACTAACAGCAACAATTTTGCAACAAAAGCGTACAGGAGAGGCAAGTGATTCACATCCAAATGCTCACTGTGGAGCCCAACAATATCCTGGCCCTGAAGAGAGCCCTTACCCCAACCCCAGAAATGATGGGAGGTGCTATAGAATAACAGTGGGGTCCTGGCCATGCCCTCTCCTGGCTGCTGTAAAAATTAACCCTGTCCTGGCCAGAACCAGGACAGTTATCCTGTGCCATATACTAACAATTTATTATAACCTATGTGTTACACATGCAGCAGCTGGAGCCAAGAGCTCCACGTAATATGACTTTGTATCAGTTTTCCAAATCCTGTTCATAGCATGAAATATTCCTACAGTGTAGATAAGCATCTGAGCATTTTTGGAGAACTTGTTTCTCCTCCTGAAAGACAACTCTTATCATTCCCTTTGGGATCATATTTTTGATTGCCACATCATGGTTTGGGACTAATTGGTTGTCTCTTGTGCCAAAGATCAGCATGGTTTGCACAAGACTGGCTTTGCTCGTTTGAACCTGTAGCTGTCGCTTTCCTTCTTAATGGAATAATCATCTGCCTTTGAAGCTAGATCCCCTCTGAACCAATAGCTTCACAGTCTGACTCTGCCTCTTACAAGGATTTGCTAAACTGTGGCTGCTAAGCCGTGCAGGCTCGCTGAGCCGAGCATCTGCCAGGAGCTATTTGGCACACGATCAGGATGAGACTGCTACAGAGGCAACGTCAATAGACAAACCAACTTCTGGAGTACATGTGCGTCCCCTGCCTTATCTATATGCTGTGTCTATGGGAATTTTACGTGCAATCTGGCCAGCAAAAGTAGAGACAGACATTTCCCTGCTGTCTGGTTCTTTGCTGAGATTTTTTCTCCAGCAGATGTTGGCAGATCTTCCCACAGACTTTGTTGTAAGTACCATGTCTGTGTCTTCCTCTTCGGATAAAAGAGAAAGAAATTCAATGAGCTGGCCTCTAAAAACACTCTAGAGCTCTCCAGTTAAGTCCAAACTAGTCCTTGTCTCCGGACAAGCACAGTGCAAGATTCTGTAGAGCATTTCCAGCAAGTTCAAAGTGTTAGTTAACCAATCCTTTTGCTATGCTGTCTTCAGAAGATAATAGATCAAAAAATTAAGTTTTTAGAGTGCATTAAAATTCTATGGATGAGTTCAGTTCCTGTGTGTATTCTTTTTCTCATGAATAATATCACATAGGCATTTATTTTAATACTGGTCTTCCTCCACAATTAAGGAGGATGCCAAAATATCTGGGAAATGTTTTCCTTTTGTAATCATGGTGACCATTTCTTATGCCTTCATTTAAACAGTTCTAAACCACATAATTTTCTCTGTAAATTTATCTTTTAGCTGAATGAAGAAAAATGCACATGAATTTAACACAAAAAATATTGAATAAAGTTTCTGACATAAAATTAAAGCAGTAATTACCTAACTATTATTTTTACACTTGGTCTGCTTGGTTAGCAGAGGAATAGCTCCATTACATTCTTTTCTCAGATTATAATTTATCTACTTGAAACATCAGAATTTGCTAAGGAGTTGACACCAGCTCCTTCCCATGAAAGCCAGAGACCAACAGTGACCAGTCACTAGAGAGTTCATGGCACATCTTTTTTTCTTCATGAGGAGAACCCATACAGAAAAGGAAGAAATCTAAAAAAAAAAAAAAAGAGAAAAGAGTGCGTGTGCTTTTTTATTTTTTCTTCTACAGAACTAATAGGTTGTATCTCAGAATGATTCAGTTGAAGTGGATTCCTTCAGAATATCTGGGGTCCTTTCCGGAGCTCTTCTGAAGATTTATGACATTTCTCATCAAAAGCTTAGACTCCACACTAGATCTCAGGAAAGTTGTCTGTCTGCACTCTAAAATGTCAGCAAAATAAATGCCAGACACTAGAAGGTGTTGCTGTATCTATCAGTCAAGACTGTAATTTGACATTAAGAAACAATGAGGCAGCATGATGCCCCACTATTCTCAAATCAACTCTGGGTCCACGACACACTTTTTTAACCCCTTCTGCACAACCCACTTAGGCACATATGTCCTCTTCTCCCATCTGCTCAGCACTTCACCATTGCCTCCAGTGTCTATGTCTAATTCTATGACTGGATGCATGCATAACAGCATTTAAGTATCATAAACTCCTACTCAGATTTTTTTTGTTTTCAGAACACAGGTTTTTACTCATGCAAACTTAAGATCTGAAAGTCTGCCTGTTATATTTCAATGAAAGCTTAGATGCCTGAGCCTATCAAAGATGGGAGCCTTTACATATATTAGTTTAGTGGAAAACAGACATTGATCCGAATGACAGTACTAAACATAACTATAGAGGACAGAGTTCTTTCTGCTAATAGAATGTAATGGAGTCTCATATATTTATAAAAGCCCTTAAATGCTGACATAAATTGCAAGCAAATACAGTATTTTATTTCTTTACAAGTCTTTTTGATGACTTAATTGGCTGAAGACTAAGTATGGACTATGGAAGCAATTGTAATAATTCCTGAGGAAACATGAAACTAAAATCTTTACATACAGCTGAACCTATTTTTCTCCTCATAAAGTACACAGATATATTTCCATTTAGAGGTTTGCTCACAAAAGTTAAGGTATATTGAATGAAATTCCTTCGCAAAAATAGGGTAGAGAAGTTGAGAGAAAATTATCAATAGCAAGGTAGGGACCAAGTAATGCAAAATTTTAATTGGATCCTGCAGACAGACCCTTAGAGAAAAGATATAGAAGTTTAAGCTGGTAAACCCTTTCTATTAAACTCTGTTGAACTAGCAAAAATTAAAAACTAAATGCACAACTAATTGTCCTGGGCTCCATTTTAATAAGCTGTATGAGGAAGGAAGACAGAATTAGAGTAGAACAATGCAGTGTGTTAGGAAATAGCTAAGTGAACTGGAGTGAAAATGCAGCCAAATGGGTGCAAAAATAAGTACTAATAGAATATTGGAGCTGACTCATCCCTTCAGCAGGTGATGGTGCCTGTGGCACTGTCAGGATCACTCCTGGCACTTAAAGGATCATTTTGGAGGGGAAAGCAACAGTAGGAATGCAATAGTGGCAAAGACGGAAAGTGCATGCCACAGTAGTTCCCCATGTTTTCTGAAATATCTACACATTCCTAGTCATAGTGGGCCTGACAAAGAAAAAGCTGCTGTCACAATCCTGAAGGGGTAAATAGGAGATTTCTGTCCTGCAGTAAACTATGCCAGAGACAGGGGAAACTGGAAGGGAAAGATAGGAGGAGAGCAGATGTTTGCTGCTCGGTACCAGAGAGGAAGCCTATACTGTGGCTGCTGAAATGGAGAGATCCCCTGTGAGAACCATGTCTTAGAAAGCAGCTGCCAAGTCAAATAGCCATTAAATCTCAGCAGAAACAAGCATCATCACACTACGCTCTGCCTCTTTAGCAGACCCAACAGCAGTTCACACTGGGCTAGTATCAACCGCACCATACAAAGCCTGCACGAAAATACAGGCCAGAGTGACAAAAGCGTGCTCTTTCAATTAAGCGGTTTGAAATTAAATGAAAAATGTACTGGGAAAAAGGAGTGAAAAAGTTGGAAATCTAGCTTGTGAATTGAACCTATATTCTTTTCCATGGATAATACCTTATTAGTCTGCCTTGTCTCCACATTTTTCTAAGGAGAATTTAACTGGCATTATACCTTTGCTAGTGTTAAATATGTCCTCCATTTAGGGATAATGGGGATCCTTCCCACCTCTGGTTCTTTCTCAGTTGCTCCTGAATACCTGGGCAAGAGGGCATGTAATTACTTCATGGATCTGGCCATCCTTTTTGTGCAGACAGACCCTGTCATAAAGTAAGGGAAATGAAAAACTCACAATCCTTCCTTCCACAGAAGGCAACTGTTATATATTTTGTTGGGAAAGGAAAAAAGGCTAGCTATCCCAAGGCACACGTCTTACTTCAATATGGTAATCAGCAACCAGTATGGAGTAGTAGGAGAGAGATGGACTACTACACCAATTCTGCTGATACCTGGAGTAACATAGACAATTTCCTCTTCAATTCAGAACAGAGTGTTAAAAGCAAGTAAAAACTGAAGGAAAAGGTTCAGATTTTGGACTGTGCAACCATGAAGAGAAAAAATGGAAGTCAGCATTAGTATCAAAAAGGGAGGATGTGCTGGTGGTACTAAAATGTGTTTTCATATTCAGACATTAAAAGTACATTGTCTGATTAAAAAAGCTCAATGCTTAAAACAAACAAACAAGCAAAGCCATAGCTTTTTTCCCTCCTTCCTCTGCCCTTTCTTTACCATGATAATCCAGGATGTTTATACTGTATGCTGTATCAATCACATTTCTATCCCGCCTCTTCCAACTGGTAAGACCTCCGTTTCAGTTGTGGGGAAAGAGAAGGTAGGGTCCTACTCACAGCAAATGTACACTGCTGTTGCAGAGCATCCCTTTTTCTTGTCTGGCTAATAAGTGGAGCAATTAAGGTCCCTTTCTCCAACAGGAAATAGGAAAGACATAAGGCATACTTCTAGAAAGGCCATGACACTTGACAACCACAGAAGATGACTTGATGGCCACTTATTCTGTTTGATTTCAGATAAACTGTCCTAGAGAAATCTGTATAAGAAGATCCAGGATTGAGACAGCAACTAGTAATAGCTACACAGGTACAAAGTAAAAGGAATAATTGCTCTCTGACTGATAGATTTGAGGGAAATAGTCTTAGGGATAAAAGACAAGAGACTTGGAGAAGTGCTAATGACAAAAAAGTATTAAAATGATACGTCCTTTGAGACAGGAACAAGGAGCTGATGAACTGCTGAGGAAGAACAAGAAGAAGTTTGCAGAACTTGGAGAGAAGAGACATAATAAGGAATTTACAGATGTCCTTTGGGTGCCTACTAAGCTGAGGCCAAATCATGTATTGCTGATTGAGGCTACACATGCTTTCAGGAGCCAGTGCATTACTTGGTATGAATAAAAAGGACATATGGGAAAAAGATTGCATGAATAGAGTATAATATGAAATTAACTGTAATTGGGGTAGATGTATGACTAAGGGCAAAGTGAGAACAAACAAGGAAAATGCCGTGGCCCAGATCCAACAAAATATTTATGCTTTCAACTTCTAACTGCTAACATTAGATGGTAATAGCTTTCACAGCAGGTAAGCTCATAAATCATTTGTTGAATCTAAGCCTAAGGCTGTTGCATGCTAATCCAATGATTTTAAAAGTAAGGTTTACTGAACGTATTTACAAATTTTAAAAATCTAGTTAATAGTATCAAAATAATACAGACTGAAGGAGCTGTGCTTGTTCCTACTGGAGAAGTGATAACTCTGGGGAGAGCCAACAGCAGTCCTCCCTTTCTTATGAGGAAATAAATGAAGAGGATGGAGCCAGGTGCTTCACAGCTGTTTGAGAGAGGAGACAAGAGAGAGTAGGTGCAATTTGAAACAAGACAGATTCAAGCTGCATGTCAGGGAAAACTTTTTTATGATGGAGACAGTGAAATGGGGAAACAGGTTATCCAAAGAAGTCATGTGTCTATTCTTGAAGATCTTCAAGGTTCAGCTACACAAAGCTTTGAGTAACCTTGTCTGGTCTCAGAACTGATCCTCCTCCAAGCACGAGGTTGAAATAAATGGTTTCTTGAGGCCCTTTCCAAATTCAGACATATGATCCCACGGAAACATTCCCACCACTTCAGTGTGCAATTGCTGCCTTATTTTATCTAGAAAATATGCAAATAATATAATATAATATAATATAATATAATATAATATAATATAATATAATATAATATAATAAACATAACATAATATAACATAATATAACATAATAACATTATTATTATTATTATTATTATTATTATTATTATTATTATTATTATTATTATTATTATTAGCTATTAAAATAAAACACCTTTTCATGAAGGCATGTAGCTATGCATGCTTGCTCAAACTAAGGTGTTTTCATTCATTAGCTATCCTGTTTAATAACTTTTAGGGCAGGAATGGACATACAAGAAACTGGAAAGCAAAAAAAATAATATTTTTAGTGAGCTTGTATGTACTATGTGTATGTACCAGTGGAATAACTGTAGAAGAAGGATCTGGGGGTCAGTCAGAAGAGATGAAAAAGAAAAAGTTAATAAAGTAGATGAGGTTCCAGATTGAAATATGTTTCACATTCATGTGAAGCAACACAAGATTACAGGAACAATTTGGCTTGTATTGTCAATAGTATTAATGCTAGTGTCTAAGTAATCTGCCACAGAAAATGGACGGAAGCCTCTAAAACACTGAAAAGCAAAGACCCCTAAATGTTCCCAAGTTAGTGAGCAGGAATTTTCTGGACTATTTTCCTACAGATGGCCATTTAAAATACACATAAGCTGTACATTAAAAGAGCCAATTTAATTTCTGTAGGTTGACAGCTTGGATTTTATGTGATATAAATTTCGAAAAATGTAGAAAGACTAACAATTTCAAACAATGACTGTGTCATGTCACCATGACCAATAGCTGGTGCCATGAATAAAACATAGGTATTTTATGACTATAATAACTGAAAAGTAGACATAAATATTCTGAATCAGCTATAGACCTAACAAGATGATTTTCTGATATTGATTTTTTTTTCTTCTGTATTGATGCATTTATAAGCTAAGTCAGTCAGTAAGTACTCCCAGAATGTGCAACAGCTCTTTAGGAGCCATTAAAGCATACTGAACTAATGACCCATGGATAATCAAAGTGTATCATTCACTTAATGATGGATCCGTCATTCTACTTCCTTTGAACATATTGTATGTGATTTTCCTTTTGGTAATAAAAAAGTGGACATTAATTATCTCAAATACTATAAAAACCCTATTGAAGGCCTGCATTATAAAAATATTCTTTGTATTTTGTTTTGATTGTCTTTGAAGATTTTTTTTTTTAATAAGAACCATTGTTTTTCCTAATTTGTGTTAAGAACCTGCTTCTTTGTCCTAGTATAGTTCAGTAATAAATACTTGAATTTCAAATTTTATCATCTTTTAGTTCACTGTCACTGTCATTAATGAAATAGAAACCTCATGTCTGCATTCAAGGCAAAACAGATCCTTGTTGGGGAAAAAGTAAGAAAAATAGAGGCGTTTCCTTCAAATCCTGACTTTCAAAAACATTGTTCACTGGCAAAAACATTTGAGAATGGCTGCAGAATACGATGCTCAGAGGTATTGATGGAACACCTGATGATAATCAAGCAGACATCTACTCTTCCTCTGTGCACTTTCTAAAGCTAATCAACCGCAAATCATCTTCCTAATCAGTCTCATACCAATAAAAAAACAAACAAAAAACAAGCCCACAGAAAATAAAGCAAAACCAAAGAAACAAAAAAAACCAAAAAAAAACAAAAAAAAACAAAACCGAAAAAACACACACAAAAAGCCCAAAGAAACAAAAAAAAAACCAAAAAACCACTGCCATAGATCTGAAGAAAAGAAATACCAAAGGTGGAATGAAACAAAGTTAACAGATGGACAATTAAATACTTGTGACTATTCCTGGATTACACAGAATATTTGTTGCAGAATCAAGGAATCTAAATTTCAAATCTATTGTGTTGCCCAAGCAACCAGCTCTCTGTGGCTAAACAATTGAAACTTACATATCTATGACTCTGTGAAAAATGTTAAGTGATATCATCACACTTTTTATGTTGGCTTGGGTTTTTTTCCATTGCTTCCCAGGAGAAGAACATTAAACAGGAAAAAAATTTAAAACATTTCTGACTCCGAATATTCAAACCTGTTGTCCAAAACAGTAGTAGAACAATGAAGACCATATGGAACAGGTCTGGTTCTGACTTTTTAACTTCTTGCTTTGCCTTCACATTTAATTTCTTGGAGGATGTGTGGGGGCATTGTTATGGTAAACTGTCAGCATCTGGAGTCCTTCAGTGAAAGCAATATGATGTTTATTATAATAAATTATAAACATCAAACAAAAATAAATAATTACAGTGAAAGTAATATGATGCTTTGTTTTTAAGGGGTTGTCTATATTGCTACATTATTACTATATTTCATTATTATAATAAAACTTTCCTGGTAAATAACTGGATAATAAATATTCTTTGTCCCACCCCTGCCTAAGATTATATGAATAAGTTCCTGGATGACACCATGCAATTTTCTGCCTCCATATTTTAGATAGGTGGCAAACATATTTTATAATGGGAGATGACTAGTTGTGATGACTCTTTCCAAATTTTTTTCAACAAGAAAGAATCCTTGGTCTTGCTATCCCTACAGTTCAACAGCACTGAATCTGTTAAGTCTTAAAATTATGCCACAAAGCCTATCTGTTTTTCCAGCTTTTCTCCAAGGGGCTTGGTTAAAGAGCCATAAAATTTTGCCTATGGCAAATCAATCTGCTTTCCTCAATATCTACAGTATGTCTTACTCTCCCTCCTTTTCCTTGAGGGACAAATACAGGAATACTGTAACATCTGAAGTAGCTTATGTTGTTTTCTAACAAAATTGTCAAGACTTTGTAATATAACCAGTTTAGATGACATATTTGCTTAACAACAACAACAAAAAAAATTACGAAAAACCAGGTTGTGGTTTTGTATTGTTAAATTTCTGATTTTTATCACTGAATGAAAATTTGATTTAGCATTTCTGCTAAAATTTATGACATTTCTCCCTAAACAACAATCTATTTAATGGAAAGAAAAAGAGCACCTTTTTTTTGCAATCATTGCCTGTCTTAAGGATTGTTAAATATTCATTTTACTCCAGAAATTTCTAAGCATGATTCACTTGCCTAAGTGTTGAGAAAAACTGATAACTTCAATCCCAGTCCCAGTTCAAAAATCACGTGTGTGTGCTATATTAACCAGCTAATACATGAGAAATACCTTTCTCTGTCAATACCATGTGAAACAGAACAGTTTAAAAAAATAGAGATAAGAACATAGCTCCCAGGGGCAGCATCCTTGTATCCCATCTGAATATAGAGAGCATCAATTTTTATTTCAGTTCTCATTGTCTGCCAGTTATTGTATTAAACATCAAGACTCATGCATGGATTCTGAATTCCTGCAGATGGAGGATAAGAAGTCAAACAAGTTCCTATGGAGATCTGTTGGATGCTTCTGAATTATGACAAAATTCTTTTATTGGTGTACTTAAACTGTTGATTTTTTAACTTAGACATCAAAAAATTTAAACAGGATTATGCATGAATAATACTGTAGTTAACGGGAATTATACTGCAAAAAGCTGGATTTTCTCTTTCCTTCATGCAGGGAGAATAGAAATCTCCACACTTCTGTTCATACTGTCCATACTACATACTTTTGTGGATTTGTGTTTTCTTGAGAATGAGCTTCAAGTCAACTTTAATTTTACACACATTTGTTATTCCTAACAATTGAAAAATAGTAATACTGTTCCTTTACCCATGATCCCTAAATTGAAATTGCAAACTGCTTTGCCTAAAAGGAAGACCTAGTAATTTATTTATTCCAGCCAAGTTATTTTAGAATTCCGGATTTCAAAGGACAAGCATCATTTTAAAAGAAAAAAGCCCACAGACTTCCTGCAAATGATTTTTTATTTGCCAGATGTACATGCTACTACAACAAGTGCCTAAACCTGAAAAAAAAAATATTGTGCAGCATTTCAGAGCTTTTATTCTGTGATTGTAAAATATCTGGGAAGTTTGCCAGACTCAGTCAAAAGAAGAGCACAGCATTTTCTCATCACTAATAACAATGACCTGAAGTCACGTTGAAGATTGTTAAGGTCAATTTCCCTCTTAAATTGAAAAAAGAAAATAGGAGAACAGATGTGAGTAGTTGCTTCTGTATTTATAAATTGCATGACAGCTGGGTTAGGCTATATCATCTCCAGTTTCTATGCAGTTAAGGTATTTTTATTGAATCATTCATACTAATCAGATAGAAGTGTTAAGGCACATTTTGAAGCTATTACATAACATAGAAAAAGCCACCAACTTCATAGTGTACATTCAAAACTGAACATTTTTCTTCATTAAATATGTTCAGGTAAGTTTACCATGTGGCATGCACATTCAGAGAATTTTCTGGATTTGAATGACTGGTTCTGAATTGATACAGTATAAAGGCATGTGATGTTAAAATGAGTTCATTTTAAAAAAGAGTGAAAATACATAAAGTGTTAACTATTCAAAACCAGAGATTTGTTTATTTGGTGTGTTTGGGCTTGTATGGTTTAATTTGGGGTGGTTGGTTTTGGTTTTTGGGGTTTTTTTTGTGTGTTGATTGCTTTACTTTAAGCTATTTTTGTAGTTTAAAATAGCAGAAAGAGTAGCTGTGCAATCAACACCCTGATAACAGTTATTTCATCATTTCAGGAGCACATAATGCACAAAAAATCTCATTCTGCCTGATTTTACATATTAAGCTGACCATTTTATCAGATACATCATTTCTTATTACTGACTCATTATGTCTATCTGCTGAAACACAAATTTGCACACCATACACACTGATATTTTTGGCTACTATTTCTTTATATTACATTTACCTTCAAATGCCAACCATCTGCCTTTGGTTGACAGCATCTAGGCAAATCTTTCCTTTAAATCCCAGCATTTTATTTCACCCTTATTGGGTGAAGCATGTAAGTCACATCAGCTTTATACTGTGCAATCCGTTTTGTCTAACCTATGCATTTTTACATTAGACATAGTAACCTATTGAGCCTAGACCTAGGAGAACAAAACAGAACCTCATGAGCATAGTTTATCTGAAATGTCTTGCATGTCTGTTACAGAATGAGATAAATCTTTGATGATGCCTTCTGGCTCCCTGACATTAGGAAAGACTAGGTAAATAGTTAGACTTAAAAGATTAACTTCTAATACTGGTATTAGAGTACCAAGCATAAGCTTAGAAGTGAAGTTTCAATTAACTAAGAGATAAAACAGTTTTCTAATCTTCAGCCAAGCATTTGATGCATAGTTTCTCTAACCTACGTGATGTATACATCAAGTATTTCAGAAAAGCATTTTGGTAAAATATTTTCAATAGCTAAAAAACAACAACTGACACACTGCTGGCTCACAGACATCTTGTTGTCCCCCAGTCCTCCACAGAACTGTTTTCCAGCAGGTCAACCCAAACAGAGGGTTTGGTGGCTGTTCAGAAGTGGCAAAGGGAAAAATAAGATAAACAGAATGAATCAGTTTTATTAGAGAGCCTCCTCTCTCTTTGAGTTTCAGAGAAATCAGTAAGATAAGTTAAAGCAGCCCTCAGGCAGCTTAAACTTGTGCAATCAGCCTTTACACAGCAGACTGTCCAAACTCTCTTTGTCCCTGGCAATATAACAAGGGCCACATTTACAAGTGGGTGACCTGCTTCTGAAAGACAACTGAAATGTTTAGATCCAGATAAGAAAAAAAGAATACTTTTCACATTACTCTTCACATCCATTACAAGGCCTTTTTCAAAAATGAGAGGTTATTTATTACAAATAGTGGAAGGAGAGGACTCCCACGCCACAGTCAAGGTCCCCATGTGCCGCACCATGTGCACATAGCTCTTGAGCCCAACAGGGGCATGGTTTTGCTCCCTTCAGTCCCTGGAGCCCCTAATGGAGATGGAGGGAACAAGAGATGCCTGGGTCCCTTTACAAGACCAGCAGCAGC
The DNA here is from genome assembly GCF_047830755.1 of Zonotrichia albicollis. NCBI lineage: Eukaryota > Metazoa > Chordata > Aves > Passeriformes > Passerellidae > Zonotrichia > Zonotrichia albicollis. Next base: position 72,374,819 of record NC_133820.1, read on the forward strand.
ATTTCCTCCTCCTGCAGCCCTATCAGCCTCCCAGCTGTGCTGCATGGGCTCAGTGTTCCTATTAGGGCCCCTGGGCACTACAGTAAATAGTGAGCATTAAGGGATATAACATGCAGCAAAGTCTAACAGTGTTCATGCGTCACTAATTACCATAATGAGAAACTTGTGGCACATCAGCCAAGAAGAATTTGCATTGATTGTTTTTTTTCCCTGTTCTTCAGCTAGAATAGGAAGAATTCCCTTGGATCCCCACTTGACCTTGAGGGCTTCTTCTCCTCTTTCTGCGTGTAGATATTCCTTGGAGGTGCATGTAAGGCAGATGAATAAACACAGATTTAACCCCAGAAATTATTTGTTTTTTAATAGGGCTTCCTACTGAGAGTGTATATGTAAATTCTTGTTGTGACCAAAGAAAATAAATGGTCAAATTTTTTCTCATTTCATTTGGCACAGGCACATTGAAGAGCAACTGCTGTTTCCACACTGCTCCTAATTCACTGTAAGGCCCTGCTGCATGTTAGCTATTGATCTTAGACGTTTCTGCTGGTGATTACAAACAGTGACTCATGAAGTATGCATTCCTATTCCACTACAGCAGGGTTAATATTAGAACTGCTTGAAGAGTAAATGCTCACAAAACACCGCTATTAGCTAGAACAACTTCTTAACAACAGGGTGTTTTGTTAAAACCTGTCTTCTGTGATGGATCTAGCTTACCAGAGAAAAGGCAACAAAAAAAGGTTTCTGGAGCACAAGATATGATACTGAAAGTCCTCCCAGGCCATTGATTCCTATTCTCTGCTCTAACAGGCATTTCCTGTTTCCTATAATCCATTCAAAAATGTATTAAGCTCCACTTTAAAGCTAGTTAAATTGTTTCTCTCTTTTACTCTTATTGGAAGGCAGTTCCAGACAGGTGGAAGGTGGCTAGACAGTTGTATTGATCTCTAAATTCCCTGGAAATTCTATTTATAAAACGTTAAGCATTTTGTTAAGGATTTCCAAGTGGGTGTTTCTGATGGCTCAATACATAACAATTGTTCTGCTGATAACAATCCTGTGCGTGTTTCATTTATAATGATCCATTTTATTTTCCTTGTAATAATAGCATATTGCCATTTCATGCAGCTGTTGCATGCACTTTATGAATGTTCCACTGCCTTTTTTAACATAATTGACTCAGTCCTTTGAGTTGCCAAGCACCTGATCTCTGACTCCAGTGAGAGAGCCTTAAGCAATACCCTAAGGTAAGCCCTGTACCCAAGGACCTTGTTTCAGGTATACATACTTCTTTTTCGTAGTCATGTATTTTACACTGATTCTTACAGGCTGGTTGGGATGGAAAGGGGCTTCTGGAGATCATCTAGTTCAGCTTCCCTGCTAGAGCAGCTTGCACAGGCTGGTTTTGAATATCTCCCGAGGAGTAGAATCTACAACCACTCTGGGCAGCATGTTCCATGAGAACGTGTCTGTCACTCTCACAGTGAAAAACTTTTCTGTATATTCAGATGACACTTCCTATGTTTCAGTTTGTGCCTGTTGCCCCACGTTCTGTCACTGGGCACCACTGAAGAGAGTTTGGTTCAGTCTTCTTGAATTCTGCCATTTAAATGCATTTATAAGATCCCTCTCAGTTGCCTCTTCTCCAGGCTAAATAGGGCCCAACTCCCTCAGCCTGAGGGAGATGCTTCAGTCCCCTGATCATCTTCAGAGCCCTCTGCTGGGCTCTCTGCCACAGTTCCTTTTCTTTCTCTTTCCTCTTCTGGAATGAGGAGCACAAAGTTAGACACAGCACTCTGGGTGAGGCCTCACCAGGTCTGAGTAGAGGGGCAGAATCAACTCCCTCAACCTGTTGGCAATGTTCTTCCTAATGCAGCCCAGAATAAAACCTGCCTTCTTGGCCACTTGGGCACACTGCTGGCTCACAAACATTTTGTTGTCGACCAGCACACCCCCAGTCCTTCTCCACAGAACTGCTTTCCAGCAGGTCAGCCCGCAGCCTGTCCTGGTGCCTGGGGTTGCTCCTGACCAGGTGCAGGACCCCAAATTTGCCTTTGATAAATTTGGCTGGTTTCCTCTCCAGCCTGTTCAGGTCTCACTGAACAGAACAACTTTCTGGCGTGTCAGCCACTCCCTCCAGTTCTGTATCATCTGCAAACTTGCTGAGGCTATGCTCTGCCCCTTCATCTAAGTCTTTGATGATTAAGTGGAAGACTGGATCCAGTACTGAATGCTGGGGAACACTGGTAGTTCCAGGCCTTCATCTAGACTCTGTGTCACTGACCACAGCCCTGTGAGACCTAAAATCAGCCAGTTCTCAATCCCTCTCACTGTCCAATTTTTCTCTACATGCCTATAGATGATATCTGGGATGAATGGTTCCATCACCTTACCAGGTGTGGAGGTGAGGCTGACAGGCAGTCAGCTTGCTGCACAACCTGCTCACTGCCCTAAGGATCTCAATTTCCACCTTTTCGTCATCACTCCATATGAGACTTTCCTTGAGCTTCACATTCCCCAGAAACCTGCCCTTGCTGGTGAGATTAACATCCCCCACACACCTCTCCTCATAGCCCCTCTTTTACTTGGAGAAGGAAGCTGCCATGGATGTATTTCAGTAACCTTCTGGATTGCTTATGCCTGGCTATGTTGTCCCTACAACAGACATTAGGCTGATTGGAGTTCCCCATTGAGACCAGGAATTGTCACACTCCTATTTGTCTATAGAGGGGCTCATCTGCTCAGTCTTGCTGGTTATATGGCCTGTGGTAGATCCCCATTATAATATCACCTCTCCCTCCCCTCTCTTTAATCCTGACCTGCTGTGGTGTGTTCTTAAGTTCGTTAGTTTGCTCCCCCCATTTTCTGTATTACTTCCTGCTGCTACCCTGCCAGTTATGTTGCTATGGAAATGAAACTGCTCCTCCCTTGGTTTCTCTTATAAAGTGAAAGTTGTTTCCTCCTTGGGGTCAGTCAATCACTCTTTCTCTCCTCCCAGGTTTCGAGAATTTTCCTTTCTCTGGGAGGTATGGTTGGCTGTAGCCCCGGAGCCCCTCCTATGATTTATAACAGTTGGTTACTTTAGTGTATCAGTTATGTTTCATACCTCCAAATATGTATTTCTATTGGATAGCCGGGTTTCCCTGCCTTCTTCCCCCCTTTTCCCTTAAAACCCTCTCCTGCCCCTTGTTCGGGGCCATTTGCTGGGTGCTTTCCCCTCTTTGTTGGTTCTTCTGTAATAAACCGACAGTTTACCCCCAGCAAGTGGTCGCCTCCTGATTCGTCTCTCACCGCGCTGCTCCGAGCTATTCCCCCAGCTCAGCCCGAGGCCAAGACGCCGAGGGGGGCTGTTTTCTGATGCGCAGGGGCCCTGGCCCTGGCCTTCGCCCCTCACCAGATAGCTGGATTCTGGGGCCGTTCACGCCCCTGCGCATCAGAAAACAGCCCCCCTCGGCGTCTTAGCCTCAGGCTGAGCTGAAGAAATAACTCGGAGCAGCGCAGTGAGAGACGAATCAAGAAGCGACCACTTGCTGAGAGTAAACTGTCAGTTTATTACAGAAGAACCAACAAAGAAGAGAAAGCACCCAGCAAATAGCCCCGAACAAGGGGCAAGAGAAAGTTTTAAGAGAAAAGAAGAAAAGAAGGCAGGGAAACCCAGCTATCCAATAGAAATACATATTTAGAAGTATGAAACATAACTGATACACTAAAGTAACCGTTATAAATCATAAGAAGAGCTCCGGAGCTACAGCCAACCATACCTCCCAGAGAAAAGAAAATTCTCGAAACCTGAGAAGAGAGAAAGAGTGATTGACTGACCCCAAAGAAGAAACAACTTTCACTTTATAAGAGAAACCAAGAGAAGAGCAGTTTCATTTCCATAGCAACATAACTGGCAAAGTAGCAGCAAAAAGTAATACAGAAAATGAGAAGAGCAAACTAACAAACTTAAGAACACACCACAACACTGACCCATAAAGTCTTGGTCAGTTCCTCATCCATTCCCAGGCAGAGCTCCATGCATTCTAGCTAGACAAAAAAAGTGAAAAATAAATTACTGTAGATGGTTTAAAGAAAAGTAAAACTTAGCTGTGCTTTTTTTATGTACCTAAATATAAAAAGGAAAATGCCATGTGCGGTAGCAGTCTATTAACTTCCTGTAGTCACACTCACTGTCATGGCTCATTTGACTGCTCAATTCTGAAGAGTGGTTACAACAATGACATTTAATCAACAGAGGTCTCCATGGCATCATCTCCATGAAGGCAGGTTCTTACTGCTGGGTTGTTTCTTAGCTTTAAGGATCCAAACTGATCCAGCATTTGGTTTGACCTCACATTTGAAGGAAGCAATGCTCTTACACACATTTTTTTTTTTTTTTTTTTTACAGAAAACAAACATTAAGAATGCAATTGGGAAACAAGCTACATATCAAACTTCTGTTTGAGTGCATTCTGCATCTCACTGGTAGATAGAATACCTGATGATTTTGACTGTTCCTTTTCTATATCTGTCTCTGACACTCCTACCATTATCTATTATTAAATGAGAACCTGACCCCTTTGAAGTTAATGGAAGAAAACCTTCCTACTTTTAATGTGAGTTATTATCTTTCAGTAAGATTACTACATGGATCGAATCTTTGTGCTACCAGCAAGTGCTGTCCCTTGACTTGAAAAGAACTCTGCAAACATGTAGATGCTCGTTATTATATCCTGTTGAAGGATGTGAACATTTTACTTTGAAAAACAGCCTTAAAAATAACAGCTAGTAATATACCTCATTGCACTGCTGTGAGATCATTCATAGAGTACAAATTAGTATTTGTACTGTGAAGCACCTTTGGATCTTTGGATGCAAGATGATGTGTTTAAACATGAAGAATTAAAATTAATCTCTCTGTGGAATTTTTAGGAATAAAAAAGACGAGCAATACAGTTTAATTAGTAAACTAATAAAAAATAAAAATGCTTAATAATGTACAATTTATATTTCTCAATGGAAACCAATATTATGCTTAGATTATAGTCAAGATAATATTATTAACAGAATAACTGAGTCAAATTAATCATGACTGAAAATCTGATTATCACAAGGGATCATGCTGCTACCATAGACTTCACAAACCTTTACTTTTATCTTCTTATTACCACACCAAATTTCTCCCTCTGTGCAGAGGGTGTACAGGATTTTCAGTTTGCAGCATCTTCAGACTGCTGCTTTGATATTCTAATGCACATCTTGTGAATGACGGGCCTCAAATTAATTTTTTCTTACAAAGAAGAGACTACAGACAAGGACAACTGTTTTTAATAATATTATTTACAAAGTGATAATATGCAATTTGTTACTTGTCAAAACAGCAGGAATTATGTTCTCATTCTATGTTAAATATAATTAGCTAATATTTTCTAAAGGGTATGCAGACAGAAGAAGTGTCTCATATTTTTAACTTTGTTGCAAATGTCATTGTCTGCCTTCATTTGTTCTTGCCCTAAGAATGCAAAAATTTAAGTTATGGTTCCAGTATGCTCAAAAGAAATCCATTATTAAGAACTTGTATTTCCTCAGCCCTACATGCATTCATGTTCAATGTACATACACATCCATAAAGATATTTTAAAGGAAATATTTATTAATTATATTGTGAATAATGAAGTATTACATAAATTTTCCTCTGAGATTGTTAAGAAAAAACAACCAATAACACAACCCTACCCCCCAAAAAACCCCAAACTTCTAGCCTTTGTATCTTTTAAAATACTTTTTTCCTCAAATAAATTATGTCTAATGTACTATAAATATATTTCTTTTGGCTAATTAAAACAGTTTCCACTATATTTTTTTGGGACTAATGCATTGCTTTGATAGTCTTGCTTAATGGAAAGGGGCTCTACAAGTCTTTTGTAAAAATAAGCCATACCCTAAAGAGCTTACAGTAAAATGATTAGAAAGATACATGAAATAAAAAACAGAAAAAGAAGAACAAAATTACAGCCTGGTGACATGCAATATATTGTAATCTAGAAAAGCTGTGGGTACAATTTGTAGTAAATCAGACTAGATCTGCTCTTCTAACTGCATCCACCCCAGGGAGGGGAAGCCTGGCAGCCAGTCTCAGAAATAGTCTCCTCTAGGGCAGATTAGTTGTATTTGCATGAGCAGTTCTTGGCTTTAGATCCTTTTTGGGCCTCACATAGTTTATACAAACCATTTTTAAATAAAGAGAGAGAGGGAGTGTGTATATAAATACATATTTGTATTTCTGTTGGTCTGACCGTGTCAGTGTGTGTGGCCTATATATATAGTTATTGATTTGAGGTTTGAGGAAAGAAGTTTAAATAACATGCCAGAAATAATGAGAGAATTGTGTTTTGGCTCACCTGAATGTTTTTTTTTATAGCATTAAAATGTGCCCACGTATCACGTGTTTTGAGGCAGTGATGAAGGACCCAGCAGTGTAGGAAGTTCCCCAGCCTGGTAGACAATAATGGACTGGGCAGGGCAGGGGGAGCAAAACCCCTCTAATCTGTAAAAAAACATTTGTTGGGGTGTGCAATTCAGAGAAACGTACTTGGATTTAATTTAGGAAGGAAGTGCTTGTGTCAGAAGAGAACTTGCAAACAAATATTTTTAAACCATGGGCAGTCAGTACACTAAGACAGAAATTGAGCCGGAGGAACAACTTACCTCATATTTAAATAACACTAATGAACTACAAGAAAGCCCCTGGAATCACACATTTCTATAAGGATCAATAGTAGGATAGTTAATGCAAAATAAATATAAAAAAGTTCAAATTCATTTCAGCTAGATTCAAATGTCTAATAAACTTAAAAATTATATTTTTTCTTTTTAGAAAAAAATAAAACATGAGTTTAAGAGGTTGAATATAGAATCTCTCTGGAGACTCTTTCACTCCCAGTGTGAGATACTGTCTCTGGAGAAGCCTGTTTTGCTGTACTAACTATGGAAAAACCTAAGGCAACTCCAGTCTTAATAATTAAGTCCTTGATTTTAAACATCTATAGATGGTTGTGTACCTGAGTGAGGTGATTATGTGCTACAACCCTCACTCTTGCTTGTCTTTATATCTCAGGGAAAGCCATGCCAATTGCAATTCACACCAGTTGTTACAGGGGGGAAGAAAATTAACAACACCCACTCAACCAACCAAAACAAATCCCAAAACCAGAGCCAGAAGGTGAGGCAGGAGCTAAGAAGGAAATGGAAGAAAGGGGTATTCTTACTTCTACCCAAACAATAGAGATCCCACCAAGGCATCTACCTTTCAGATTACAGACCATGTGGGAATGCAAAACAGTAAAGGGACACCACCACATCACCTACTAAGATACCCTCAGTATTTAGCTAAGATTATGAGAATCATGGGGGAACTAAATGAGTCAAGGGGAAAACCAATATGGCAGTTTAAAGGTCAGAACATAGATCTGAGTAATTATAAAATCTGATCTGATTGGTTTTTTATGAATTTTATATTAGCTCTCAAAGATATGAATGCTGAAGCATTCAAGTCCAGGGAAAAGAAGCTAAAAGACAGGCTTATCCTCACAGTGCCCAGGCAATAGAAATAAGGCAATAGTAGTAGGTAGAAGAAAATAAAAATGCATTCCCAGTGCATGCCCAAGTCTCTTCTGCCTTATTTGTTTTTTGGTGTCATGATGTTTCTATTCTTGAGCACAAAATACAAAAGAGTATTTAGTGGTGAAGGACCCCCAAATTCATCACCTAGCTCCTCCTTTTCCAAGAGACAGAGTTGGAGGTCCTCTATGGTAATATGGCAGATGAATTTTTTCTTGGAAAAGTGATTTAACCAAGAGGATACAGTGCAGAAAAATTTAATCTGTGATATCTGCCAGCCTAAATATTACTCGTAAATCTTGCGTATCCTTTCTGCCCAGCACAAGCAATCTGGTGAATCTGCTTGGCATGTGTAGTAACAGGATACTAAATTGAAAAAAATAATTTATCTTGAATGGAGAGTGTGCCTCTCTGCCATTTTCCTAGATTGAAACCTCTCAGTTCTGCCCAGTGTGTTTTCTAGATTTTAAACCCCTTTAAAGATCTTAATTTAATTTTCTTTGTGTCTCAGCTTTCTGTTTTCTGTCTTAAAACAATAATTATGTTTCCCTGAAACAGTAAGGAAATTAATATTTGTAAATTGCTCAGACAATCATCTAGTGCAGACCAAACAAGAACCTACATAAAAAAGGTAAAAAACTAAATGCAATATATTTCCAACATACATCTTCTATTTATGAAAACACAGAGCATAATAAAAACTAGCAGACAGAGCTTTCTAGAAAACCTCTTACTGCCTAAAATAACATGGAAGTTGTTTGATCATACTACAAATATTACTCAAATGTTTCTGTCAAGGTCAGATTCTGGCAAGTGTCATTTTCTATTTGCTACATGAAGTACTATGTGTTCAGGTTACTGTGCAACTACCCCAGGGCTTGCAGAGTTGTTGCATGTAACTCTTCAGAACCATTTTGTCAAACATTTTTATCTACATTTGTTGTTCCTTTGTTCTGGCTCTACCTGTGTTTCTTCCAAATGTCCATTTCAATTATGTTGGCCCAGTCTCATTCTAAGTAAGTTCAATATGCTTAAAGATGTATAAGTTGATACCTGTTTAAAGGACACTGGAGAGACTTGAAGCTACACAATCATTTTATATATGATACACTGTGCAAATGAAGGCAGGCAGAAGAGTATATCACTTATAAATGAGACTCCAAGGAGTGTATCCCAAATGGGTGCTAAAGAATACCAAGCATGTCTATGAAAACTAAAAAACAGACAAACAAATAGCCCAAATAAAATTTTTCTTGTTTTAGGTCATCTGTATACAGTGACTCACAGTTATACTCTGGAGTAAAATTTATCTGCATTTCCAAGGTTGAAGGTCACTTGAAAAGATTTTATATAATACAATATTTTACTGTTATGTTCTAATATGCAAGAAACCTTGTAATGAAAAAGCTACTTTATGTTAACTGGTGGAATCCATTAAAAATGCAAATTTATTCATCCCTGTCTTTTACTTTTTCAGTAAAAATAATATTTTTGTTTCACCGAAGCTTCCAGCTTTCTGCATGTTTCACAAACTTTTGTTTTACAAGATATGACCTAAATTTTTCATTTCTGATGATATTGTTATCACAAAGCCACTCTCTGATACTAATATATAATAGCTAATGCATTGGCTATGTCCTATCATTCAACTGCCATTAATTTTATCATTTCAAACACAATTTTTAAAACACAAAAAATCATTGGCACCCAAGAAATCATTGGCACACTGACATAGGGAGATAACTCTAATATTAACATGGTATAATCCTTTTACAGCTGTTATTATTTTAATCTTCTGTTAAGAAACACCAGTTAACCTGGCTGCTGCTCAGGTCACCTCTCTTTGACAATGGCCAAGGATGACAATTTTCTTAAGAATGCACTGACACTCTGCTGTGGTCTGATGTGCTGCTGAATGTGGGACACTGCAAAGCTAAAGTAGGAGCAAAGGTCATGGATTAGAATGAATTAAGCAAACGTGGATTAAGGAAGATCAATGAGCAGGGACACAGACTCATCAGGCTCTGTCTAGATAATCTGCTTGCTCTGACTAACATTTTCTTCCAATGTAACAGCTGAAGAAAATTTACTTGAAGCTCACTCTTGTCAGCTCCTGAGAAACTATCTGTAAATCAGACAGACGAGATAGTACCCTGAAATGTAAAAACTCTGCCAAGGACTGATATTGACCCTGATCCCCAGATACTACAAGTACTGTGACTGAAAAGACAGGTCTGAAATCCCAGATGATGAAACCATCATTTTTTCAGTTGCTCTGGCTCAGTCAGTGTGTTACCAAGGAGGAACAGAGAGAGGCAACAAATGATACTGTACTAAACTGTGGAAAAGGGCATTCTCTAGTGCTATCCTTTATTAGTGATGACAGAAATGTTGGCAGAAGAAACCTGTCATTTCTGAGGAAATAGCTTGTAGAAAAATATAATCCTACAAACTGATCAGAGAAAATTCTCAGGGTCATAAAAGCTGTGGGAAGAAGCTGAAATGAGTGAAGTTCCCATAAGCCACACAGACAGTAAGGACATGAAAAGTGTGAAGAGAAGCATTAGGATATTTACTGACTAAGAGAAGTCACATAAGGAATTTGATCCAGTCAGTAGGAAAAAAAAACAATGTCCCAACTCCTGTGTGTCCGGTTTATCTCGGCTGTTTGAGGGGCCTGGAAAGGCCCGAGGTGGCCTTGGGGCAGCCCGCGTATCGAAGGACGAGAAGAGGCTTCAGTTCTTCTTTCGGTTTTTATGTTTATTAATTGTTTATCTAAAAGATGTTCTTTCAGCCGAACAGAGATCTGCTCAGCAGTCAGCCATGGGCACACTGTCTGCCCTCCCGGGCAGCCACGTATCTTTATACCCATGGTTACGTGTACAATATTTATCATTTTTCCCCAATACCATTTATTCTTATAACTCGGTGCACTCTCAGTAATAACCAATCCAAAAATGCCATCGTGGCCAAAGAAGATGGAGGAGAAGAGGAAGAAGAAGAAGGACAGGACACACCCCAATTCCTCCATCTTACTCCTCTAAACCCCCCTGTACATAAATCCTAAACCCTGTGTCTCACCCTCTAATTAGCTAATCTCTTCACCATTCACCCCTGTGAAGCCCTCATCCTTGTCGTCTCCTGTGTAGGGTTAAAGTCCAGCTACCAGACACTTCTGGCAACATTCCAGGACTCCCGAGACCCCCAAGGTGGTCTCGGTGGCTCAGCACCTCAGGACTGAGATCTTGAGATCCGACACCTGTGCATAGGGTTGACATTTCCTACACTGAGATCTACCTTTTATTGGTATATATTCCACTCACTTGCAAAGTTAAAAAAAAAAAACAAAAAAACAAAAAAACAAAAAATGCAAAATCTAGCAAAGAATCTAAATGAAAATACAGTAGACATCATCCTATAAGAACCACCTCAGAAGAGATGATGTGTGCTGGACATGCCTCACCCCGTGTGATCTTATAAGATCTCAGATCCTAACCTCAGACCACTTTCGCTTCCCTAAATGACACCTCGAGAATGATAATTCTGTATAATCTAGAAACAGAAGAAACTTGTATAGTCAAGTTGCTTTTTTTTCTGTTGCTGCAGGATTTTTCTTAGTGGTGCACAATAAGAAAAATTAGAAAAATTATTATTATTATTATTAATTATTATTAATATTATTATTTCTTATTTTCTTATTAGAAAATAAGAAAAATTTTCTTAGTGGTGCAAATTTGTCACATTAGCTATGTCACAATGGTACTAAAGACTGTAACAGATAAACCTGTAAGATTTCTGCTTAAGTAACAGTGTACAGATAGAAAAACTACCTTTAAAATTAGGAGAAGGCTTGATTTCTCATAAAGTTACTCATGAGTTACTCTTCCCTATCAGGGAAGATCTTAGCAACTGTAAACTGTAAAAAAATATATTTAACTTCCTATCTCTGTTCATGATTCCACAGGACAAGGTTGGTTCCATACAAAGGAAGTGTGGGGTATATGAAGAAGAAATTAAAATCAGAAAAAACTTTCAATACAATCCTTTGTTCACATAATGAATAAAGCACTGAATTTGTCCCTTATAGACTGCTAGAACAAAAAGTGACTTCCTTATGTCTAGAAACACATCTATTCTTAAAAGAATAGGAAACCTCATGATTTATGTTTACCTCACACTCAACTTGGTTTTGTATTTTTTGAAGGACAGGAAGAAAAGAAAAAAATAACCAAATCAGATTTTTTTTTCTTCTTGTTTTCCCTTATTCTGGCATTCAGGGAAAGACACAGGAAATAATTAACACAATGCTGGACCTGAATTCAGTCCAATGCAGCTATCATAAAACAGATCTTATCAGAACAAGGATTCACCAGGTCCAGCATCCTTCCTTCGACAGTCATGAGTATGAGGGACAGGCATGCCCAGAGTGTCCTTTCTCCTGGCATGCACTTGCAGCAGTAAGAGCCCGAGGGACTACCTGAGATGAAGGCTCCAGACTTCTGTGTTCAATAGAGAAAATGGGGCTGACCACAGTCCTTTTAGGATTCTAATTACACTGTTGGCTCCTGAAACATCTTGCAGCAATGAGTTCCACAATTTAATTACAGGCGTGATATGACAAAGTACTTCCTTTGTTTATTCTAAAACTGCTGTATGAAACTTGCACTGAGGGCTCTCTGGATTTTGCATTGTGAGAAATAATGAACAGCTGAACAGTTTACCATGCATCTGAGATAAAGACTAAATTATCATTCTTCAAACAACTTGAGTTATCTAGTTTCTCATCAGGATCTCTAAGAACAAAATACTCTCAAAAATGTACATAAACATATGGAAAATGTATCTGTGTGAAAGTTACCATATCTTGAAAGAAGAGAGGGAGAGAAATTATAGTAGCTATTTGTTCTTGGGTTCATAGTTTGGGACTTTTTTTTTTTGTTTTATATTGAGTAAGGAAGCCTTGCTTCTAGCCATTTGCACAGGCAAATTTTATATTATTTAGTTGTGGGAATATTCTCAGATATGCACATTTTTAAAGAGTATTCTGTTAGTGTAAGAGTAAAATAATTCCTGAAAGTACAAAGTTCATAACGTATATGATTACAAATTCCTTTTGCAATTTGCATAATGTCTTATTCACTCCTTGATATTTAAGGGCACTTATGGAGGGAATGTAAGTGTTATTACAGTGAGTGGCATCCCATATGGCAAGTAGGATCAGCTGCAGCTTTGCACACTGTTGTCATTTTTCCTCTTGTACTACAGTCTTTGCATGATGTAATGTTTTTTTCTGTGGTTGTTCAACAGTCTACCATTTAAGCCTGCCATATTATAAAATGCCATTTTAAGGAGTTGCAGCTGAACCCGCTCACCATAAGTCTGCATTTATTTCACAGCTGTCTATCACACTGTCATCCCACAGGTGTATTCCAACTTTACAATTTTTCTGGGCCTCATCTTGTGATGTAAGAAAAATGTATTATGCAAGATGAAGAAATGGCAGCCAAAAAAGTAAATGCTGCTAAATGTCATTTTACAATACAACCTTGGCATGCAAATGCAAGTAACCTTAGAGGATGATAATATTTGCTCTCTCAGCTAAATATGATGTGCAAATGATAGTGGAAAGGCCAGATCCTGAAAATAAAAGTCCTCTCGAGGGTAAGCAAGAAATAAAAATGAGGTGTTGGGAGGGGGGGGAAGGTGTGCAGTGTCCATTAAAATAGGAGAAATTTGGGGGTTTTCTATGCTGCTGATCAGCTGTCATAAATGAAAATTTTGGAAAATAAGAGTTCATCTGGAGGTTATTTTCTGACTTAAGTGGAATTACAGGTCTTTAAGTGTAGTCCTGTTGCTCCATTCTTGAAGAGTATCAGAAAACAAACAATGTAGACTCTATAGGCAAAAAAAGAGGAAGACAATATAATAAATATTAATTTAAAATTTAAGTATAATCACACATTTAAGAAAACACTTGAGTATTTCTTTGAAGTTCAAACAACTATGAAGAACAATCTTTTTTCACTTAATTTCACTACAGTTGATCTCACCCTTCCTCTTTCCTCCTCAACATGCCATGTCTGTTTTTCTATCTGCAAGTCATCAGTAGTGATGTGATCACAATAAGATTCCATTTCAAGGTCAAACACTGCTGTATGTCTACATGAAACTTCCCTTTGACTCACTTAGGCTGCTGAAATACACAGGCACACTGAGAGGAAGATAATGGAAAATTAACTAAGAAATTTTTTTTAAGTGGGACATGTGACTGGACAAAAAAACAAAAATTCAAATCTCAGTGTGAATTTCAGATCTCCATTAGAAAGCGAGTTTTATTTATGAACCAACCAGGGAAACTGTAAAGGTCAACAACTAACAATCTCTTTAATAACAAAGTGTTTAAAAAACACTTTTCTGAATTAGAAGGGTAGCATTAATAGAAATATTTTCAGTGTTCAATCATATAGAATTCCATTCCAGTGTTATTTCTAAGTCAAATAAGACTTCTTGGGTTTGACATTTTGAAAATTAAAGATGGGGTAAATGTGAAAATAACAAAAGTTAAACTTGAATGTAAAGAAAAGGGTAAAATTAAAATTAAAATACACTTTAAAATAAATAAATCACCATAACTTGTTCATCATTTTGGAGTATAGGTCATTATAGTTGAATACATTTAATCCTATATTCTCATTTCATATTACTTTGGTGCCAACACTAAGTTACAATAAAAACTAATGCCTTGTTTATTCTTAAGCTAACTGAGAGTAGATATGGCCTGATAATTTTTGTAAATTCTTCCCTGATCAATTATTTTGAAGCTGTAATAAGAAAACATGGCTTTATAGACAAGATAATACAAAATACTGAAATTGGTTTATAACTGCAATTGAAGTTACTGTTCCTTATCAAGACCTTTACTCCTTGCTTTACCTTGCTTGTTTTCATCAAATGAACAACAAAGTTCATTAGTAACAAAATCTCTGCTACAAGGAAAGTTAAAATCCTATTCATTCATTAATGTGTGTATTTCATGTCTTACTTAATCTACTTTAAGTACTGATTTACCAGATATTTTCTGACTCTTGTTAATAACTAGAAAGGACAACCAAAATATCTGAAAATACATATCTTTATTTTCTATGCAAACAACAAATATCTTTCTTGACAATCTTTCTTGACAATAGTGTGATTTAGCTAATTAATTACCCAGAGTAAATTTCACTGATTTGAAACAAACACCTAAGGCATATTCTTTTTTTTTTTTACTGGAAAATCTGAAAGTCACTTAAAGAAAAAGATTCTTAGAGAAAAGTGTTCAGTTAGAATTATGTTAATTTTGTGCAGTTATGACCACTTGCTTCTTTTGTATGTTTCATACTAATTTCCCATTGAGGGATTTGCATTTAAATAGCAACAACTGCAAGATTAATGGCTTAAAATACTGACAAAAAATAAAATGGAAAGGTACTGAAAAGTCTATTGCAATTTCATGATGCTGGCTTAAAATTGTACTTTCCTCTTAAAGATTTTAATTCTCCTGTTGAGCTTACTTGTTATTTATACAGGGAACAAAACCAGTTCCTCTTTACAAGCTTCACTTTCCCATGTATAATAACAGCTGCAGATACTGTCCAAGCTGAGACAGAAGGGGGTAATTCTTTTGATCACTCTGATTTTTGTGTTTCTGTTATATTTAGGTAAGTTGGAAAACTAGGAAAAAGAGAGCTCTAGAATGAAAAAAAAAAAGTAAATGTGATTCTAAAGAAAACAGAGATTCAAAAAGAAAGCGATGACAGCAGGTTACTGAAAAAAATATATTCTGTGATATCCCAGAAAAAAAGTTTCTTTTTTCATCCTTTCAAAACCTTTCTTTTTGTTTCAATTCTTTCAAGGCTAGTTTCTTCTTTTTCTAAATTATCATTAATAAACAGGTCTCATAATGTTACAATTTGTATTGAAAATAAATTGTATAAAGAACAAGCTTTTCTAGTAATTTTCTACCAGTGAGCAGTTTCTTAAAATCATACTTGCTTTTCATCTAGCTTTTGAGCAATTTACATTTATATTACATCCATATTTTCTTAGTATTCACTAAATTTCTGGAAATCCATGTATGGTCACTTAACAAAAATTATACACGTAAAATTATATTCCTCAATGTATAAGAAAGTTTAGCAAGTTTGAAATGAGAACTTTAATGAGCATTATCTTCCAAGACTAGTTACGGCAAACACAATAAATAGTAACACTTAAATGCAAACAACCACTGCTATTGCTGAAATGTAGTGTTGTATTTTTTGATGAGCACTGGGAAGAGTAAAATCAGAAAATAGATCAGTGAATATGAAGAGCTGATACAAAACATAATGGGAGATGAATCACTTAATTCAAACAATATTGTGATGGATGTGGGAAAGACTTCATTACATAAAAAACACTCCTAGTTATTGATAATACTAAATAGATCAAGCAGTTGGGCACTCAAAGAGATATACGACAGTCATATGGAATCCTCTATGGAATCACAGAAAATCACAATCCCATGTGCAGTTGTTTGATGTGCATGGACAAAGGAAAGTAGAAGCTTCTGGTCGTATTTTCCAGCTACAGATTATTTTCAATAAATTTTGGGGCTTGTAAAGAAATAAAAGAATAAAAGCTACAAGAAAAAAGTCAAATATTTATCACTGAGGTGACAAAACTTTACAAAGAAGGCATCATATTCCAGAAAATTTTTAAAAACTTGTATTAATTCAACATTAGTTAGAATTAAATGCTGTTCTAAATTCAAAATCTCTTAATAAAAACAGAACAAATTTTTTTGTCATCTAGAATTCTTTTTCATAGCAAGTCTAATAATAAATGGGAAAGACATTTAAGCAGGCTGAAAAAGTATTAAATGAATTATAATTTTTTACATTTTTTTTAACAAAAGAACTGAAACCTTCTTCTTTAAAGAGTACTTTGTGTCCTGCATATAGTTTTTGTTTAGTAATAGTATTTGTCAGTGCACAATATTTATGTGTAGAAATTCAAACATATTGTATAAATTCTCATGTTCAACTATCATGATTGATCTTACCATTACCTCCAGTTGTAGAAATGCCAATAATTTAAATTCAAGTTTTTGCTGCTAGTTTGCCTTTAAGAAGATCAAGCTATTCAAATTATATCTTTCTAAAAAGAACTACTTTGCAGTGACAAAAATTAAGGATCCTGTTACTCCATCTGTAACAGTATTTAGATTCCGCAGCAAAGAAATCTAACAAATCTGGGCAAACTGCTCAAACAGCTGACAGTGAACCATTGAAATAGCTCAGACTCCAGGGTTTGAAATTCTCCTTTGGCTCTACATTGTCTCAACATGTTATAGAGAAATGCAGAGCTCCTATCTCTCAAGGCCTGAGTTGGGATAAGGAGTAAATAAATGTTCTTTAGAGCACTCTTCATCTCAGGAATTTTGTGCAACTCATAAGCAATTCAAAAGAGATGTGCCACACAAACAGAATATTAGATTAAATATTTTATGATTTCATAAGACAGAAGGGAGAAAAATAGAACACCATTCTCTAATAGGATTCTTTAATACACTTTCTGAAAAGATGTATTCTTCATTTTTCCAAATAATGCAGAGTAGAAAATACTTTGGACCAGAGAATGTTTCTGCATCCTAATGTCAAGAATGCTGAGGGGTGAGAAGTTCCAGACAATCCCAGACACAATGTCTGCTGCTAATATTCAGCATAACTGTACACACCTGTATAATGTGTCAATTTACCCAGGATGGTAGTAGGGTATACTGTGTCTTCTTGACTCAGTGTCTAAAAGGATTTTGCATGAAAAACTTCTCTACTTCTGGATGCAAATAACAATCACAAGGAAGTTCAGCCCTGACCTAAGTGTCAATGTGCTCAGTGCTAGACAGCCAGAGTATGCACAACTTCAACTACTAAAAGAATCTGTGAAGCAGATTCGCATGAGTTTAAAGAATTATGAATATGGTCTAAGGCACTTAGTGCATTGTATCACTGGGTGTATTTAAATTCTTCCCTGTTTTTGATATCTAGTTTCTTCTTGCTTTCTCCAAGCAGATGCTATTTTCAGACTGCTAATCTGTGAAAAAAAGATCTGGGCCAGAACTCAATGAGGAAAACTAATAGAAAAATGCAGAGCAAAAACAACAGACCAGCAGCTTTAATTAGTGATCTACTTGTTGTAATGTAGTCTGCTGTCAAAAAGCAACTGTATAAGTATTACTTCTTTATATATCCAAATAATAGCATAAAATCATTTAAAAATCTATAAGTGACATTCTGTCTTATAATTTAAGTAGTTATTATTCCACAACACATCTACTGTGCTAGTAGACATTAAGCAACCATTAACAAAAAACAGAGAAATTTCATTAGAATGGAACTGCATTATAGGCTGATTTATTTTTTTTTCATCTGCAGTGAATCTTTTAGCCTAATAACAGTAATGACTAAGTTTAGAATTCTTACTGGCCCTGAAAGATGTCAAAAGAATTTTCCAATGAAAATATCTTATCATTTTATCCCCCAGCACCAGACCCCAACAGCCTTGCTCTCATTTTTTGTGACCTACTGCCACATGAGAAAAACTCCAACAATCTTTAATAAATAAACCCCACTGCTGACCTTAGCTACAACTTTTCAGTACACCAGTTCCTGCTCATACATTTCACCTACCACAGGCAACTTTTCTCTCATAGAGATTCTTTCCCAGCATACAGTTTTCTCCAATTTACCCTCATGGGAACTTCTCTCTATACTGTAATCTCCACATAGCCAGGAAATGCATCAATGTTGATAAAATATTTTGGATGCACTGGTTTGGTTTCATGTGTGGCATTAGCTTAATCCCATCCCTGCTGGCATCCCTTATATATTCTTTGTAGTTTAAAAGGTAATGATCATTTTTTCACTTCTTCCTCCTCCCCAGTTTTCTATCACATGATATTAATAAGTGTCCATTAGTGGTGCTGAAGTTACCTGTACATAAAAAGTGTCTTTCTTATTAAATAAGGTTCAGCTGCAGCACAGACCACAGATTGTGTTCATCCATTGAAATGGACTCATTAGCTTCACAGGATTGTTTAAATGTGCATATTAAATTAATTATTGCATAAAAACTTTTGGTCAGGTTGTACCTAAAAAGCATCAAGTATGTAAATGTCAGCTGTGATAGTAAAATAATATATTCAGTTTAGGGAACTCATTTAGTTCCACATTGCCTTTTTGGCCAACAAATATTGCTGTACTATTCTTAGATGTTTTGCTTACAGAAATATTTCAGAAATTTAGCATTAGCAGGTTCTTTACTTCTCTTGTCTCCCCTGAGAAAAAGTTTGCAGAGAAGAGCATTTGGTAAAGAAGCACTTTCCAATACCTTTCCCGTGTGTTTTACTCTAAGAAGAGAAAGGTTGGTGAAACAACAGCTGCTCTTTTGTCACTGTGAGCGAAGAGAAAGGAGTTTTTTTCATTCTTGCAATGGTATATAGAAGACCACTGAAATTTGAAGATTGGAGATGTGATTCTCTGCCCTCTAATGTGAAGAAGGCAACAGAGGTTTGAAACCAGAATGAAATTCCCAAGTACAGGCACATGAATAATTGAATAACAAGCTGTTTAGAGAATACTGAAGAAGAGATTTCAGGGGAGAAAAAAGGAAAAGAGGAAAAAAGAGATAAAAAAAGAGATAGATTTTATTTTTTTATGAATAAAGAAAAACTTTCCTAGAATCATAGAAATCAGTAAAAATCCCCAAATTTTGGGTTTTTTTAAGACAAAAATATTGAATTTTATTGTGTATTTACTTTGGTTGGCTGCCAGGTGCCCACACAACCACCTTCTCATTTCCTCTCCTCAGCAGGATGGGGGGAAAATAAAATGAAAAATCCCATAGGTTAAGATGAAGGCAAGATTATTCACCAATTACCATCACAGCCAACACAGATTTTACTTGAAGAAGTTTAATTTATTGCCAATTAAAAATAGACTGATGCCTCAGGTTTTAGCTTTTATATCTTTCAGCTTCTGTTCTGCTTTAGTCTGTAAGTCTAGGGTGCATATTAGGGCATAGTAAGCTCGCTTCACAGAATAGGTAGACAAAGCAATTACTCCTTTATCTGGGCACCCAAGGACATCTGATCCAGATCTCAGGCCCAAGAGCATAAACAACAGTGGACTGAAGAGAGTAAACAAGAAGGATGGGACTCCCTGGGCTAAAGCTGTAATTGGACCATTAACTCCAATATGCTAATGGACCAAAACTCATAAAAGTGTGAGATCCCGTGACTGATCATCCATTTTGTGGCCATTTTGGATTGTGCTGCCCAAGCTGGATCTATTGAGGCTTCTTAATAAATACCTAATTTATTCTTTAGCTCTGTCTAGTCTCTGATCTATGTCAGTTTTCACAAGGTATCACCATCACAGCCAACACAGATTTTACTTGAGGAAGTTTAACTTATTGCCAATTAAAAATAGACTCAGTTACTCAGAAACAAAAGCAAACCAATCTCCCTCCCTCCCTCTCAATCCCCTTTTTTTCAAGTTCAAACTCTCTTTCTCATTCCTGACTCTTGGACCTCTTCCTCATGCTGAGCAGTGTGTGAGGCAGGGAATGGAGGGGTGGGGTCAGCCATAGCAGCTGCCGTGTGTCTCTCCTTACTCCTCCTGCTTTTCTGCAGTTCTAGTATGGCTCCCCAGCAGTTTCAGCTTTCTCCATGACACATCCACCTGCCCTGGCATGGAGTCCTCCACTGGCTATAATGTGGATCTTCTCTTCCCTGTGGTCCTCCACGGGCTGCAGCTGCCTCACCATGGTCTTCACCAGGGGCTGCAGGGGAGTGTCAACTCCAGTGCCTGGAGCAGCTCCATCTCCTCCTTCTGCACTGACCTGGGTGTCTGCAGGGCTGGTCTTCTCACATGTTCTCACTCCTCTCTCACACAGCTGCTGTGCAACACTTTCTACCCTTTCTTAAACATGTCTTGCCCAAGGTGCCACAGAGCCCCTGGCTGCAGGACCCAGCTGCGCTCTGTGCCCTGTGTGGGTGGGTTGGAGCCACCTGGATCCGGCTGTGTGCAGCTTGGGCCAGCTCTGGGCAGTCCTCAGAGAGGTCCCTGGAGACTCCACTGCCCGTGCCTGGATACCAAACACAATAGTTCATAAAGAAAGCAATTTTGGTTTAATGTGGTTTAGTTATAAAACAAAGCAAATAAATGTTAATAATTTCTCCTCCTGTTTGTTGTGATCATGAAACCTAATCAATTTAATTAAAAGAGACATCTCGGAAATTCTATTGATTTGGATGAAGTCCCATTTCTCCATGAAATACTATTTTTATAAAAAGTGGCCAATTATTAGCAATGCATTATGCCAACCTCTGCAGGCTAACTAAGCTTCATTAATGACAGAAAAGGGTTCTAAAACAATCTGCCCCAAAAACTTTAAAATTGAAATCAATATCAGAATTTTCCTGCTTATTTTAATATTTGAATTCTATTAGGAAAGACACTATGCTGTTTCTAGCTGGAGTAGTTAGCTTCCTTCACAGTGGCTGATATGAGGTTATGTTTGCATTTGTGCTGAGCAGAGGGTTGATAATACAGAGATGTTTTTGTTATTGCTGAGCAGGGCTTGCACAGAGCCAAGGCCTTTTTTGTTGGTACTGCCACGCTGGCAAGGGGGCTGGGTGTGTATGGGAGGTTGGGAGGGGACACAGCCAGGACAGGTGACCCCAAATGACCAAGGGGACATTCCAGACCATAGGACATCATGGTCAGTATGGTGGCCCAAAGAACAGTCAGTGATTACCTTCTACCTAATACATGAAATTACTCACAAAAAGTAGACAAATAACCTTTTTCCACTTTTCAGAGAGCTGAGTGCTATGTTGTCCATTTTGAGGATATTGCTAGAGGAGGGCAAAAATGAGAATGTCTTGGATATGGGGTTCTGAAAATAACTGGGCTTTGGGTGCAACAGTATTTCACACCATGTCCCAGTAAATGACATCCTCATGCACAGCCCTTGAAAGGGCACATGGAGAACTGCATTGGCTCTCTCTAGGCACTTGCCTTTAAGGAAGAGAGGATAAATGTCTCTTTGACTTTTAAAAATTAGATAAAGTAACAATAGTAGATATTATAATTAATAATGATCACTTTCAGAGTACCTTGCAGCTTCAAAGCATGAAACCATTGAAACCATCAAGTAATTAATGTTTACTTAGTGAAATTAACATAATTCAATATGCAAAGATGCTGAAACAACAGAGGAGTTTTAAAACACACAAGCTAAATCCCTGAGCCCACCTGAGAAGCTGCACAACTTTGTACTATCCTTGATGTGTTATGTAAGCTGACTGTCCAACAGCAGCAGAGTAGACTAGAGGAATAAATCATTTGTAAAAAAATACAGTCTCAAATGCAATCCAGGTTTTTAGATGGTTCTCCAGAGGGTCAAAATCACACACCTTGATGCTCAAGCTACCCATGCTACTAATAGATAGGAATGAATTGACCAAAGAGACATTAGGATTTTGTCTTTTTTTTTTTTTTTCTTGTAAGCAGCATTTTATTGCTAATTGATTCTTAACATCTTATTCACAGTATGATTCTGCATTTTTATCCACTTAGAAGTTCCATTGACTTAAACAGGAGTAGTGAGTGCACAAGGAATGGAGAATAGGGCCTTTGAAGTTCAGTATCATTATTTAGATTTTAGGCATGCCTGGAGAGAGCACTCTAGATTAATAAAATGCTTTGCTTCAATTAGATCTGTGTCTCCTGCATCCCTCCCCAATTCCCTCTGCCCTTGTTTAACATACTCCCTTATCCCTTCACATTATCCAGACAGGTGCTCTCTGCTACCAAAGTGTTGCAAGTTTCACAGAGAAGATTCATCGTGGGGAGGCACGGTATATATATTGGTTTCTTGGCTGTGATGTACAAAGGGAGAATGTATGAGTCTCCGTATGAGTCTGATTTGCTCTCCCGGAATATATTGTTTCAGAGATTCTTTAAAAATATCTCTAACAAAAAATAACCTTAAAAGATCTTTTAAACAGACATATTCACTTCTCTGTGTTGCAAGCACATTTTCACAATCTAGCACATAAAATTTAAATCAAAGGATTATTACTTCTGGCTGAATAATTCTGGGGGAGAGGGAAGAAAATATAAAGAAAAAATATATATTCTTTAGTATATATGAACTCAGATTTATGCCATGATTTTCTCTCATTTTCCACTGTATTAAAGCCCCTCATTTCAGATTTCCTTGAAAGAGATTTAGGAGCATAATGCAATGGCCACTGAAAACTGACACATTGTGCAAAGTGGGGCCAGGAAATTATAAGTTTCACATTGAGTTCAATGGGAAAGTCATAAGGCCCTGCTCCTTCTCCCTTGGGGTATTTTCCTGTTTTATTGTCAGTACTATAATGGGCAATCAGTTCCTGAAATGGTGCCCTGCTGTCTAGATGAAGCATTTATAGGGTTTTTAAGCAGTCCATTTGAACACTGCAGAATAAAAAAAGTCAGCCCTTGTAAGTTCAGATTTTAGGGCTCTGATCCTGCACTGAGCCGTCAGCAAACCTCCTGCCCACTTGGAATTCAGAGCAGGATAAGGGTCTTGATTTCCACATTTTCTGCTGCAATTCAGACCTTTATTTATCATAGCTGGAAACAACACTACAAATAAAAATGGTTCTAAAATCCAAGTGCCTGTCCCTTTTAAAAGTTAACTTCCCTAGATTTATGCACATATATTTACATAGTAATCCTCTGAATGGAGAAACAGCTCCTAATGAATTAAGGGATTACTACAAAAATATATAAATCATCACAGATGCTTTCCATGCAGAAAGATATAAAAATAAAGTTCAAAACTCAAAGGAAAAAAATCTGTTTAAGTGCCTAACATCACAAGCCAGATCTAAAAAAGAGCTAGAACTTATGGGCCAGATTCAATACAAAATTTAGGCCAAAAATGAAATGGAAAGAATTTAGGGATCACTTAAGGTTAGTCTAAAGATTTAGAAGCCCAAACTTGACTAGAGCCCAGATCATTATCTAGGTCATCTCTTTTCAGCACTTGCTAATCCTTACTATACCTAAATCTATAAAATGCCTTCCTGTGAGACTTAAAGTTTACTACTGCTAAAAGTGGCGATACTTGGCCAGCCCTGAATACTGAAGATATATGCCCATTGCCCAGATTACAGTCCAGGCTTAATCAAGAGATGGTAAGTCAGTGAGCTATCTACTTCTCCAGGAAACTCTGAAAATACTGCTATGTTGTTTGCTGGAGTTTTTTGTTTGTTTTGGGTTTTTTAACATAAATTTAACAGCAGCCACAGGAAAGAGGATGTTCCACCTGCCTGCAAATGTAAGTGGAACCTCCACGAAGCAAGAGGCAGGGTATTGCAATAGATAGAAAGTTTATGGGTTACTCCCTCCTAGTTTTTAGCTGGAAGAATTAAATATGATGTTTTTTATTTCAGGTGTTTATTTCTAGAACTAAATTCCTCACATCCAAATGGCACAGGCAATACATTTGTATTCTGACACAGAAAAATAATTTAATTTCTGTCCCACTCAAAGGACAGCCAGAAAACATTTTCTATGGTCTTTTCCAGTTACAATGGCTTAATTTCAAGAGCCAAAGCAAACATTTTTCAGCAACTGTCCTCACCAAATTGTGATGGTGCTTCAGGTAGTCACAAAGCTTAGTGATTTAGGCCACTGTTGTATGGAGGAGGAATCAACTGCTCCAAGATTTAAAAATCTCTTAGTAGACCAATGGTTTGCTGCCAGGCTACAGTTCAAAAGGCAGGAAGTGCAATTTATCACTTTTCAAAATCATTCCCTTTGGTGTTTATCCCCCCAAGGTGTTTAGGCTTTTAAAATCAGCATTTCACTCTTTTAATCTGAATTCTTTAACATCAGAACAAGAATTTATTAATGGGAACCAGTTACTTACTCTCAGCTGAATGACATACATCTGAGTTCATGATACCATTTTTATTTTGGGCTCAATTAACCTTGTCTCATATAAAATAAAAAAGAAGGATAACAGCATAAGCAGAACAGGATTTTCTGTGAAGACTGATTTTTTTTTTTTTTAACATACATTGAAAGACTGAGGACATACATCCATAGATAGATGTAAAGATGCACAGGCATCTATCCCAAATTTAACCTGTCTTGCTATAAGCTGACTCCAGTTCCAAGGCTGGATAGTAGTATTAACATGGCACCAAGACCAAGTTAACCAAGAATCAGGCGACTCCTGAGAAAAGAGAGAGTGTTGGCAACTTTGCAATATTGAAAGGTTTGAGAATATTTCAGACACTCCCTCAGCCTCAATGAATAGTTCTATTCAGTAGCAGGTGATAATCCTTAAGAGCAGGACCTGTATACACAGAGAGAGCTAGTAGAGACACCCTACTGTGAGTGGTTTTTTGGCAAGCCTCACCAGAGACTTTGGCAGCCTCTCTTCCTCTAAAGTGCTACTGTGCTTTTGCATGGTTGCATTCTTCATGCAAATAAATACCAATGCCAACCCTAAGAACATGAAGAACTGATAATAATTATTGTTTTCACTGCTGGATAACAGAGAACAACTGCAACATCAAGAAATATCATGGTCTCTGAGCATTATTTTAGAAATATATCTATTTCCTTAAGCTCAAGTATTAAAATCCAGTTATCTGACAACACATTTGAATTGTGTTTTCATTATACGCATGTACATTTTGAAATGGATTACCATTTTTAATTATGGCCCCATGTGGTTATCTGAAAAGAGTAATTAGTAGCTTCCAATAAAAGTTTTATGTTAATGCTTGTGAAATAATGTATTAGACAATTTTAGAATAAAATAAAATAAACTAAAATGTGGAATGTCTTAAATCTCATAACATTTGAGTCCAAACAAAATATATCTTTTATTCAATATTTTCTACCTGATGTCATGTTTGACAAAGTACTTTCAGTAAATATGCATTCATATAATTTCAAAGCTGGAAAATGTTTACTTACTTGGGTTGAAAATATTCCTTTACAGTATTTCTAGTACTCAACCTAGCCTCTTCTGGACTACCTAGTAAAGTTTTTAATTCTGGAAAAAGGAGAAAATAAGTATCACAAAAAATTGCGATGAAGAAAGACATGAAAGAGAAAGAAATCTAAACAGAGACATAAAGGGCAACAGGTTTTACAAAGTAGGGGCAACAGACCAGGCTGGATGGGGCTTTGAGCAACTGGTGTAGGGGAAGGTGTCCCTGCCCATGGCAGGGGAGTTGGAACCAGATTAACTTTATGGTCCCTTATAATCCAAATGATTATATGATTCTATGATTATCTATTCACAAGCTAGCAGTGAAAACTATTTCCGAGTTTTCTAGCAATGCTTTATCATTTGCATGCAACATAATACATCTAAAAAATCACTTAGGTTAGGTACTGCCTGACTTCAACTAGTGTTAACAATTGTTGAGGTGGGAATAAGCAGGGTTTTATTGCTTGTCCACTTGCCTACAGGCTGCAGCTCTTTGAAACATATTCTCTTTTTGAACCTTGCTGTTCCAAATCAGGGAACAATAAGATTTGTTCACAAGAGGAAAAGTCCCCTACCTCTAAAAAAGATAAAATGTTCATGGCAAGATGACTCCAAAGAATTTCTCTGAGACACTGACAATTTGGGCTAGCCTGAAGGCTTTGCTCTGTTGAACAAACACAATTCATTCTGTTTTGCGAGGAATGCCACAGTGAGTATGCAGGGAACAGTGAAGTTTTTCCTGGGTAAGCTGAGAGATTCTTTCTCCTAGAGTTCTGGATTGTGATACAGGAACAGTTAAAGCTGCTAAAAATATATGTGTAAATGACTAGTCTTAATTTCAAGATCTCAGCAGCAAATGACTCACCTCATGCATGACAGTAGTTCCTAACCTCTTGATACTGGCTTGATGTTAGACTGACTAGAAATCTATTGGAGAGAAATGTTACTGCAGAGCTCTGAATTATGCATTTTCTAGATGCACCAAGGCTGACAAGGCTGTGTAGGTGGAAGATGTCACTCCTACTGGCTGTGTCTTCATTACTGAAATTCAAACATTAGCTCTTTTTCACTCCAAGTCTTTTGTTTACAAATGAATAATGAGAGCTCTAATTTGATAATTAATTCTTACTCCACGTATTTTTGACTGTGTCTTTTGTTTACTTGTAGTTGGCATGCAGGGGTTTCCTGGTCTAAGGGTGAAGGGAGAAGGATACACAACAAATGACAGATGGCCTAACCACTATTTATGTACATTTTTGGTGGTTTTCTCCTACATGGAATTAGCACATATGAGTTTACTTGTTATTACAGTTTTAAATTATTTGGGCCAGCAGATGAAAAGTAAAGGATGATAGTAATGGCAGATGAAAAGCAAAGGAGGATAGTGAGGACTGTGGTTCTCTTCTTATCCCTTTGCCTCTAGCACATGATCTGTGGGTCTTTTTCCTTCAACAATCTACACATCAAATATTTATATTCCTAGTTTTTTTTACCCTAATAGAGAAATTTAGTTGGTATTTCCATGGGAAATTCAACTTCTTCAACAAAAGAAGAATCTCAAGACTCCAAGTCATCTCCTTCTCAGACAAAAAGAATCCTGCAAATTGTCTTAGAATATAAGAATATTTTCAGCAGTTTGTAAACACAAATTGAAATTTTAAACTTAGGGGTCATTGTATGGAGACATTAGTATTTATCTGTTTCTACAGTTTCTACTGAAGTAATTTTACCTGATACATAGTAGGTTTGTAATTGCTTCATGAGGGAGTCTTTTTCCCTGATAGACTATTACAGCTAGATCATGCTTCTGTTTTTCTCTTGCATCTGATTTAGCTCCCACTTTATTGTCCTCTAAGATAATGACACTGCACTTGATACAACTATTTTTATTCTCCTTCAACACTGTAGTTATCCACAATATTCTATTTTACTCAGATCACAATCTTCCATTGAACTGGTGATCCCTCACAGTGCTGTTTATGATGTTTATATCAAGATCCTCAACGGAATACCAATAAATTTCCCATCAATGATGTTCCTGGATCTTAATACTTTTCCTCCTAACATAAACTCTTTTTTTCTAAAGCTTGAATCTCTGTTGTTTTGATTCACAGAAGTATTTTCACACAATGATCTGAATTGTAGAAGAGATTGTCTTGAGGAAAAAAACCCTTGTCAGATGTGCAAACAGGTGGCAGCTCTGATACACCACTGCCTGGATGTCACTGAGAGACCCTGTTTATTTAGTTGTACCTGACACAAATTTAGCAGCTTATCAAAGCAAGAAAATATGACCTTTTCTTTATTTCTTATTTTTAAATAAAAGTTACAAACCCAGTAGCAACCCATGAACAATATTTGTAAATTTAATGACTTTGCAATAGATTGGTGGAAGACTTAGGGGTTAGAAGGTATGTCTATGTTAGGAAGCAGTACAGTGCAATGGGGATCAATCTGTGGAGTGAAACCATTAATTTAAGCACTCTGCAGTGCATAAATTTCAGATGGGGTACTTTAGAAAAGCTGCAGACTTTTCTTACTTGCACTGCCTGAAGTGCAGTGGTGGGCTGCTATGGCACAATTCTTCAGGTCTTCTATATACCCCATATCAGGGATTAAAATGTATTCTTCATCCATCCCTTTAATAATTATGAAGACTGGCAAAAATACAGGGTGAAACATCTCCCTAGAGATAAAGTGATGTACTACGTACTGACTTTGACATGTAATGAGAGATGTCAGGGTAAATCTGTGTCTAAGAACTCTTCATTTTTAACCGAAGATGTACCAGCAACACCCACAACTCTTACAATACCCTGTAAAAAGAATTGTCTTTGAATTTGTATTACCTACTTATACAAGTTAGAAGCACTAAAATATCTCACAGAGTTTTATATAAATTTGAATTTTGAATGTTTTTTATTTGACATCTTTCATATAATTACTCACTTGTTTAAATATCACTGTGCTATTGCCTGAGGTAAATGCAGTAGAAAATCACTATGTTCAATGTTATTGTCTTACAGTTTCATCCCCTCTGTCAAATTGAGAACTTCCGTTAATTCTGCAGGGGAATTTTTATTTCATTTTCTTGTTCATTCTAATGTGGATGAATAAATTGCTGGCTATCTACTTACAGATATAGAATATTTCCTGTGTCAGTTAGCCAAGCTTAAAATGGATCTGTGCACTTTTGTCATTGTCACAGAAAGGGTTTTTTCCCTACTGCACAATAATGAAATATAGAGAAAATACACATTAACTTTTCTCAAAAATTTATTTAAATGATTGATAGTCAAATCAACTGCTGTTCATTCTAAGGCAAGTTCTCAAACTTAATACAAAATAACTTTAGGAAAGAACTGAGACATACTTAAATCAGACTTTTTCTTCAGAAGAGCTTGGGTGCCAAGCAAGAATTCTACACTTACGTACAACAGCTGTGGCAGAATACAGCACAGTGCTTGAAGTACTCACTAACAGGGGGAACTGGGCACTGACTTCCCTACCCAATTTACATTAAAGTGCCATTAGATAAAAAAAGTTATGGTGATGGCAAGACTATGGACCAGAATGCAAATCTGACTCCTCTCTACTCAGTGCAGTGCCTTACAGAGTAGGAGAACTAGGTTTTATTGCAAATCTCCAGCTGTTGTGGCAATTGCTCTAAACATTGAGCTAGTCATATGAAAGGCAGACTCCTACGTGAGGTCCAGCATCATGCAGGCAGCTAAGTGTGTCTCAGAGTTACCTTCTCAAACTGGAAGGGGAAAGGGTATTCAGAAATTTATTTTTATAATTTCAAATTGACTGATCTTGAAATCTCTCTGTTTAATACTCCAGTATCTATACATTCTGTTCTTAGGTGTCTAATTCAGCAAAAATCAGTTCCTGGGATACATCAAATAGCATATACTAGCACACAAGCTTTCCTTTGGAGCTTATTCTTAGGCTACAACAACTGCTTTAGGTCTCCATGTGGGAAGGTTTTGTACCAGTGACATTTGCAAATCTCTGATATCACTTAGGAGGTGACTAACATTTCCACTGGTAATATCCCGCTTATAACTAAGCTCTTGCCGGAGGCCATGCATATTAACACCAAACTTCTCACAGCAGTAAACTGGTAGGTGTCTTGATAATTAGATTAAAATTTCATAAAACAGAGACTACTCAGTGTTCTTCGCAGCAAAGCCTGAAACACATTCTGAGTATTTCAGATATGCTGGAACATCTACAAAAACTTTGGCAGGACCCCAAATCAGCCAAATCTTTGAGGAGGACCAGTCTAGATCTTTCTGCTAGAATGACCTCTCTGAAAGAAACTGAAAATACAGGCTTCATCAATTCTTTCAACTAGGATAGCTAAATTTTTGATCAGAAAGACTCAAAATTACTAGGATGATTAAAAATATGTTCAATTAATAATTAACTTAGAAATGAAACCATTTTCTCCCACTTTAGTTCCTCTGTGATCTTAAAGGTAGGTCCTTGCTTCTGTATTTTATTTCAGTCATTCTTGAAGCTTCCCAGCTAGAGCAAATGCCACAGTCCTCTGTAGTTAGTAGGGACACTGCTTCCGTTATCCCTCAAGCCTCTAACAATGCTTTCAGTACTCCTGACCCGCAGGATACCAATTCATTGCTGTAACTCTCACTGCCTCCTACTTCTCTCTCACCTTTGGTAAACCCCTGCCCTTCCAACCCCTGTGCTTACTCATATTGCTCTCCAGAAAAAATATCTAAAATCTCCTATAGAGATCCACACAGCCCACTCATTTTGAAGGAACAGAAATATAATTTTGAAAAGTTAATTAATAGAAAATAAGGAGAAAAAGAGTAAAAGAAAATTATCTTAAGAATTTACAATTTTTAACCTTATTCTACAAAAATGATCTAAACAGAAGGCAAGTAAATATCTAGGTCATCCCGTTTCTTCATGGCCCTCTTACACACCATCTCCTTGTTCAGTGTGCTGGCAGTTTTGCATCCCAGACCTATCACTCAATACACCCTAAGACCACAGAGCAAGGAGAGCATCTAATTCTGCAACACTGCAGCAGTAATCAAGGGCTGCAGTATTAATTTTTAAAACTACTGCTCTCTTAAAAAGGGTGCCCAGAGTCCTAAAGTGGCTAAATAAAGAATAACTCCATGGCTACAGAAATTGTTTGAGACACAAATTAAACAAAGCCTAATATTTGAGCCTATACTCAAACCAGGGGCTTTTTGTTTCTTTGTTTGCTAGCTTGTTTTCCCAAGCTTGGTTCTGCCAACAGCAGTTACAGCATTGATTTCATAAAGGGAGTTTGAAACCATTGATTTCATATGGGCATTATTTGATCTCATAGGAGAAATAAGGAAAAAGGATTCTATGCAGAAATGTTTATTCATTGGTATTCATGTCTTAAAGCTTTCTGTACTCTATGATAATATGACCTTTGTATTTTCTATTGATCACCAGACTTGTGTTCAATATAATACTTTATTTAAATAATAATGTATTAAGACATATAAGTATACCATATGCTAACTTTCATTTCATTTGTTTCTTAACTTATACTAAAGGGTTTGGACTTGGGGAAAAAAAGTTAAATACGTCCTTGAAAACTTGTAACTAGATCTTTATAAATATTACAAAAACAATAATTTTGCATCAGTATGGTGAACAAGTAGCAAAGTGCCTGAAGAATATAAATTGAATGTTCTCTAGAAGAATTGGTAAAGGTTAAAATTCATCATTTTAACTGATAGGCTTTCTTTGGGAAATAACTGATGCAGTGAATACAAAATGCTATGATAATTTTGTGTTTCTCCTGAGTGTTTTTTTCCCTTGAAAAATAATATCTCTTCAATAATAGAGCACACATTTTTTCATTCATTCTATAGCTAAAGTTTCCAACAGTGCTTGTTTTCATACACAACTGATAGTTTTTTCCACTTTAAATGAAATCTTTTTATCTGAATGGAGTGAACTATTCTGTCCGGGAAAGGAGAGGCTGCACTCCTATAGGAAATACACAGTGATTCAGATCATTTTAGGAAAAAAAATAACCTAGACATGGTATGAAGACTGGTTGCTAAATACCACATTTACTACCACAGTTTCCATAGTGATTTTCAGACTGTAGCAGGCTGGAGGCTAAACTAGAAAAATAGGCATAAATACAATTTATGGTAGAAATAAGGACAATATTTAGGAGCATCTGTTTGTCCCAGGCACTGCACCAAAGCCAGTAACAGATAACTTTTCAGAGTCCTACCATCTACTAAGTGAAGCAGAAAGGCATTGCTATCTTTCTATAGTTAGAAAATTGAGTTACAAAGAAATTGAAAGATGTTTCTTTCACAGTCATATAGGAAGACTGCTACAGAAATGAACTCCAATCTGTTGAGTTTCAGACCAGGTTATAAAATAGGCTTCAATTTTCCATTGAGTAAATTTACCCCATTTAACTGTTACTCAAACTGCAGATTAACCTCCTGTGCTGACAGCCAGAAGGAGCAGACTTGCATGTAAATCCAGTATCAATTTGTGGAGATTAGCTAGTTCCAAGTAATATTATTTCCTTCTATCATGTCAATATTTCTGCCCACAAAGGAGTCTCAGTGCATAGGGCATTTTAAATTTGGGATCCGAAACTGGCTTTTAATTGCTTTGCCAATTTAAAACTTGTGAGTATGATTAGACTGTAGCAAAACAGGGACACACAAGTCCAGTGCTGGTAATTAGACTATCATTGGTTCAAACATTTCCAAACTTTCTCTGTGAGATATTAATTGCCCACTCTGAGTTTCAGGCAAGCTGTCATCTCCAGGAATGAGCTCTGTTAGACAAACCCTCTAGCTCAGCACTGAGCACCATTTCAGTAGGCTAAGAAAAGAGCTACAGATACATGCACTCTAGCCCATGTTCCGAAATTGCACTGTGCCACTACAGGTTAGGGCTTTCTTAATTCACCTTCAGACACACAAATCTTTCTAAAAATTCACCACGAAAGGCACAGTGACTCTGAGTATGTGTTTGTGCAAAGTTCACCCCTAATCTTTACATGAGCTAAGAATTATTCCTACTCCTTTTATATACCTCTTTTTTTCCCCTTGTTCTCTTTCTGCAGGCTGTTAAGATAAGGATTTTCATTGTCATTGTTCCCACTCTGAATAAGTGGAGTATATGAAAAAGCCAAAATCACAAAAGGACTCGCAAATACTGATGCCACCATTGGACTTGAATTTAAAGTTATCTCACAAGGACACTGCTAACATTTATCCTCCTCTCTGTAGGCCAACAAATTAAAATATTACTTGAAGTCTCAGATCAGTTTCTGCAAGAGCGTTTTATTTTGACTGATGTCTTCTATTAATATCAGGGATGCTAGTTAGCTTTAAGACACCCCAAAGGGTAGTCAGATAGTTAAAACTCCACATGAACCTCATGCCAGCTGTTTAGCCCCTTGAAAGTTTTGCTGAGCATTGACAGAAGACCTTATCAATCATTACAACTAAGTGCTTCAGACTGTCCCTTCTAAGGGAAGTCAGCTGAAGTACCATCTGCTACTTTGCTTTCAAAACTCATTGGTCTCCTCTAAGCCAGCCGCTTCACTTTTGAAATTACATTTCTTTTTCAGGAGAGTTATGGGCTGATGAAGAAAACTTTTTGTTTTAATAATCAGCAGTTTCTATGATGTGACATAATTTTTGCAGTGCTCAGGGCCTTTTACAAATCAAAAGGAATCCAACTAAAACAGTAATTAATGTCAAATGACTAGTCACATACGGTCGTATTTAATTAAAAAGTTCTAATCTTTGATTGAAACTCCTCACACGTTCTTGCGACTGCAAACTGTTGTCTAAAAAGAGAAAGTAATTGGGTACATAATCTATTGTGTCTTCTAAATGACACCTGCTAATTGTCTCAACAGCAAATTGCAACAATTTAATTTAGGAAGTCAAAAAGTTTATCTTACATGTTCAACAGATTTTTTTTCTGCATTATATTCCTTGACCACATTAGAAAGATCTCTTCCTGAGTGATCTTTATCCCTCTAAAAATTTTCTGCTCTCTAGCGGCATGATTTCCTATGGTAAATTCAAAAATTATTATTTACTGGACCATTCTTTTAATGTGCAGTTAATGTTTTAAATCCCATTAATCTATTTTTTTTGCTAAATATTGATTTATCTGAACAGTGGATGTTGCAAACAGGTTTTTGTACTCATAGCTTACAAGAAGAAAACCAGGAGGAGTAAGCCACAGAAATTAGCTCTGCAGGAATTCTGGAATTCAAAATTTCAGCTGGTGAAAACTGGCAGCTATAGCCACATACAGCACTATATTGAAGGACCTTGTCCCTTTTCCTCATCCTCTTGGGGTCTTAGCTTCAGTATCAGCAGTACAAAGAGCACTGTAAAGGCAGAAGTGCCTCAGAGGGAAGAATATTCCTTACCAGCTTCTACTCTCTTTTACTTTTACTCATCAGTGAAGAGTGTAACTGTGATTTAGCAAAAAATTATAGTCACTATTATGTTTGTGTTTACTGCTGAGGTGCTCTTTTTTTCTAGGCTTATGGTTAATCTGCTAGCTATATTTTTTCTTTCTGTCTTCTATGGCATGATCATTTGATGTCTGCAGTTTTTCTGAACTAGAATTGTGACACTCCAAATATATTGGAGTGAAATTCCCAACAAGTATTTTGTCTGCTTTATGTCTTATTTTACCAATATATTAAAAAGCCCTTTGGCATGTTGAATGAAGCATTCTCAGAGAAGAATGCCATCACTGTCTTTTGACAGCATATGTTTCAAAGCCACACGTAATCCACAGAGCCAAATGGTAGGTGAAGTATGTCTGCAAATATATTTTGGTTCTGATGACTTCAGACACCAGTGAGCTGTGACACCTCCAGTCAAAACTACCTACTTAGGCACATTTTCAACTTTCTTGCAACTGAAAACACATCTGGACCCACCCTAGTATCAGGCACTGGGATGCTGCCACTACAAAAGGACCATTGCTACCCAAGTGGTGGTTGTGAAGGTGTCCATGTGGAGTGGCTGGATGGTATCTCCTAACTGAGCTGAGTTCTACAGAGAGTTCTAAGTCTTCTTTTTCATCTATAAATTTACAAAGAAAGGAAAGAACTGCTTTCACAGCTGTACAGACAGAAAAACTGGAGCACAGCAAACAGAAAACAACTATCCAAGATCACAGGCCTAATCAATAGTAGATTCAGCAAAATAAACTTGCATCACCTGATTTCTATATTCCTTCTCTACAGTCAAAATATAAAAATAGCTATCAATACATGTGAATGTATAGAGACAGATAACAATATAGGTGATCTAGAAAGCTTTCCAACTTTTTCTACAGTAAGTTGGCTGCTGCATAGGATAGTACATAAATGCAGCAGAAGTGTTGACTACATTTTTTTTAACGTAATCAACTTTCAAGTATCTGAATTTGAGTTCCTTGGACAAATAATATCTTCTGATTTATCTACAGTTTCTTCAGTTATTCATCTTCTCTTCCTGCCTGCTTCATGCCTTCATTATCTCTCACCTGCTGTGACCTCTTAGCCACTGTAACCCTCTTCCTTCTAATCTCTCTCCTCCAGTCCACTCCAAACACTGTAGCCAAGGTTATCTTTCATGTTCATGACTTTGATCATGTCCTCTCTCAGTCCCTTGGGTGGTTTTCTGTCTCATTACTCTACAATGTCAAATTTCTCCTCTTCAATTTTGAGGCTTTGCAAGAGTCTGCCTAACTCCACAAGTGGACTGAGTCCTTACTCCTTCCTGGTTCTGATACAGTCCTGATTACTGTGTGTATCCATATCTCATGCATGACTTCCTTTTTCTATTCCCAAAACTGTTTACAGTGCCTAAAATATCCTCTCTGCTCTAACCTGCGAACCAACTTAACACTCCTCTTTCATGTTTCTTTGCTCATTCTGTGTAAATTTGTTTATGAGTGCTTTGGAGCAAGAGGATTGTTTTCGAAAATACGAGGTGTTTGTGAAGTTGCAGGTATAACAACGAAGTTGACAAAATAATTACGAAATTTACTTCATCCACTTGCATCACATTGTAAATAAATATACAAAGTAGCATTTAAATATATTCATATAAGTAAACAAAAGAAATGTCTCCAATTCTCTTCAGATTTATAGTGCAGCAAAGGAAAGGAATAGTGGTTACTATGTGTGAGTCAGATATAATTGACAAATTTGATTCCTTCATCAGATTGCCTTTCTTTTGAAGGCTGACCACAACCAGCTGGTATGTATTTAAACCACAGCCTGAACTTTATGGTGGAGTAAATTTTTGATTCTCATTAAGATGTGACCCCTGAAAAATTATATGAGCTCTCTGACTTTCTCACAAGAGTCTTGAGCCATCCATTAATTTTGAAATAAATATGGTACCCTTCAACAAAACAGCTTCTACAGGTACACCTAAATCTGTAAAGCACAAAAAAAATGTTGGGCAGAAGTTTATGGCAGCAGTTTGATTTCTCCCCTCCTTAAAAACAAACAAACAAACAACAAACAAACCCCACAAACAGAACAGAACCTTTTATTCCTAGGAGTTTCCTAGGCAAAGGGCATTTCAGCTTGTTTATCACACAAATCTTTCCCATAATTCAGCTATTAAGCAACAAGATTCTATAATCTATTGTCAGTTAAATTAATGTTTGTAAATCTTTACTGTTGATGGTATTATAGTACCAGAAACATCTAAGGGCAACTGCTATCAGTTTTATTGATAGAAGCAGTGGGAAATTGAAAGAAAAACCTGCAGCAGCAAATCAGTAACTCTTTCTGAAGAAAATGCATTGTATGAGATAAACTTCTTTTAGTTTAGCTATGAAATGAACTAACAAAAGAAATAACAAAAAATTCCTGGCCACAAAAGATTTGCATTTTGATATGTAATTAACTTGATTAATTAGACATATGATTCTTAAACTGTAATGAGTATACAAATGAGAAAAAAAAATTAAAAATTCTTTATCTGATGCTACCAAATGTGGGAAAACAATCCCCCTCTCCAATTTATCAAAGTAATTTGAACAGAAAAAGAGATAAAAATGTGTAATTATAAAGTGATATAGGAATTAATCTGATTGAGAGCTCAACATACAACACTGGTCACTAGCTGCTTAAATTCAGACATGCTTTCACATTTGTGACACATACTCCACGCATCTGGAGACACATGCCAACTTCATCTATCTGCTCTAACAGTGTTGGTAAAAGTTCTTTTTATTATTCTTTCTTTGAAATACATCAACAATGCTAGAAAAATCGACACCTATAGTGAAAACTTGTTGTTAAATTCAACCACACCTGCTAATGCCAGGTGTAATTGCACTGGTTTTAGTAAAAATGTACCAGAGATTCTACACCCACTCTGTGGTGCTAGTGAGTTAGTGTTGATAATGACCAAATCTAAATATTTTGATTGCAAGTACTGGATTTGAAAAAGGAAATTAAAAATTCAAATTTCACTGAAACAGACTATCTTTTCCTTTTCAGTATATCTCTGAACCAAACTGAAGCAGAATTTCAGTGTGGCAGCCAAGTATATTTACATACTTAATTTTAAATAACTTACATTACCTTTTAATAGGATATTTTTTTTACTAGCTGGTATGGTAGAAATCTTACAAATTAGTAACCCCAAACAAAAACCATTGTCATGCTCACCTATACTAAAATTTAAAAAAAATCACCTCTATTTTGAGTACCACAATGTGTACTTTTGCTGTCTCCACGCAAAATTGTATAGGGAGGGAGGGAGGGAGGAAGGAAGGAAAGAAGGAAGGAAGGAAAGAAGGGAGGAAGGAAGGAAGTGGCGGAAGGAAGGAAGGAAGTGGCGGAAGGAAGGAAGGAAGTGGCGGAAGGAAGTGGCGGAAGGAAGTGGCGGAAGTGGCGGAAGTGGCGGAAGTGGCAGAAGTGGCGGAAGGAAGGAAGGAAGGAAGGAAGGAAGGAAGGTTAGTTTAGGATATGACAACAGTCAAGCACTGTTGCTTAGCCCATGGGTCTGTTTCCCTGTTACTGTGGAACACAGCAGCTTTCCATTTAACATTCCAATTTTCTCCCTGTATGATTTTCAGTGATGTGACATTTAGAAGGGATGACAAAATCTCAATACTTGTTTATCCCATAGGTCAATATTCCAAATAGTTGTCTTGATGCATTAGAAATGTTAGCTGCATTACTGTTAATATTGACACCTGATATTTACTTCACAGAAGTAAAAAAGGTCATGTTTTTATCATCTCTTTCTTCCTAATTAATTGCATAAATATGTTTAATACTGGAAAAGACCTGTTAAACCCAATGAGAACTTGTTCTGTTCAGAAGGTTGAGTCCTAGGCCTTGGTTACACTATAGCCAGCTATGACGAGATTTAATAATTTTAAATTCATGGCATTTATGCACAACAGTAAGTCCCCCAACATATTGGTATTTGCCTAACTCCGCGTAGTAATCATCTTTGTTCCCTTTATGTGATAAGGCGTGAACACTAATTATTGCCATTTTCCTTTTTTGGTCCACTGACTGGAAGGACGACATGTATTAGAATCTACCAGAGAGCATCCACAGCTTCAACTCTAAATGAACATATTGAAAAAGAATAATGTCTCCAAACAGAATAAAGAGATTAATATTCAAATTTACTTTCATATTCAAATTTACTCACTACTTAGTAGAAGCCCTACACTTTGAGTATGTGGGCATTTAGTGATGTATTGTTTAGATCTGCCAAGTGTAATATTGTACTGTATCTTATTTTAAACTCTTTGAGCTAGACAAGCAGAGACAATAATTTGATCTCTTGAGGTGTTTCAAAATCCTCCTG
Organism: Zonotrichia albicollis; assembly: GCF_047830755.1. Classification (NCBI taxonomy): domain Eukaryota; kingdom Metazoa; phylum Chordata; class Aves; order Passeriformes; family Passerellidae; genus Zonotrichia; species Zonotrichia albicollis. The sequence continues at coordinate 72,413,380 of NC_133820.1, forward strand.
TGAATTTTTGACATTTTTCTTTCATGCATTTACTCTATGATAAGTGGCTCTTCAGAGGTTTGGGTCCAACTCCCTTGGGACTGTAGCCAGTTGTTTGAGAAAGCTGCTGTTTACTACAGGTCAATAAACAATGGCCCCTGTTTGGGAATTCTTTCTCATAAAATGTGTAAACCAAAGAGCTTGCTACATGAAATGCTTTAGAAAAGTCACAAGCAAAACTTTAGAATTCTCCTCACTCATTTGTTAAAAAAAAAAACAACCAAAAACCCCTGAAAGAAGTTGTGATTAAAAGTTATGAATAATTGTTTTTCTTTAGAAATTCAATTGCATGGGGACTTCTGTGATTTTCTCATCATATGAACCAAATGATACCAGGATCACACAGATGAAGGCTGAAATCTGGTTATGCTTTGATGAACTTTTAGTTGGAAAATGCAATAAGCAGCTACTTGGTCTGCAAGAGTAGAATCAGGACTACAGTCATAATATCATAGAGACAATTTATGTCTGCTGAACAAGTGAGTGCTATACTGACATGACTAAAGCCTTTAGAGAAGGCCTTATTAGAGAAGAAAACACCAAAGCAATTGAAAATGAACTTCTTCAGCAGTTTTCTATATGATTATGTATTATAATAAGAGTTCAATAATATCTGAATCAGGACATTTTTGTGACCTAATACATTTCATGCAGTTTAACACCTCATATTAGCAATTATTTTATATTAGCAATTATTTTATCTTTCTTGTGGTTGTATGTGGTCTTCTCCAACACGCAGGTTTTTTGATAGACATTCATCACTGCAGGATGAGAACATCTAATACTAGTGCACCAAGACTACAAATTAATTTGCTTTAATTTTGTTCTGGTACCCTTGCTTGAAATAGAAGTGTGTGACCTGCTTCATCTTTATAAATTAAAATTACCTACATACTATTTTGCATATATTTTCACTAAAGCAAGCTAAGTAAAGAGAAAAGCCTTGCAACTGAAGCAGAAACTTCCTGAGGTGTAAAATGGTCATTGTTTCTCATGAGATTTCATTCCATTGTATCGAGTCTGTCCACCAAAGATGTCAGTCCCTCTCCAGCTAAACTGTATTTATGTCAGACTGTTCTAATGACACAAAACCCCAAAACTGTCAATCAGTCATCACAATGGACTCAGTCTTTTTGATATCCTGAGTTAGGTAAGCACCTTCAGATAAGGGTGAGATGTTGAACTTGGCTGGTGTGCTCTGAGACAGGCTTTGTGCCCTCACATGTCAGGTGGCAGCGAGCATTATGCATGCCCTGTAGTACCCTGGCAAACAGAGTTCCCCTGGCAGTGAGGATGTGTTTATAGCATTACACAAACAGGACATAAGTGATCCTGATCATCATTCACCATAACCAAATGGTGTGTTCTTGTGCCTCAGATGCTTACATGTGCTTAGTTATTTTTCCAAGTAAGTTTTTAATTAAAAAAGCAAATTTTACTTCTTTGGTAAAGATTTAAAGAACAATCCTCCAAAAAGCATTTCATTTAGGTTTGATATGAGTTACTGCATGTTAAACAGGAACTAGATATTAAGAAATACAGAGTAAAACAAGGATAAAAAAAACTAATTATATAGTCCCTACATCTAAATAAATGTATTTAAAATAACTATGCTGATTTAGTGACATAACTGACTCATTAGCTCCAAATTAAATACCTGTAATGTAAAACAAATCTTACCTTAAAACATTACCCCTCCCAATACAGTAGACTCTCCTTTATATACCACAGTGGACGTGCTTAGTGAAATAGGAAAATGGCAGAAGTTAGCCTTTTAAATATTTAATGCTGCTGCACATTAAATAAAAGTGTCTGCAACATATATTTTGTAGTGATTTATTTGCAATTCAGATGTTATCTCTAGATGTATGTAGAATCGTTAAGTCTGCTAACAATTTTAGAAATTATAATAAAACAGAAAATTGTAGCAATTCATTTATGTTAATTTACTGACACTAAATTCCTTAGGGCAGCAGCCAGGAATACACTTTCTTATATAAAACTAAACCTGTTTTGGTACCTAACACATCAACATTAATGACAGAAACACTATCCAAGATTTATATTTGCATAGATTTCTTTGTTTGTCTTACTTTATTTTTTGCATAGTTTATCCATTATATTTATGTACTCATCATTAAGATGCCTTAAAGGACCAAATTTCCAGGATACAGACATTAAACAATTTTTAAAAAATCAAGCCCATTTTATATGTCTTTATTAAAGACAGAAAAATTCACTAAGTGTTTTTAGTGGTCTTAAGGACATAGTTTTTCATATTTTAATTTTAGGATCTGTTTTTGTTATTGCAGCAGGTTTTAGGATTTTTTAAATGTTAATTTTGCACCTTGGTTATTACATTCTGTTCTGGCTTTTTTATAGCACTGGCTTCTGACTAATCACTTATGACAAGACTGTAAGACAACAGTTTGCCTGCAGAAAGGGGGATGTATAGCAGAACCATCCCAGGAGCAAACAGAGAAGGGAATTATGACTTTTAGAAACATTATTTCCTCTCTCACTTACCCCTGGCTCTAAGGGGGGCACAAACCCCTACTGCTCTGTGCTGGCAGCCAACTGTCAGTTCAGCTTATCTCAGATGGCCAATGTGTTGAGGGGATGAAGCCAAAGTCCTGCATGGCCTTGAGCACCAGCTGCCAATGTCCCATCAGGACAGGGACCAGTGGCCCCTCACAGGCTGCTGTCATCACTCTCCAGCTTTTGCTGTGACCTGAAGTCACACTAGCCCATGCCAGAAAGCAAGCCCTCAAGTCTCCCTTATTTTCCTGCATAGTGGGGATAAGAGTATTTGACAATCCTATTTGGTGATTATGCCACTGAAAGCAGTATAGAAACCTCAATTTGGTAGTCAAACAAGGCAAAACAATAATCTCCTACCCTGTTACCCAGTTGTAGATAAACTGAACACATTGGGCAAGAACTACATTTTTTAATTCCTGAGAGCAAATTCCTCATAGGTGGACTCCTCCCTGGATCCTCTCTTCTCATCAGGAGATGAAAGGGAGCTTCGTACAAATAAATGGCTTGTGTTGCACCTACAGACGTGTCAAACTTTGAAAACCTCATGCTCTAGACAGCCTTGCCTTGCTGCTAATTGGTATGTTTTTCTTTAAAAAGTGAAGATTCTAACCTTTTACTTGACAGATATGTGGGCAAAATGCCACACAACATTTTGAAAGCTTATCTATAGTCTGCTGCTTACAAGTCTTGTTTATGTTGGAGCTCACACAGAAGTATACAAATGAAAAGGGTTAGTAGGAACAAAACTGGATGGTTGGTTTCAATAGACATCTATTGAAACCAACTATCCAGTTTCGTTCCTACTACAAAAAGTCTAAATATGTTGCTCCCTTTAAAAAGGCATACAAATGTAACACTTGACTCACAGATTTTTTTTAATTATCATAATTTATTCCTAGTCGTGTCCCTGAACTTTTGGGATAGGGTGCAAAGACAGTTTCATTACCTATTTTGGGTTCTTTGTTTTTACTTTAGGTTTCATTTTTTTTCCTTCTAATCTTCTGAAATTGCAGCTAGGAGAGTAAATGGGATTCCATCTCTCTGAGAGATTTAGCAACAGAATTGTTTACAGAGTTGCAATCAGTCATGTTTAAAGCAGAGCTACTAACTGCATAACTAAATAAGGGAATACTTTGGAAACAAAAGGGTTGCATAACAGGTAAATTTAGCTTTTCGAATCTTTAGTGTCCAATGTATAAGAAATTTTTTACACCCTTAGGAGAGTTTGAAATTTTGTCAGGCAGTACAAGATGCTAGCTTAGAAAAACTAAAATGAAAAAAAATGGAAATAACTAATTAGCAGAAATCTGGTTAACTCCTTGGTTGTTGCTGTTACTGGTTTTGTTTCCAATATGAACTTTATCTCCTGCAAATTGATCTACACAGATTACTTGGCACTTACTGTTCAGGCTTACACTCTTCAGGGAACTGGAACTTGATTTCCAGCTGCACTTGGAATTCAAAAGTTTTGAAGTTTTATCTTCATCCCACCTGGTGAATTTCTGTGGATCAGGATTACCTAGTACTTTACATGTGAATTATTCTGGAGTCTTCCTCAATCTTCTGCTTTCTACCAAAACTGGAAGGTGGCAGCATCAGCTCTGAAGACACTGGTATTCCTTCACATGAAAATTGTTGATACTCACATGTCTGACTGATGTTACAGTTTTTAATCTCTAAGCAGTGCTCTGTGAGGAAAAAGTGACGCACTGAATGTTACCACACTGCCTTGGCTACAGCCAGTAAACATTAGCTCCCAAGAAATTGTAATACTGAAATATGAGAAGAGAGAAGAGATTCAGTGACAAGCTATATTGGGATTTCAGTGAATTCCAATGCATTAATTACTATTAATAAAATTAATATAATCATATTCTTACAGACTTTCATGCACAAGAAACATGAGAAATATCCAGTAGCTTTCTTAGATGCTGTTGGGTCAGTAATTTTGTCTGATATATTGTTCTTTTTAATGAAGAGAAGGAAAATATTTGCTCCATACCAAATCTCACTGAGAATAACCTTAAAGGTAGGATATTTTTCTTAGAGTTCCAGCATATGATTTTGCCTTTAAACAGCTCCCATGAAATATATTTATCAAGAATTTTAGGGTCTTTTATTTATCAAGAATTTAAGGTTAGGTTCTCCATTTTCTTTGATTTCCCTAATCTTTCATATAATCAGATATGTTTAGAAATGTTACTTGACTACAAAGGCCTACAGTGACAGAACAAGGGAGAATGGCGTTAAAATGAAAGAGAGTAGGTTCAGATTAGGTATTAGGAAGAACATCTTTACTTGTGAGGGTTATGGGGCACTGGTACAGGTGGACCAGAGAACTTGCTGATTCCCATTCATGGAAGCAGTCAAGGCCTGGCTGGATGGGATTTTGAGCACCTGATCCAGTGAAATGTGTCTGTGCCCATGTTAGGGGTGTTGGAACAAGATAATTTTAAGGTCTCTTCCAGCCCAAATCATTCTGTGATTCTATGATTTTGGCTTCTCCAACTTTGTCCTCTATCAGTTCTTCTGTCTGCAAAATATAAATCATTTAGCCAGATCTTTGAGTTTGATCTGCTTCTACCTTTTCCTTAAAGTTAGCACTATCAGCACTCCCAACAAAGTTTTAAATCTCAAAGATAAGATACTACCCAAAGCAAGCTTGATAAAACATCCAAAATAAGACAGAATAGAAAAGGTGCAGATGAACATCCACTGGCTCATGCTGATGTAAGGTGCCAGGTCTTCTTGTCCATGCATGGTCCCAGTCTGGCAGCTCTGCAGGTTTGCAGATTATGCACAGTCCACTCCCCAAGCCCAAGAGAATATTTTCTTTCCTTCCCTTCTGAGACTTTATAGAGTAGCTCTGTTTCCTGCTTTTCTCAGCATTTATTGGAGTTTCTACCCACTTCTGATTTTGTTTTCTTTCCCCCTTCCTCCTTCTCCTTTTTATCCTGCATTAAAGTTCTTTATTTGACCATTCCCAAGGAAGGCACAATATTTCCAGAGTGCAGCCTAAGCCAAAGGGGAACAAGACAACGGAAACTTGTCCTGTCCTGTCACATAATCTTTGAAAGACATAGGAGACATTACCCATTAGCAATAACTGCAATAAAATTAATTCCATCTACTAAACCAAGTACTTAAAAAAAATTAATTATGTTTATAAATGTCTAAACAAATATTTAAATCATTATATTAAGGACAGGTCTATGTGTTCTAATCTCTAAGAAACTTGTCACAAAGAATTCACAAAACAGATTTTCATCAGTGAAGCACTTCATTATTCAGTGAAGTAAAGCATATTGTTCATCTTTATATGTTTTGATGTAATTTACTGTGCAAACAAAAATTGTCAGGTTTGAGAAAAATCTATACAATATTTGCTTCAAAAAAGTTTTAAAATGCTTTGGAGAATATCCTTTATTTGAAAACAGAGATATTTCCTTTTCTTTTTCACAAGACGTAGTGTCTGTATTTACAGTATATTCCTATCGCACTGGTACAGGCAGTGAATGCATTATGTTAACATGCCAAGTCACATGATTGTATCACTATGCCATGTCCTAACTCCAGCACTGGCATCATGTTATAATCAAATGGCCAAAGTGTTTTATTTTAAAATGTTTTCATTTTTTTTAAAGGAAGGTATGCAAGTAAAAACACCATCCCCCTTGACCATTATCTGAGTGTGTCTGTCTCTACATCATTCTGCCCAGCAGCTCTGTGAGCTACTGGACAATTTCAATCAAATTTGCAAATGGTTTAAAGGTGGCTTTAGTTTAAATTTCATTTGAGTGAGTGGGTATGTATGCAATATAAATTGATACCCTGAGAGAAATCAAGATAGCTGTTGTACCTTTCCAGGCAGCTGCTGCCTGGCCCAGCAGCATGTCCCTCTCAGCCAGCCACTCATAGCTGCAGGGCAACCATCACACACAGGAGGAATCTGGTACTAGTGGCAGAGAGAAAATTAAAAGACACACCTGTAGGAAACCAGTTTTCAGTATTTCAATTGCTCTTAAAGAAATTGTTTTTAAAAAACTCATTAAGAAAACTTCTTAGTCTGTTTGAAACACGCTGAGTTTTATCTCAGTGTGCCCTGTTTTCACTGCAAAAAAAAAGCGAGAAATGTTTCTGTATATTGTACTGAATAATCATTAAATAATGTGGCTGAAAAGAGGCAGAAGAATACAGATCCTAAGACCTCACATCTGGCCTAAAACTCACCCTTACTGTAAGCCAGGTAAATGCTTGTGGGTGTATGTTTATTTGTGTTTCCAAAAGGAGTCAGGTACAAATGTAACCATAATATTCCCGGCTACATAGAAGCCATAGGTATCAACTGTTTCAGTGAGAATTTCACACTTAGTTCCTACTCACTATTTCAGTTTGCCTGAAGCCTTTTAAAGAGTCCTGTGCCCTGCTTCAGCAGCCTTTTCCTACTCCTCTTTCTTCTTGGGTCTTATCCTCCCATTAGCCCACTAACACCATTTGCAGACACTTACCCTCTCTTGCCTTTACCTACTGCCCTGTTATTTTGTATTCCCTTTCTCAGCAATTCTCTCTTGAACGTGTCTTGCTGGTATGACCTCACAATTAAATTGCCATAAAACTGCTTACATACAGAGCAACAAAAGGGGTTTCATCTGTTGTTCTGTTACAACTTTGAAACAATACTAACAAACAGAAAGAAGTCTTTGTCTATGCAAGTTGTACTTCTTTGCTACTGTGGGATGGATCAAATCGGTGGAATGGTTTCTATTGATTTCACTGACTTTCTGAACAGAACTTCTCTTACATTTCTCTAAATGCAATATAATTTCTATTTTTAATTGTTATTTTAATCCATTTTGTACTACTGCTACAAAAAATAAATCTTTCCACACCACAATTTGTTGATCTCTACAATTTGTTGATCACCCTTTTAGTCTTTTTAAAAGAGAAACGGATTTTGTACATTTTAATCCTCAAACATAGTAACTGATCTTAATGGCTGCATATTTTTAACAGTTCATTTACCTCATTTTCAGATTCTGTAAGAATGCTTGATGACTACCATCTAGTTAGATGCTTTCTGCTCTTAAAGAATATCACTACTGACACCTTAAACACACCCACATCTAATCTTTGTTACTAAAAAGAAGCTGACCTGAGGAAATGTCTTCATTTTCTATGAGTATTAGAGTGCAGAAATATAATTTCACTACAGTACTTTTTGGTTTACAGCTATGGCTAAATAAAAGGCTGGACAGTTTTGTCATGGCTTCCTCACACAGGTAAAGCAAACATTTGCTTATTAGCAGGTAATTAATTGTCTTATATATGGATTATTTGTTCCTCAAATTTGATCCTTGGCCTTTCTAATTTTACTTCTTTCTATTGTTCTCAAGCTGATTAGATTTGGGCTTTCCCAAAGATACATTTTAGGCTCAAATACCTTAAATACTGAACCTTGACATTTAACTATATTGATCTTTTCTTTGCCTTCCTATTTTCTTTTAGTTGTTTAGGGATTATTTGTTCTGAGACTCCTTTGCTATGCTTAAGCACCCTCCCCACCAAGACAATAGATTTTCATTTCAACACTTCTGTTTCTTATTTATTTCCTTTTTTTTTATTTTTTGAAAGAAGAGAGGTTTACCTGTCTTTGCTAAAGATAGAATAATAAAGTACCAGATTTCATTATGAACACTTCACAAAAAAAAAACAAAACAACTGAATACGGTTGTTATGTTTTCAATAAATTTAAAAAAAATGTTTGGAGATGTGTTCTGTTGCTACTTGTTATTTAGGTTAACATCAAACTACAGCTTCCAATAAACAAACATTTAAAGTATTGAAAAGTAGCATTCCAAAGCATTACTTAACTCCATACATAGTTAATTGTTAGGGCTGTTATATTGGACTTTGCTCCTCTGTTGAGATTCTCCTTCACAGAGTATTTAATGTGCTTTTATTGATTTGGCAGACAGTACAAGTCTTCTATGTGTGCATTTCTATTATTAAGCATTTGTGATTTTTCTAGGTATTAGCCTCTCCACATACCAGCTTTTTCTCCAAGCACTTTTTTATTTTGTTTTCTTTTTTGTTTGTTTTTTCAGCAACAAACACAAACTATATATTCCACATATAGTGACATGGCACAACATACAGGTATTAATTGCATTCATGCGCATTACCATCATACCTTTAATTTCCAACTCTTCTCTGTGAAAAAAACAACAATTTCTGATGAATGAATACGAAATTATGATGCCAGTCTAAGCTATCAAATATGTAACGTGTGCTAAAAATTGATGAAAAAGTATTATAGATATACTGTAAAATCATCAAACTAATAAAACATTCATTACTTGCACAGGTGGATTAAAATCAATAAATGCCATTTTGTTGTTATAAACTGTCTGATGCAACAAACATCAGCCTGACAGAGGCATATATTCATAAGCAGGCGTGATTTTTTAATATGTATTTTTCCAGTTAGGCATTTAAGTCTTTATTGAGTTTAAGAGCCACAATTTGCAAAGATGTGAAGATGGCGTGATTTCCAAGAAATCATTAGAAATAATTAATAATCATACCTGAGAATGAGCATTAACATGCAGCTCTGCTCAACTTAACACCACAAAACCAAATGACTTGTAGAGCAAGGAGTTTCATTTATCATTATCACCTGGCACTCAGTCAGAGGTTTGAAGATCCAGTGCTAGTGTTTCAGATTGTATTTTTCCTCTAAGTATTCCATGCATGTCGTTGGTATCAATGGATTGTTGTAAGCTGCAAGATGTTTGATAAAAAAAGACAAATTTTACAAGCAAAGACTCGACTTACTTGTACAAAGGGTTATATAGTTTTTCCCTTAATTCAGAGTCCCAAGTACTTGTTTTACAAACTGCAGAGTGCCTTCAAATGTATTGAATTCACTGTGGAGTAAGAGTATTTATTGTGTAATGCTGAGTCATATAAAAAAAAAGTACTCACCAGGCTGAAGAAAAAAAAAAGTGATGAAGACACTAGCCTCCTCCAAAAAAAAAAAAAAGAAAAAAAAGAAAAAAAAAAAAAGGAAAATTCATCCTGGGTTTTGAGGCTGTTTTTTTAAACTAAACATGAGAAACATAGTCAGAAATATTATTACGTATTATATGCCACTGTAACATAAACCATTTTAATTTTTTTTTAACTCATGCTGGTGTTTTCATGCTTTGAAAGGAAACTATTGTTACCACATGTGCACACACATAGGCACAGTGTAGAGCCCACAGTATGTAAGCACACAGACACAGAGACACACACACACTCAGCCCCGCAGGATGCACGCACACGGGATATACCCCAAATGCAGCAGTACCTCTGGCACGCTAGAGGGAGCCATTACATAATTGCAATGACCCTTTCCCCCCCCCTCAATTAGGAGAACTGGTGTGGAAAACCTCCGGACATCCTGAGACATCCTAAAGGTTTGGCATAAGCTGCAGAATAAGGAGAGGAAAGCAGAGGATTCGAGTTGCAGTCAACCGAGGTCTCCTGATAGCTCAGGGGCTTACGCTGGTATTTGTTCCACTTTTAATACCGCGCTGCTTTTATAGGGAACTTCTCCAAATACGTGACTTAGCCGAGCACGCCAAATTCCCTCAGCCAATGTGAAGCCCTCATGCAGAAAGCAAAGCCCATTTTGTAAACATATCCTTTATTTCATCTGTCCGTCGCTCTCACACAGAAAGTTGGCTCTGCTGACAGCAGTGGTTTTCTGCTGCCACTAATGTATGTATAGTTTATTTATACACTGCATTTTAACACGGCATTAGTTCTATAACGGTTACCAGCAGACTCGCTCTGGACGGCAAACTATCTGTTTCACAGCTACAAAGAGGTCCTCAGGACGAGAAGATAGGTCTGGAAAGAACACTCATTTGAATTTATAAATCTGCAAGACTTTTTCCAAGTCATATTATATTCATGGACATAATAACTCAGGGCTGAAGGTTATTCTATTAAGCAAGGCAAACGAGCAGCTGCCTTAACTGACTCTTTTAAGAGACGCTCCTAAAATAATTCAAGAGCGTCTTATAAGTGCTCCAGAGTTGATTTTCTTCCCCTTTTTTTTTTTATTTTTATTTTTTTTCCTCCTTTCCCCTAAATGATTCTTGCTACTTACACGCTCGTCACAAACGGCAGCTTCATTTCCGTACGCACGGGTCGAGACCGGCCCTCCGGCAATCCGAGCACGCACCTTTCCAGCCTCAGTCCTCCCCCCGCCACCGCCGCCCCCGGCCGGGAGCCTCCCTTGCGCGCCGGGGGCGGGCGCCGCTGCGGCCCCCGGCCCCTCACGGCGCGGCTGCCAGCGCCCCGCTCCCCGCCGACAGGGGATGCGCTCCCGCCGTCGGGAAGTGCCCTTCCAGGAGGGCGAGACCCGCTCGGGGCGGCTCCCGCAGGGTCGGGGCGGCCCCCGCAGGGCCGGGGCGGCCCCCGCAGGGCCGGGGCGGAGGTGGCGGGGGGTGTCTCCCCACCCACACGTCCCTTCTGTCGCCGCGCATCCCCGGGCCGGCGGTCACTTGGGGACCGCGCGGCGGAACCAAGCCTTCGCCCTCGCGGCGCTCTGGGAGAGTTCGGGGGCGCCGCGTGCCCCCTGCTTCCCCACCCGTCAGCGCGGAGGACTTGTCAACACGTCTTACAAATAAATAAATAAACAAACAAGGGCGGCGGGGAGGGCGGGTGAGGGGCAGGCGGGGAGAGGGGCCGGGGTCGCGGCGCTGCGGTGCGCGAGCGGCCAGACACCGCAACCCGCGCGAGCCGCTCGCGCGCCCCGCGTCCCCCTCGGAGCCGATCTAATCAATGGCACCCAGCGCCCGCCGCTGCCCCGCCCTCCGCCCGCCTCCTCCCATTGGCCGGGCCGCGCCGGGGCCGGCCGGCGCCGCCGCCGCCCATTGGCTGGCGGGGAATCCGTATCAATGTTTAAGCCGCGGCGTGAGGTGAATAGAGGCAGTCGGAGAGCGGCGCTGGGCGAGCGCGGCGCGGCGGCCCCGCGAGTGCTGCAGTGAGGGAGGCGAGGAGGGGGGGAGAGAGAGCGAGGCAGAGCGCGGCTCCAACTGTTGAATTTTCACTGAATTCTCCACTTACCTGCGGGCGGCTGGTGAAATGGATCTGGTTTATCGGAGATCGGCGTTCGCTCCGCGTGCTGCCTGGCTAAGACTGGCGACCGTCTGTTTGCAAGGGGCCACCCATCAATGAGGCAGAGAAGAATAATTGTTTTTTCTTCTTTTTGCGTTTGAAAGCCTCCCTGCCACACGTTGCAGAATTAACTGTGTACTTTGGGTCCGGACTCAAATAAAGGAGAAAAAACAGTGCAGAACTGAGACTCGGAACTAGATCTGTGAGCTATGTATTGGAAACCTATGTTTTTATTGCGGTTTTTTTTCCTTTTAATGTGAAAGATCTCTGATATATTTCACACATAACACTGAGGAAAGGTGGTTAAAAACACTCAGCAAAACAGGAGACAGACGCGCCTCTGTGCCAGTGAGTGGATAACAGCCTTGTTTTCCTGATCCTCAGTCTCCCGGAGAAAGAGGTATAGTAAAAGTGTAGCTGGATCCGACACCCCCACCTTCTCCTTTGTTTTTTTTTTTTTTTTTTCCCTTCTTTCTTCCCTCCTTCCTTTCCAAAATATAAATCTGATTAATTTCTTTCCTGTCTATAGAGTGAGTCAGAGAAGCGTTAGGAAGAAGCTGCAACTAATGTCTGTGAAGGGAGGAACATGAGGCGATAGTGAATGTGATTTGTTCCGCTGGATCTGACTCATCCAAGCAGATTGAAACACCTGCATTTCTGGATTTGCCATTCATTTATTTCAGGTTGTTAAAAGAACCTGAAATAATATTTTGCTACCCTTCCCCAGTATTTACCTATACACTGTATCACTAGGAGAGGTGTATATCAGAGAGGGGCAACGCATCTGGCATTGCTGCCGCTCTTCTCCCCTGTACCAAGATGCTCAGAGAGACTGTTAAAGCTTTGAAAGGACTGCAAAAAACGCATCACACTGATCGCGGAACTGTATAGGTTTTAATATATGCGAATTAATCGATTAAAAGATCGCCCACTTTATTCATCGCCAGGATTGTTTTTTCTCCTCTTCTCACCTCCCCTAAATGAAGAGGGCTAGGCGGCAGTGTCATTGGAAGGAGACGCTGAATAGAAAGAAAAGAGAGGCACTTGATAGCGCAGCCCTGTGAATACAGAGACTGTTTCCCTTTTAGCGAGACTAAGAAAAAGAGAGTGTGTGTGTGTGTGTGTGGTGGCTTTTCTTTCTTCCCCCGCCCTCCCACCCCCTCTCCTGCTTCTTTTTTTTTTTTTTTTTTTTTTTTTTTTTTTTTTTTTTCCAAATCTATGCGTCCAACCATGGGTTGCCTGTTGCTTTCCTCTCGGCTGGAGAGAAAAGCAAACTGGAATTAAACTGCATCGAGAAAAGTGCAGCTCCTCAGACACGCATAGACTCACGGAGAGAAAGGATGTGGTGGTGGCGGCGGCTACTGGCCTGTCTTAAAGAAACCCAAGCGTGCTGCTGATTGAGCTTTCTCTCAAAATACATATTTACTGCTAGTAATGAAGGTGAACTGGTGGGTTTCTTAATTTTTTCACCCCAAAACGACGGGTGGGAGGCTGGTAGTAAAGGGGGAGGAAGGAAGCTATAAATCCGAACACTAGTTTTTGCGGGCGGGGGCGGAGTGGTTTGGGTTTTGGGCTTTTTTTTTTAATGTGTTTTGTTTTCCCCTCTTGCCCTGCAATCCTCATTCCCTCTCCCTCTGATTCGGGAAGGAAACAGTGACCCAGGGTGTACGAGACAGAGAGGGGGGAAATACCGACGGCAGCGAGATGCAGCTCTCCGCCGCAAGCAATGCAAGATTAGATCTCTAAATGCAGCAAAACACTCCCTGAAAACCAACAACCCCGCGGTGCAATCAGACATTTCACTGCCGCTCACTGCACACGAAGAGGGCTTCAACAACAAGCTGAGACTTTTTTTCCCTTCTGTTTCTCTCCTACCCCTCCACTCCATCAATCGCATCACAAGCGATGAGTAGCAAATAAGCTTTTTTATCTCTGCTACAGACCTGTGACCATCCTCTTCTTCTATGAATATATAAATACACATATTTAAGAAATATTTCTGATCGTTTTTAGAAGAACAACCACTGCCGCCGGTTTTTTTATTATTGTTATTATTTTTATTATTCTTTGTACATCTGCGGGGATTCAAGGATCGGGAACACATCGCCTGCCCGGAGGAGAAGATCTTTTGTAAATTCTTTGATTTTTGAAACCCTCCCACTGCCGAAGTTGGACAGACGAAGTAACTGCGAGGGGACTGTAAGCACGGCAAGCTCTTGCTGAAACGCTGCCGAAGCTGCTCCTTCCCCTCCCCCGACCCCCCCGATTGCTCCCTCCCTCTGAGCTACATGGTCTATTTGCTGCCTCTCATCCTGTGTCTCTGCAGATGTTTTAGAGCAACAGGTTCAGGAACTTGAAATATAGGGGTGGGGAAAGAGAAGGGGAAAAAAAAATCAAAACCAAAAAGGAAGGAAAGAGAGAGCCGTCAGAGGAGGAAGAGCAAACCCAGCGCAGAAGGCAAAGAAGACGGGGACAACCCTGGTCGTCGCTGCTGCTCCTGCCGCCCCCACCCCTGCTCGGGGATGTACCTTTCCATTTGTTGCTTCTTCTTCTGCTGGGCTCCCGCCCTGTCGCTGAAGAACCTGAATTACTCGGTGCCGGAGGAGCAGGGAGCGGGCACGGTCATCGGGAACATCGGGCGCGATGCGCGGCTGGCGGCAGGCGCGCCGGGAGGTGGGATGCTGCCCGCGGAGCGCGGCGTTCCCGGCGGGGGGGGCCGCGGCCCCAAGTCCACCTTCCAGGTACTGGAGAATTCAGCCCCGCACCTCCTGGACGTGGACGGGGAGAGCGGGCTGCTCTACACCAAGCAGCGCATTGACCGTGAGGCGCTGTGCCGGCGCAGTGCCAAGTGCCAGCTGTCCCTCGAGGTGTTCGCCAATGACCAGGAGATCTGCATGATCAAAGTGGAGATTCAGGACCTGAACGACAACGCGCCATCATTCCCCTCTGACCAAGTGGACATGGACATCTCCGAAAATGCTGCACCAGGCACCCGCTTCCCCCTCACCAGCGCCCATGACCCAGACGCTGGGGACAATGGTCTGCGCACCTACCTGCTCACTCGTGACGACTACGGCCTCTTCTCCCTCGATGTGAAGTCCCGTGGTGATGGCACAAAGTTTCCAGAGCTGGTCATCCAGAAGCCACTAGACCGCGAGGAGCAGAGTCACCACACCCTGGTGCTGACGGCATTGGATGGTGGTGACCCACCGCGCTCAGGCACGGTGCAGATCAATGTGCGCCTCATTGACTCCAATGACAACAGCCCCATCTTTGAGGCAGCCTCCTACGTGGTAGAGCTGCCAGAGAACGCACCACTAGGCACAGCAGTCATTGACCTCAATGCCACTGATGCCGATGAGGGTACCAATGGAGAGGTGCTCTACTCCTTCAGTGGCTACGCACCTGAGCGCGTCCGTGACCTGTTTAGCATCGACCCACAGAGCGGCCTCATCCGTGTCAAGGGCAACCTGGACTATGAGGAGAGTGGCCTCATTGAGATTGATGTCCAAGCTCGGGACCTGGGGCCAAATCCCATCCCTGCTCACTGCAAGGTCACTGTCCGCCTCATTGACCGCAACGACAATGCTCCCACCATTGGCTTTGTCTCCGTTCGTCAGGGAGCTCTGAGTGAGGCTGCCCCACCAGGCACTGTCATTGCCCTGGTGCGGGTCACCGACCGAGACTCAGGCAAGAACGGACAACTCCAGTGCCGGGTGCTGGGCAGTGGCGGCGGGCCTGGTGCTGTTCCTTTCACCCTGGAGGAGAACTATGACAACTTCTACACTGTGGTCACTGACCGACCCCTGGACCGCGAGACGCAGGATGAGTATAATGTGACCATCGTGGCACGTGATGGGGGCAATCCCCCACTTAACTCCACCAAGTCATTTTCTGTCCGGATCCTTGACGAGAATGACAACCCACCCCGCTTCAGCAAGAATCTTTATGTGTTGCAGGTACCTGAGAACAATATCCCTGGAGAGTACCTGGGCTCGGTCTTGGCCCAGGATCCTGACTTGGGCCAAAATGGGACAGTGTCTTACTCCATTCTGCCTGGGCATGTGGGAGATGTCTCCATCTACACCTATGTCTCTGTCAACCCCACAAATGGTGCTATTTACGCTCTGAGGAGCTTCAATTATGAGCAGACAAAGCACTTTGAGTTCCGCGTGCTGGCCAAAGACTCGGGTTCACCCCACCGTGAAAGCAATGCTACAGTGCGCGTCACCGTGCTCGATGTCAACGATAACGCACCCCTCATCGTCCTGCCTGCCCTCATCAACGACACTGCTGAGCTGCAGGTGCCACGCAATGCTGGGGTGGGCTACCCCGTGGGCACCGTCCGCGCCCTGGACAGTGACTTTGGGGAGAGTGGGCGCCTCACGTATGAAATTGTGGAAGGCAATGAGGAGCACCTCTTTGAGATGGACCCCACCAGTGGTGAGATACGCACCTTGCACCCCTACTGGGAGGAGCTCAGCCCTGTGGCTGAACTGGTGGTAAAAGTCAGTGACCATGGCAAGCCCAGCCTCTCTGCTGTGGCCAAGCTCATAGTCAGGGCCTTGGCAGGGCCCCTGCCCGAGGCTGGCGAGCCGCAGGTGAACGGCGAGCAGCATCGGCGGCCGCACTGGGACTTGTCGCTGCCGCTGATTGTGACACTGAGCACTGTCTCCATCATCTTGCTGGCTGCCATGATCACTATTGCTGTGAAGTGCAAGCGAGAGAACAAGGAGATCCGCACCTATAATTGTCGCATTGCCGAGTATAGCCACCCTCAGCTGGGAGGAGGGGGAGGCAATGGCGGGGGAGGAGGAGGCAGTGGCAGTGGAGGGGGCAAGGGCAAGAAGAAGAAGATCAGCAAGAATGACATTATGCTGGTGCCCAGTGAGGGCGAGGACAGCCGGGGTCCCCTCAATGTCATGAACGTGGTGAGCAGCCCATCCCTGGCCACCTCACCCATGTACTTTGACTACCAGACCCGCCTGCCCCTCAGCTCTCCCAGGTCTGAGGTGATGTACCTGAAGCCCGCCTCCAACAACCTGACTGTACCCCAGGGACATGTGGGCTGCCACACCAGCTTCACAGGGCAAGGGACTAACGCCAGCGAGGCTCCCCCGAGCCGGATGTCCATAATTCAGGTAGGAGACTTTTAGAATACCCTGGACCTCACTTTAGACACTGGTTTAACTTTCCCTTTTGTCTGCAGTGCAATCTGCTGTAAGGCACCACTGTAGGAACCAACACAAGTCATTAAAGAGAGGTGGACTTAATGGAAGTGGAACCAGACAACATCTGGTGGGTCTGGTTCTGCTGTCTCATTGATGTTTTCCATGTGATTCAAAAAAAAAAAAAATGCCCCGTGAAACACAGACAGAGTTACGGCAGTGCTAAAGAGGTGCATGTGAGAGTGTGGGCAGGCATTTAGCTCATTTGAGGCATGCTGGGGTATTTTCCCAGGAGACTGTCAGACAGAGGTGGGCACTTCCACAGGTTTCACTACTCTTTGGTTTGGGGTGGAGAAGAGGGAGGGCATTTCTAAAGTGGTCCTACCATCTGCAGTAACTAATAGGACAGGGAAGAAATTGCACACTGAGGACATCTATTGCAACAGTGTATTATAGCCCTCCAATCTTGTATATAAATATGAGCTATCATTCCAAGATGTATGTTTTAATTTTTTTAAAATTTCCTTCTTCAGAATATATATATCCATAAATATATATTTTTGACAGTATCATTGGGGCCCCATTGCCTCCTCCTCTCCCCATAAACAACTAATTTTTCAGTGCTGAAAATTCTGCTTAGTCAAATAGAAAGAAAATGTATGTGGTGACTCCCTTCTACCTCCAAGTGTTAACAAAACTCACATCCTGTCATAAACCAACAAAACAACTAGTCAGATTTCCAGTAGCCTGAGTCAACACTGATGATTGCTTTATAGTGAAAGACTTACCCACTCTGTCTTCTACCAAAGCTCATTTAGAAATTGTAGATGGGCTGCATTCTGCTGCCAATTATATCCACACTGTCCTCTACTGACTTTTGTGAATGTGAGAAATGGCAGAATTTGGACTATTGGATATAGAATACTAATCAAAGAATGACTTAATTTTTAGCAGGTAGTTTAAAGTCGAAACTCAGAAGATTTATTTCAGAGCAGTGAACTTGCAGAGTGAAGGTGAGGGCAGAAATTGGCTCCAGTTGATTTAATTTAAAGTATTACCTCATGATTAATGCAGCTTAATGTTCAAACACTACAGGTATGTTCCAAAGTGATTTTTAACGTTCGGATTGAAAGCAGGCTCTGGATAATGACTATTAAATATATTTGAAATGTCATATCTGTTTTATCCTGTGGTTCTCCTGATATGCTGTTCTGAGTCATAGGGGAATGAGCTGAGTGTATAAGAAGTGACACAGACTCATTTTGTGTATGCAGCTAGTGGGAAAGAAGTTGCACTGTAGTCACTTGATGTACCTAAAGAAGATTCATAATACCTTGGAGTTACCATGCCCTGTGATCTGTGAACACCAAATGTTCTACTTGCCAGCTGTATCTAATACTTTAAACTGAATAGAAATGGCCAGTGGTAATTGACAGACTGAAGAACCAAAATTTAAGTAATCGATGACCTGGAAATGGAACATTTATAACTGGGGGAAAAAAAAAAAAGAAAAAAAAAGGAAAATAAAACCTGCCTGTACAAGGTCACTGTAAACTAATCCTCAAGCGACTATTGACTTGTGTCACAGAAACAATTTCATTTTATGCCTATCATGAATTTGTGTTGCTATCAATTAGGTGAGTATAGAAATACTTAAAATCTGAAATTGATTTTAACAAAAAGTGACACTTTAGGAAAGAGTTTAGGTTAGGGCACAACCAGAGATAATTTGATTTATTACTCATGCTTTGAAAAACAAATAACTTTCCATGACACTTGTTTAAGTAATGTCAACTTTTTTTTTTTTTACTGTAAAATGGAGTTGTCAGAAAGCTAAAAAATAAACACTCCACATTTTTTTCCTACTGACAAGTGTAATAGTTACTAAAAGACAGAAAATTATACTTTCCTACAACCATGTAATGTCTATATAAAGCAATTAATTAATGTATTGATGCTACTGAATAGTAAAGTTTCACTTGTAGTGTAAATCCCTATGGAAAATATGCTTCCTTCTTTTTTACAGTGTTCACTGTATAAGATCAATCATGATTTTTTTTCCCCTGAAATCTATATAAAGCTAAAAGAGGAATTTCCTCCCTTAAAAAGTGTGCTGTGGTTTCTATAAGAGTTTTCATTATGACAACTATGGAAAATGCTAACTGAAACTCCTCATAACATATACTCATATATCTAATGCTGGTCTTGTTTTCCCTTATTATCTACTCAGAGTGTTTTGGAGGTTTTCATGGTCCAATCTGTAGATTAGAAAACATTTGGTTCTACCTAGTGTACAGCCTGTTCAAACATACCTACTGATGCTCTATTTTGTAGTTGTATTGGCAAAACAGACACAGCAAGAAACAGTGTACTTGGTTTCTATTTAGAAAAGGCTCCGATTTAAAGTAGCTAGAGGGGAAAATTGATCCTCTTCACTGTACTTTTGCATTACTAAAATACATTTTGTATTCTCCGTCTCCACATCCCTGGAGTAAATTTTATATAAAATTTGCATTTAGAATGTAGGCACTATTTTATGTCTGGTCCTGTACTTCTGCCTCATGTAAACTTTAAACTGCAGATATAAGAAGAGATAGTAAAGGATCAGCCCTCTCTCTGGATGTACTATATCTTGAATCACTCCAAGAAACCTGTGTCTGCATAGGTAACTTACACAGTTAGGAGTCAAGGGTGTAGGCAGTGGGGAAAAAAAAAATCCAGCTGCTTTATCATCTCTTTTAGTTAATCAATCCAGTTAAGCAATTTTCTTCAGTACCTCAGTAAAGGGAAGGTTAACAATTGTGTAAGGGTTCTCTAACATATGTTCTGATTAGTTTTTACAGATATATTTTTGAAACATGATAATCCCATACTATGTAATTCATACAATGGAACTGCATTTCTTCATTCTCATTTTCTTGGCAAATGTTTAATGGCACAATAATCTTTAAAACATTATATATACATACATATATATGTGTGTATATATACATGTACATACTATATGGAGATGTATATACATGCTAAATATGATATTATTACTTAGTATCTCCAATTGATTCTATAAATATTTAATAGCAAATAAATAATTTCTTTCTCAGTAAGATTCAAATTTTCTCACTCTTATTAGGAGTGCATATTTTTTTTCCTTTCACTCCCTAGTAAGATCTAGTGAAGCCAATGGGCCTTATGGTTCCCTTATTTCTCATGAAAGTATTTTACCATACAGATAGCCCAATTTATATCAACAAATACCTGTGGAGTAAAGTGTTACTTAGTGACTAGGGGTTTCAGACTGACCCAAAAGGACCACCAGTTGAATGAAATACTTCCTGATATGGGTAAGAGCGGTGTAAGCTTGCCTTTCTTTAAGTGACTTCTGTTAGACACTAATCACACAATTTGACAGCTTGTGTGTTTGCTCATTACTTTACAGCATCCACCTATGTACCACAGTTGCCTGTGCTACTTATATATGAGTCAATGAACTTCTACAGTACCATAAAAATGGAATAATTTAAACATGCATGCATACATATATGTATAAAATGTTGGCTGGAAAGATGAGGATGCTGTTTACATGCAACTTTTATTGGTGCAAGAGACTTGCAAGTTCTTAAGCCCTCTGAAAACTGATCATTTGTGATTTGATGTGCACCTGAGATTGATGTGCATTAAGTGTTTGGTAACATACTGAGAAGTTACACATTTACACTTCACCAGCCCATGTTATTTGTTCTTATCTTCAGCAATCATTTTCTAAAGATAGTTTAGAAACAGTGCTTTCAAGCAAAAGTCTGTTAAAAATATTTAAATATTGGGCAGTGCTGTACAGTTCTCATTGCCAGAGTCAAAATTCCATGTGACTTTTGAATCACTTAAGAGCCAAACTATTAATTTTTATTGGGAAGAAGGAAAGCAGGAGAAAATGGAAACTCAACATGGCTGAAAGAAGATTTCTCTTCACTCTAGAACTTAAAGAAAATTTGGCTCTTCTCATTCTGGTGACCTACTCACATGACTACAAGAAACAGAATTTTGCTTTATTTTGAAGTGCAGACATCAGAAAAAAAAAAAAAAAGTATAAACATACATAGAGGTGTATCTCTTCTACCAAAATTTTGAGTTAGTTTGCCTTTCCCTGTGTGAGCAAATCACAACTTCTTCTTGCAGATTTTCAATAGGTAAGAGTAGATGGATAAAGGAAAACAAACAGTTTCTTTACACAAATAGCTTCCAGAAATAGATTCCTCAACGTGAAATATCAGTAGTGTAGAAAACTGTCTACAATATGCAAGAGTAGTGTTGATCATCCTAGAAATTATTTATTGCTATACTTGTGGTGTAATTGGGGAGTTTTGTAAATGTAGCAGGAATAAGGTGGGTGTGAATAAAAAAAGAGGTGGTCAGAGCTTTTGTTAAACAACAGCTAAAAGTGAATGTGCAGAAAGAAGCTCTCAAGCTGGGGATTGCTCTATCTGCTGTACCAGGCACTCCCACAGCATTTCAAGATAAAGTACAGATCATTCTTAATACTTCAGGCACCTGATGTTTATGATGTGACAATAGATTAGTGTCAAGTCCCAGTGCAGCTTCATCTCCAGGCGTCTGGTAATACCTAAGAAGATAGAGTCTTCAAGGGAAATAAAAAACCCATGATCCACATTAGTGCTGCTCTGTCTTTAAATGAACTATTTCATACCTTGAGAAACTTCTGCTCAGAAATTTCAAGATTACAAAAGGAAATCTGCAGCTGCTGCATATAAGGAGAAGCAGCTTTCATCAGAGAAGTTGCACTCATCCTCAGTGATTTAAATTCCCATCTGAAAACAGAGGTATATATGTTTTTTTATATCTCCAACTGAGGAATGTTATTCCCTGTTCTCACTAGAACTAGTACAAGGTAACATTTTTCATCAAGAGGGTACTGGAGCACTAAACACTTGCAAGTTTGCAGGTTTCTACTCCATATATTCCAGAGGTTCCCAGCTGCATAGTCTAGGGATGTATCTAAAGACACTAAGTTGTGACATGCAATTCTTGAACTACCTGCCTAGGTATCATTATTGTGGCTTTAATAGTATTTTGCAAGGCTAGATGTTTTGCAAAATAATTCCTTTGAATGCTTGCATTTTGTTAATACAGTCTGCAGCTTTGTGTACAGTCTGGTTTTGCACATTGCCCATTTGTGAACAAGATGTTAACATTTTTCTACAGCTTTAGTTTCATTCACTGGATGAAGTCCATTCTAGACTTGACTATGTAAAAATTTCAGGGCGAAACCTTTCCTATGTGTCCATGAAGCTTTGATAATTTTTTTTTTTTTTTTTTTTTTTGTCAGTGTGCACTGCATAGCATAGAGGCACAAAACACATACATTTTAGGACCAGATCTGGCAACACACCACTCACTGTGGCATGTGCACGGGCCACTGAAATAGACAGAGAAAGCAGAATTGAACTCCCTTTTTGTGTTACATCTGTCCTGGTCTTGATCTGAGTTCTTTGCTGGTGATATTTATAGCACTATTATTTTAAAAGGATCATTATTGATATACAGGTCTATTTGAAATCTAAAGAACTTTCCAAGATGAAGAGCTGTAATAAAGAACAATAAAAAAAATAAAGAAAAAACCAAATTAAGAATCTAAAGTGGAATATACATATTATGAAAAAGAAAACAGTCTTTCCAGAACAGAAATTCTTGTTAACAAAAAAATAAGTATAATAATATCTCTGTAGAACTTGCTGTTTTATAAAAGACATGAAACAAGTTATGTAAGATTGAGTGTCACAGCTCTCAACTGCTCTTAAAGTTGTCTGAGCTTTCTACATCTTTGTATTCACTGTCACTACCTAAACTTAGCTGGAAAGATCCTTACAATTTTCTGATTATCAGTGCAATTTCAATGATCAATCCTTTGAAGAGTTATCTATAACAACTTATTTTCTCAAGTTTCTGTTATCCTTCCCATGTTGATAAAAGGTAGTTCTTACTCATAATTCAGTCAATAGCATAATTTTGACTTCATAAAAGATTTTGGTGGTTCAAGAGTGAATCCTGACGAGACCTCTATGGAATGCAGCTAAGAATAGTATGATTGGGCTCTTTATTTTGAGGTTTTTGAGGTTTTTTTGGTTTTTTTTTTTTTTTCTTATGCCATCTTTACAAACAATTAATGAGACTGGAATTTAGATGTTTTTGTAACTATGATGTGAAGTGTAACACAGCATCATAGAATGGCTTAGGTTGGGCAATACTTTCAGGATTCTAATGGTAAACCATCAAGTCTGATGGTTGACCCAGAATAATCATATGTACAGTGGAAAAGAAATCAAATACTCCATTGAACGTATTGCTGAACATATGCTACCACATGTTTTCATATATTTCTTAAACTGTGAATAATGCAGCATTATTATTAAAACTTATTAAATATTTTTACATGGAAAATTAGCAATAGGTATGTGTGAAATATTCACAAATATTTCTTGGTATTAAGGAAGCATAGATACAATCTGGTTTCTCTGGTAAGACAAAAGTATCTTTAAAAAATTCCTCCCAAGTCACAACATCTGGATGTGAACCAGCTGTGATTTAATTTAAAAAATAGAGGGTTTTTTGGTCTTTTTTCCCCAGCATTTTTTTTTCTTTCTCTTCAATACCTTCCTTCTCAGGAAGCATTAACATATCAGCTAATATTTACATATATGTTTCTAAGTATCATGCCTAATTTGTTCTTTCTTTTGTTGTTTCTACAAAAGTTATAAGTCTCAAGTTAAATTAGCTTTAGGTTTTGCCAGGCAAGGCACTTATTCTACATGTATATGGGTTGTTTTTTTCTGAAGAAAACATATATGTTGCGTGGCAGAATTCTTCAGATACTTCTTCAAGCCTAAGGAGCACCTGCATGTATGAAGAAAAGGCATTTTGACACTAGTATTAATGTTTTCCGATAGGTAAAAAACTTCAGTGATGAGAACTTAAACAAGGATTTGTTGACCAGAGCAGAAACACAGCTCTGTTTTTATCTTTAAAATATAGAAGCAATCCTCTGATGCCAAAAGGTCAGTGTGGAGCAGTTGGGACAAATTTTTGCAGCAGGCAGCCTGAAAGCTTTATGCTTTCAATTGTATGGCTACTTCAGCTGTAAGAGAAGTGGTAAAATTAATGCTAAAGTGTTCAAAAGTACAGGAAACAAGTAAAACTCTCAGGGGACTACAGGCTCTTGCCTTAATAGAAAAAAGAGGAAAAAGAAAAGTAATAGAAAAAAAGTACTAGAAAGAGAGTGGCAAAATTACTGGGGAAAAAAGTTCCTTGAGTTTAAGTGTTTTATTTGTTAAGTTTTTAATGGAGCATCAAGGATATTAATAAGTCACTGCTTTTGTTGATGAGATGAAAAAGAGTAATGTGCAGCTGCCATAATTCTTATCCAGGGTGCATTCTAAGCCCTACTAATCTATTTGTCATAGTGCAACCTCTGTTTTTCAGTCTGCTGTTGACTTTTTTTTTTTAACAGAAGAAGATTCTGGATTAATTACTGTAAATCCTATGAGGAAGGAAAAAAAAGTAAATTGTTAAGCAGTTTTGATAAAATACTCAGTATTAAGTACTACATTCAAGAAGAAGCAAATTCTTATGAATGTCCCTGTTAATTAGGATATTAGACAGTGCTTTAAATAACCTTCTTGAGCAGTCATATATTTTCTAGCTAAATCCCAGAGGCTACTGATACATTTCCTTCTTAATAAGGTCACATAAGAACCATCTCTTTCTCCTACTGGCTTGCTTCCACTCGGGAGTGGTATTACCTGTAGGGAAAGGTACCAGATCAATTCATTCACTTGCTTGACATGAAATCTCTTTCTTTTTGTCCTGAAAACTGAGGAGTCCCTCTACATACAAAGACAAAACTCTATAGTTTCAGTCAGTTTACTAGTGTTATTTGTACAGAGGAACAGCATAAAGATCAATTTATATCTCACTTTGGTTCACTGAGGGTATCTCCTTTTCCAACCCTCAAGACCATCAGTCCCATATTGGTCTATTTTCAATAGAATAAGGTATAAGCAATCTAGGCATGTTAAGTCCTTCAAATTAAGATATTTGATTTTAGCCATGGACCTTTCTACTGGCTCTGTGGCATATGTGTCAGATCAGAGTTTCTCACATTCATAAAGTACTTTAACAGAAAAGTTCCTAATCTTATCCTGTTCCCTGCTGGGTGGCTTTGTGCTGCAGTCCCTGCAGCCTGCCAAAGGAGAACTCCAAAGGGGAAAGGAAAAGTCTTGTCATGGGATGTAAATGCATCATTTCAGCTGTGTGGGTGAGACCTCTAGTTGACATATTGTAGGTTCTTGCAGTGATAGTCATGCAGAGCCTTTTTCAGAGGGTGGTTCAGACCATCTACTGATCTGTGTATGGCATGTGTGTATTGCCTGGACTAGCTCTAATGACACTCTGATTATTCATATTTCCAGGCCTTTTCCTGGAACACTTCCAGGCACTTTTATTATATTGAAATGGCTCTTACAGTTCATTGAGCATCCAGCATAGTACTGTTGAATATGATTGGTGCATGTGCATATATTTATTAAAACAAAAAAAATCAGGCAGTTAAACTGCATAATTGTGGGAAAACGAATCATAACAATAAAAGGCCATTTAAGTTAACAAGCTTTGTGATCAAAGAATAAATGCAGGTTAGATAAATGAGACTCTAGATGTAACTAATCTACATAAATAAGCTTCAGTCTGATTAGAGGATAGAACTGTATTAAAATAATCTTAAAATGTTTTAAAAGTATTTTACTTTAATGCTTTTATCATTTCTAGTTTAATTTCATAACATTTTTAACATTTTTGCTCTATAAAAGGACCTGAGTCAAGTGATAAACTACTTTTACATGCGTTTATTTTTTGATTAACAATGTTTACAATGCAAAAAAAAGTCTAAACTAATACAAGTAAACAAAAGTAACATCATAAGTTTTCATTCTGGTTTGACTGTGTTGTGTGTCGAAAACATAAAGCATTTTTAATGTCTTAATTTTAATTTTTTTATGTGGCAATGTTTTTTGATTGATTTTTAATTAAAGAAAAACATTAAAGGGAACATTTAAAGGACAATTTCTTGTTTACTGTCTTTATCAGCAGAGAGCAGCCTTTGTAGTGTTTGAAAGCTGGTGCATTAAAAATCAATTTCAAGTCTTCAAAGCTGTAAACTCTTGCTTGCTTTGTAGATATATACTGTTTTTAAAATCATGGGAAGCACAGTTGACAATTGAATTAAAACAAAAGGTAAATAATGGTTTCATGAACATTTGAAGGATTTTAATGTATTTTTAATAATAGCTACAGGAATTTTTTATAGTGACAGACATGTGAATAACAATTTGTAGCTTTTAAATGCATAATTTGTTCCCAAATACAGTTTTTTGTACTCTTTTATTAAGAGAATTTTCTTTAAAACTTCTCTTGGTGTTATTCTGTTGTTTTTACTGAATACTATGATTCAAACACAGAACATGTCAGTCAGTTTCTTTACTTACTATATTTCTGTCTCGCTCTTTGCTGATTGCTAAGCAACCACTTATGATTGTTTAGCTACAAATCACTTTAAAAAAAGGTAAGCTAAAGTGGGCTAAACAAATGTTCATTAATTCTTAATGAAAATATTTAAATTCTATAAAATTTTAAAAGTAACAAAGAAAGGAACATTGTCTTAACGATGTACCTCAGATTCAGCACTTGAGTGGCTGCCAGCAGAGTCAAAAATGCTCTTTTTGTGCAAATCTAGAAAAACACGTGTCCTTAGACAGTGCATGAGTAATTTTGAGGCCTGTGGAAATATACGTATATATGTATAATTAAATTAATAATATTTCTTTCAGGGTAGGATCCTTAAAACATGTAATCAGTGATCATTTTAATTTAGGTCGACAGAAACATAAAATTAAATAGATCATTTACAGGTGTGGGGTTGCTGATGTGCATAAGCATGTGCAGAATTCAGCCCAGAATCTGTTATTCTGTGTTACCTGAACTGCTCCCTGTTGCTTCTCTCCTTGGCTTTTTCCTGCAAAGCTGCAAAAGCTGTTAGTTTCACTTAGCCTCCAACTACATTTTCTCGTATTCTGTTGAGATAGTCCTGATGTCTTGCTTTCTTTCAGAGACTTGGGTAATTTGATATGCAGATTTGAAGATCATAAAAACAATCCAGCTTTGATGATCATGAGCCAGATTATCCAGCCACAGCTGTAAAGTACCAAGTGTGTTCTTTTGTGATCTCTTTAACATTTCAGTGGATCAAATGACAATAAGGATTTAGTGGAATTTAGAGTGCTTGGGAAATAAGAAATTAAAAGCCTTTTTAAAATGACAGCCAGACAGCTTAGAAACTATTATATTTCTAGGCTATGGGCCAGATATGTAACTATGTGTACACATGCATACATGGATATATTCAGAAAAGAGAGCAAAATGGAATCAAAAGATCCATCTAGAGATGGATAAAAAGCATTATTAATGAGCAATGTGCATCTAATTTTTTTTTTTTTTAATATTGTGTATGATCTCAACAGAGCTGTGTAGCAGCTGTGGAAGATGCTGTCAACATGCACCTTTTGCTGCAAACTAGAAAGCATCAAGTTTAGAGACAAATGATGTTGTCATTTTTTTTCCTGAGGCAAGAGTATTGGTAAGGAAGGACCTCATTTTCCACTTTGTGATGGAATCCTGCTATCAAACTTCAGGCTTGAGAGTGATGATTAAAAGGAAGTATAATTCATGCAACATGTGAAAAGAAGCAGCACTTAACTGATTCCACAGCCTGCATTAGTTATTAAAAAGCACATGATAATTTGCATCTCATAGCTCCAAGGCGAGAAATATATCAGTCAGCTTTGTAGCCTTTGAGTGAAAAGGAGGTGAAAACAAGATGTTGTCTGTTATATCTTTCAATATACAGTCTAAATTTTGTCTAAATCTGAGCATGTATTTTGTCTGTTTAAACCACATGTAGCTTCTTTTCAGGTGTAACAGGCTATAGTATTGCAAGGGGCAGAAGCAACTGCATCAATTTATTTTATTATGTATTCATTGGCCATCACATACGTGATCTTTCCCAAAAGTATATCTCTCATTATTGCAATGATGTGATGTAACAAAATAATAATTCCTTCAAGCGTGAAATAACTAATTTGGAGTATTTTCCTGGGCTCATTTATTTCAAACAACCTTCCAGAATTTTGAAGAGAACTTCAATTTCAGTTTATTTAATATATGTATAGACCACAAATAGACTTTTCTTCATCCCCTGATATTGGCAAAGGAAACTTAGAAATGAATATCTGGATTTCCAGATTTTGACCTATTTGTAAAGCAAGAAGAAGCTGTTTCTATTAAACAAATTTAAGCTTTGGGAATTTTGGTTAGCAATTGCAAAAATATTTAGATAAATTACTTGCGGTTATACTTGTCCTGCTGATGCCTGTGAATGAAGAAGTAGGCGCACATGCTGAATAGCCATGGGAGGAGAACACTTTTTTAAGGGAAAGTTTTTGTTCTGATTTAAGTTTTGGATTTTCTATAGTGTTTTTTATTAAAGACAATTACATAGTAATTTGGGTTAGAATGCATGCCCAGTTCCCCATCTCAAAACCCAATTTGTTACTACCTGTGGCTATTTCTATTAAAAAGGAAACATAATTACTATGAGTCTCAGCAGTCTAAGAGTAAATTTTTGCAATTACAATGCTTCCCTTGGGCAGATATATGAAAATGGCAGATTAATTCCTGCCAGTCTATTCCTTGCACATTCTTAAGGTTACTGGTAGCTTAGACTATCATTATATTGGTGATGTTTATTATCCTGTGGCTAAGGTTAAAGAAGGAATGCTACTATAAACCCTTAGGACTAGGATGCTATACCACTGCCTTGCAAAGTCTCTGTGCTGAAGTGTGATCTACAGCATCCTAAGAGCAAGATACAACTTCTGTTTTCATGGAAAGTGGATGATTTTGCTGTTGATTCCAGCATTTCTTAGAAGGATATTTTGTATTTTATTGCTTTATGCCTCAAAAGATTTAAATAAAAACACCAAACAAACTCAAGTTTAATAATTCTTAGGAATTTATCAAGACATTAATAAAGCTGCAGGTAGTTCCTTAATATTTTATAGCTTTCATTTTATTCCAAATAGCACAATGCATGAAACACCAGTAAACAAAGATGGCCCTGAAATTATACAAATGAAAAAATTCCCATGGAAATAATTCATCTTCCAGTGTGTTTCTCTACCTATAAACAAATTTTGAGAGCATATGAATTTCATGCAAAGGCAGTGCTCCTGGAGATCACTCTCTGCAGCTAAGCACCTATCTCCATATTGAATTCCAGTGAAGTTGGAAGTTGGTGTGGCTTCACATGGGCTCATGATCCCCCTGCAGGGAGCAGCATTAGTCTGTGTTACACATGATCTGGTTTGAGTATCCAGGAAGAGCAGTATGAACAATCCCAAGTTATTTATTTTACATTTTGCATGAACTTTTGTTTGAAATTTCTTACACTGCACTGTTTTGTTTTCTTTTCCCCATTTGAAAGAGGTTTCCACATATGCCACTTCTGGATGTCAACTTGGGGGCATCTGTCATGTGGACATTATTTAGAGAAGGTTTCATTAACTATTTTATTTGACAGGTCATATATAAAATTTTAAAAAGTAAAATATATATGCATCCTTCAGTTGATGTTCAATGCATTCCACTTCGGAAAAAAGTGCTCACACATACTGGTGCTGAGCATCCTGCTAATTAGAGAGGAAGTCCATAATTAAATCCCTGTGTTCTAACAAACCCCTCAGTCAAATATTAGCATTCATGTTTAGTCACTCTATCCCCGGTGAAACCTGCAGCAGTGTCCTAGATATTGACAAACCAACACTGCTTTGGAACAGAACGATGACTTTATCTAATCCTGGAATCTTTGCAGAGAACATATCTTATGTGGATCTTCTTAATTTTACAGAAAGATCTGATTTCAGAGTCTTGATGTGGCAAGCCATGATGAGAAGGGCAATCCAGAACATTTTTTTCCCAGTCTTTTAAGAACTTACAGGTCAAAGTCAGCTTTTAAATGCCTATGAAGGTAGAGATTATTATTAAGTAATTGTAAGTAAAAGTAAGATTGTGTTAAGTGGGTGTTGTGTCCGAGATGAGGTGATCCTATAAAGAAAGGTAGCTAATTTTTCTTTTACTTGTTTTGAATCAATTTAATATACAGTACCATCAGAAGACATTGCAGTAGGTTAACACTGAAGTGACAGAGTTGTGGATGCCTGCACACAGCCCTGTGTAAGAATAGCCTTTTTTTTTTTTCTGTCTAAGTCTACTTGACCACTGCTGCTATGCTCATGGTATAATGGTGTATTCAGTCAAACTTTTCATTTTATGAGGTACCTCATCATAGACACATGACTGTTATGACTTTAAAATATATTTAGGGACAGAACCTCTTGCTAAATTTGTGCAAGCCTAAATTATTTATCTTATGTCACAAATAATAAATCAACTCATCACCATCTTACAGTTGAAAATCTCCTTGCATGGCTGTGTGAGTCTGTAAAGCTTGATGATCTACTATTCTGTCATAAATTCAGCCATTATTTTGGCAGCATATTTAGTGCTTTCCTAGTGCTTAAAGGAAATAATTATGCAAAGGTATTTGTGTGAAAGTAGGGCTTTGTATCTTGTCACAAAATGTTTAGAAAATACCTTGTTGAATATTTTTAAGAAAAAAGTGGAAATGAAGAGTAGCATGACCTAAATAAGAAATTAGACAAAAACTTGAAATGTAAGTTTTAACATCTGTGATATTTTTCTGAATTCCTAGGGAATTTGACGGAATCACTGCTTTTATGGTGTGAGATTTTAGAAAGAGAAAGGGGATAAGGCGGCAGCTTCAAAGAAAAGGAGGTGATCTAGATTTACCCCTTTTTTTCTGATCGCCACCTAGGAAGAAAGCTTCAGTGTTCCTCTTTGTGTGTGTTTTCTGTGCAGGCAGTGTGGCTTCAGAACCAAATCCTGCTCCATCTTTGTTGCTAATTTCTTTCACTCAGTAGGGAAGAAACACAGAACTGGAATTTCGTGCCGCATACAGCATTTGCTGCCTAGCTAATCACCTTTCCCGTCACTGCCATTACAAATCTGTTCAAATGCAACTTTCTTCAGCATACAACATATGTATCTGTGGGAATGTAGCACACCATGTAAAGGCTCGCTTAGCTGGTAATTGAAGTGAGCAGACTGATCCAAGGGCTATTGAAACCAGTTTGAAAACACCCATTGATTTCGCTGGACCTCAGGTCATGGCTTGGGGGAGTTTTATTGTTGCCTTTAGTGCGAGTGTGGGTTGGACAGAAAAAGGTAAACATACTGGGTAGATGTTAACACAAAGTTAACAGATTTTGAATATCCAGTGTCTCTGTTTTCTCCTTACTAAATATGATAACTACAAAATAGATTAACAGTTTCTAAAGGCCATAATTTGTTCTCCTTCTCCACCATCTAGTACTGTGGTGTTTATAAGCTTTTATCTGTTCAGAAAACATTTGGGTTATGTTGCTCTTAGAAACAGGAAATAAGTAGTGGTAAGAATAGGAAAAAATTTCACTTTACTTACTGGCTTCACTGAGAATTTCTTCTAAGTAAGTCTCAAAATTAAAAAAAAAAAATAAAGCCAGGAGATCAACATTGAATGTGAAAGACAGAAAGAAAGAGAGAAAGAGAAAAGAAGAAAGAAAGAAAGAAAGAAAGAGAGAAAGAAAGAAAGAGAGAAGAGAGAGAGAGAGAGAGAGAGAGAGAAAGAAAGAAAGAAAGAAAGAAAGAAAGAAAGAAAGAAAGAAAGAAAGAAAGAAAGAAAGAAAGAAAGTACAGTTGTTCTCATGTAGAAAAAACGGTTCTAAACATTTTTAAATTCTAAACAAATACTTTGATCATATCCTTACATTTCAAGGCAGTATTTCAAAAGTCTTCCCTTTATTTTTAAATTTCCTTTAAATTCTAGACTTCATATTTAACATGAAAAATCAAAACAAATCCAACTGACAAATGCTATCAAATACACACTCCTATGTGTATTGTTATTTTGAGTTCATGGTATGATATTCTTAGAATAAGCTGGATATTGTGATAAGTGCAGATTTCATTCTAGTTGGCTAATTGTAATTGAGTCTGTTATGCAGTAAACATAGTATCTGTTAGGAATACTAAGGTAGACTCAACATGGTGGGAGCCATAGATAAAAGGAGCATTAAAGCGTTTAAAATTCAATCATTAGGTTTCATTGCACCCATCTGCTACCAGAAAATATAATGGGCAGCTTGATTCATTGACCCTTAACTGTCATTTTTGAACCATGTTTTCTTAAATCCATATTTTCAAGTCAGACTTAGAGAGGTAATTTGGTAAGAGAATGCCCAGTATATTTTAATGCAATTACTTTTTTCTTTTCTTTACTTTTTTTTTAAATATATATAATCAGGTTTTTTTTTTTAAATATATATAATCAGGTTCTACTATTCCAGTGAAAGTAGTTATTTCATATTGAATATGGTTAAAAGCAACTAATGTTCAACTTCATTAAGACTTCTATTAAATAGAAGGTTTGCTGAATTTCTGCTATTTTTTAATTCATGAACTATTACCTTTTAGTAATTATTTCTGGGGATTTCTGTTACACTAGAATTATACTTACATGTTTCATTTCCACAAAGACTATACAGCACGGCACAAGGGCTAAATACAGATTGCAACTGTGGAGTGCTTTGTATTTTGTTTCCAAATTATATTTTATCTCTTTCCTTTTGTGTTCTGAAGCAGATATTATCCTTGGTGGGGTGGGGGGGAGGTTGGAGAGTGGGGCGGGTGAAGTGCCTACATCTCTTAGCAGATCTATATGTGTGGCACACAAGTAGACTGTGCCACAAAATAGCAGTTTTACTTAGTGAAAGCAGGAAACAATGTGATAAATGAGGATAATTTAATGTTTTCTCAGCAATGGCAAACTATTATGCTGTTCTGTCATCTGAAGTTTTTGTAATGGAAAAAGTGGTTACATATATTTCTTTACACAACAGGACATAATTCCTGAAATATTTATGTAATATAGAGACAGATGTATGTAACCTAACCTTATAATCCCATTTCACAGCTTTCCCAAATACTGGGAAGCTCAATAAATGGGAAGCCGATTATATTGGCACTGTAACTCTATTAATAGGATTCGGATTTGCCTTATTGACAAGCCAGTACTGTTAATATGATCCAGTATATTAAATTGACAGGAAAACTGGAGCGATAGAATGTATCTACATCCTAATTGACAGGGAAGCTCTTTCAAAAGGTTCTTAATGTGGTTTTTATTGACAGAGTGGCTTCAGTAAGTACATATCATTGGTGAGCAGTGTAAATTTATTGGATGCAACTGTACTAGCAGATTCAGGTGGAGTTATTGTTTTGTCTTCCCATACTTCCATCTTTACTTTGCTATAAGTTGTGTAAAGCTCTCTTGTAAGACCTTTACAAATGCTTGTTACAACACCAGTCTAACTGCAGCGCTCAAAGGCATTTGACAAGTTGTGAATTATTTTAAATGTATTCATCATTTTTAAATGAATAGCGGCAGTGCAGAGCAATGCAATAATGTGTCATGAATTTCATTATGTTTATTTATCAACGCTGTGATAATGTTATTGTACTTTCAGCTTGAGCTCTTTCTGTGGTGTGATGTTTGGCACTTCTTCCTACATTCTTATCTTGCATCTTCTCCAAAATGTAGTTCAACTTCAGAACTCATATTACAATTCCTGTTTCCTAGTCACATTTGACAACTTTCCACATTCTCTTCTGGGATCATGCTAATTTCATTGCACTTCATGTTTCTCCAGTGCAAAATAAAATAAGGCTCAGAAACCTGAATTAATTGTAAAAAAACCCAGCAATCTGAGTTTGGTCTGGAAAATCTTGATTCCCTTTTCCATAGGAGAAAGTTTTGGGTTCAGTTTCCACAGTTTTTCTTCATCACATCTTTCTTAGATAGAGATGTCTGACCTTAAACACACATCCTGCACTGGCAGAGAAGCTGAAGGCTTCTGTTGAGCTGACTTCCCTGCCGACAAAGAGACAAGCTTGTTCCTGAAATGCTTAAATGTTTTATTTCATATCAGAAAGTCTGATGTGGGTCTGGTCTCACCTCATCTTTTGAATGTCACTCAGGTCTACTTTTTTACCAGGATCACTTAAAATTATGTCATTCTGTAGTGACCTTTTTAGCTTCTTCAGTCTTCTGACTTGGTGCAATCATCAGTGAGATGAGAGGAACCTTGTCTGAGCCTTGTGATTTCTAATCCTTGCACTGTGTTAAATTCCCACAGCCCAGGCTTCTGCCATCTTTAGTATCCTATGCATTACAGAATAAACTCTTGTAAAAATTTAAAAAATAGTTAATTTCATTAAACAAATAGTGAAAACAACTGAAATAATCTACAATGACTTAGTATGATACCCTAATCAATAAATCAACAATAATTAATTTTGGTAACAAGCATGGTGCTTGCTAAGTGAAAACAGTGCATGGATTAGGCATTTATACAGGGAGACCTGCATTCCTTTGCTTATGGGAGAGGATGGTAGTGTCTGTCCTCAGAGTTTCACTTTTCAGAAGTCACTGTGCAATTGACTGAAGAGCTCAAGACCTGCTCCTCTCACAGTTTTGCTTTTCTCTTTCAAGCGAAAGAGAAAACACGAGCCACCAACCAACACTTTAAGAGCGACTACAGCAGCTTCATGAATGATATTGCCTTGTGCATTTGACTGTTTTTACTGCTCTGTGTTTTCAATGTGCTTTTGAAGAATGCTATATATGTCAAAAATTCACATAAACACACTGTAGGACTTTTAACACCAAAATACACATCTTGCAGCAAGTGTGAAATTTCCCAAATATGTACAAGTCATATAAATTATATATCAAAAGCATTTTCAAAGGAATGAGAGTGGAGAGCACATAGTAGGATAATTTTTTTTTTTTTAATAGCCTATTTAATTTTGTCCTTGAAAGGAGTAGAATAACCTATGAGAGGTTTGTGGCCAGTTTTTGCTTTTGTTGTTGTTTGTTTTTGCTATTGGGATAGTGAATTTTCTTAATGAAGTAAATCTTGTGGAAGCAAAAACTACTATTTCAGGCTAACTATACACACTCACTGGCAGTCTTATACTGAGAAGTCTTTGTGAAAAATTGTACTATGTTGAACCCACACTGTTCCTAACAAAATGAAGACAATTGTCTGCTCTTTCAAAACTCAATTTGGCAGAATACAATTCTTTTGCCTCCAGAAGAGATTGCCATTATATAAGATCTTTGTTTCATGGGGGAAGGGTGAATACTTGGAATTCAGCTTTTAAAGAAAAGGCACAGAAGATGCTTGAATTAGATATTAAGTGGCAGTCTGATAAAGGTGAGAGATGTTTAATTTCATTTTTGCATTTAATGTTTAATTAAAAAGAAGTTAGAGTCAGCAAAGACATTTTGCTTTATTATAGTTCCAGGTATGAACACCTACATAAAATGGAGCTGCATTAAATAATTTCAGAAAATGTGATACTTCTTCTTGTAATTCTGAGAAAAAATTATGAATATTCTAGTCACCTAAAATTCATAAATCTGATTAATGTCTAAGTCTTTTTTACATATTTTGGAGTACATCTTTTCCTCATATGACAATTATTTCTAGGCATAATTTGTCAAGAATACTTAAATATTGAATTTCTCTCTCTGTCCCTGTCTCTTTCTTTCTGACCTCCTCTTTTTCTTTGTAGGCATTGATTTTTTTACTTTTTTTATCAGAGGGACCTGTTGAGTTGCAAATTCTTTTTTTTAAAAAAATATCCAATTTTATTCAAACAGTATGGAATACAATAAATATTGCTAGAAATCTTCAAAACTGTGGCATAAAAATGTTTTTATTAAAAAGTAAAGAGAAAGAGAAAAATAGCTCAGAAGCTCTAATTTTTTAGAAATAGTCTGCTTTTTGCAGCAATTCTTGAAAACAGAAGACTTGTGAAGTTGTCTACTGTTCTGTTACTGAGCAATAGCAGATTTTTTGAAACCTGATTGATTAATATGATGCTGTAATTCTAATCCTGAGTTTTAAAAAAAATAGAGTGTGCAGAGCCACAGTAGGACACCTTATATATATGCTATATAAAATAGCATAATATTTCAACAGAAGTAAACACATATACCTTGTGAATATGAATTTATGAAAAGATAAAATAGGATAAGAGATTAATATAGCCCATTGCTAAAAATATTCTCCATAATTCATTGTGTAATGCTTGGCCCAGGCTGGTTCAAGCTCTTTCCAGTGATGAGGCTTTTACTGTTTTTTTTCTTATGGGTTTATTTAAGGTTAATGGATCCTGTGAAGAATTTGTTTCTCATACTCTGTTCTTGGCTATAATTTTTCATTATCCTTTCTCTAAATTAAACTTTTGGAAACTATAGCCATTCCAGAATTAATTAGTAGAAACTTAACAGTTGACTTTCAAAATTTTGAATGGCTTTATTTCTGAATCTATAAAATTTAGTATTCCAAATTTACCATGTGAGACCTATATTTGGCAAGAATTTTAGTTTATCTAGGTCCTAGTGTGGTCATAATATACAAGTCCTGACAGGTGCAATAAACTGAATAGTTTTGTTGACAGTTGATGCACTTGGAAAGATATTCTATGTGCTGTTCATGAAAACACTGTCCAGTTAATGATTTTCCAAGTCCCATTATTGGACTTCAGCAATTATATTGTCACATTTGAAATTCCATACCAGAAAATCCAACCAGCTCAAGTTACCTAGGGAAGTTCTGGGTGCTCCATCCCTGGGGGTGTTCAACACCAAGTTGAGTGGGTCTTTGAGCAACCTGAACTGGAGCAAGGTATCCCTACCCTTTATGGGGAGAGAATGGGTATCCCTATCCATTATGGGGTGATGAAATTTAAGGTCTCTTCCAACCCAGACTGTTCTATGATTCTATGAAAAGTATATTTTGCACAGGTTTAATTTGCCTCTTCTTTTATTTTCCTTCTCTTCAATTCACTGAAGTAAAAGGTAACAAAATCAAACTGTATATTTTCTGAAAGGATGTAACCCTTTCTTTTTAAATTTTTGCAGTTTTTGAAAGGTTCCTATGCATTCTGACCTCTTTTTAAATGGCTTTTTTTAATGAGCTTCAGCTTCTGAGAAAGCTGTATCAAATACTTGTACAGAAATCCTCAGACATTTTTCTGCAACATTACA
This sequence comes from Zonotrichia albicollis, assembly GCF_047830755.1. Classification (NCBI taxonomy): domain Eukaryota; kingdom Metazoa; phylum Chordata; class Aves; order Passeriformes; family Passerellidae; genus Zonotrichia; species Zonotrichia albicollis. The sequence continues at coordinate 72,450,655 of NC_133820.1, forward strand.
CTAATGACGGTGTTTCTAAAATTTCATATTTGATCCAGAGTCACGTATTAGAACAGATAGGTAGAAGAAAATATTTGTAAAGGTCTGTTACAGCAACTGTCAAAAAAAGAATTTCTGTTGAATGGTTTAAAGGATACTCTCATTGGAAATTATCTGGTTCCACTAATCTGTGAAAATGGGCCATAAAACCAGGGCCACTTCTCTAAAATGGCTTTGGACAGTTAGGTTGGTATCACAGACTTTAGTTTTCTGATGGCAGTGGACATTATTGCTTTTTTTTTAAATTTTAGATAACATTTGTCCTGCTACTGGACAACCTGTGCTGTGGAAGCTGCTGGTGATCTAGCTGATACTCCAGCCCTCAGTCTTGAATTACAGAGATAAAAAAAATCACATTTCTTTGCCATTTAACTCTGGTGACTTTTGGAGACAGATTGTTCCTGGAGATTTTTTTTGGAGGGAGGGTGAGAACAAGGGTGGAATTTGTTTTATTTTGTTCTTCAGAAAGTTAACGATGCTGGCATTTGAATAATTTTCAGTTATTTAGCAGCAGACTGCAATTCCAGGCAATTCACTTCTGACCTGATGCATCTTATTTAGCTTTAGCTATTGCACTGGACATCTTGCTGGTTGTCAAGATTCCCCTATGCCGATGATGCTCCTCTGCAGTATGATGTACCTGACAATAGATGACCAAATGGGATAGTTTGTATTTCTCGAAGTCACATTGAGGGATTTTGGCCGATTAGCTAGAGTAGCTGACTAGAATTTAGGTGGTTTTTTGCAGGTGAACTGTGACTTACCTTTAAACTGGAACTCTGGAGTTTTGGTGATTTTGTTGTCCTGGAAAGGACTGTATATCCAGAGAAGAACAAGAGGTTTTTTCGACTTTTTAGGTAGTATTTGTTTCTTTGAGTTACAGCTATGCAATTTAAAGAGGTATGATTAATTCATGAGCTGGAATGTGTAATATCACTTCCATAAATGTTAAAGTGTAAAAAATTTAAGTATATGACCTCTCACTTCAGCTGGGATTAAAACAAAAAAAAAAGATTTTTAGGGACTTAGACATGTTAAACATTTGTCTCTCTCATCCATTGTGAAGCAGATGTTTCTAAAATTTCTAAAATTTCTAAAATTCCTCTAAATTTCTAAAACATTTCTAAAATTCCTCTAAACTGTCAAACCTTAAAATGATTTTATTTATCAAAAATTTAATAGATATTTTCATACATGCAACAGTCCTCCCTTTTGATGCCTGTATTTCAGAGGGCTGTTACAGCTCAATACAAACATTATACCTTCATAATTCATAGAAGAAGGGCTAATGCTTTTAGTACAGAAAGAACTCTGAGCTCTGAGTCTGTATATGATCATCAAGTACTTACATTTGTTCTTTTGTAATAATGAACTTGCTGTAACATGGCACCCAATTCATAGTATTGAAGCAAAATGCAATATGAAGGTAATTGGTCAAATTATTATCTAGTTAAAGGTCTTTAATGATTACCATAAATGCAGAATTTCTCAGCAGCTAAGATGTGGCCATATCTTTTATTTTAATATCTGTGTATTGGTTCATCCAGGATGTATGAAATACTTTTTTGCTATGAAAAAGCAGAGACAAAAAGTATGACTTGTTCTTACAGTGGTCCAGTTTACAGTTAAGTTCTTAGAACCATCAAAAAGGAGAAATTGTAATTATTTTCAGGACAGAAGTGTGACTTTTAATCGCAGAGAATTAATGAAAAAGCAGTTTATAGCAGGCATTTTGACCGTCATGAAAAATGGAAATGTTGATTCTGGTAGCAGCTGTGTTTAGGAGGAGACAGATGTCTTAAGTAAGTAAAAGCATAAGGTCAGTTTTCTTGGATATCTCTATTTGAGATATTAGACATAAAAAAGAGACACGAGTTCTGCAGTTGCAAAGGTTTATTCAGGTTGATGAGTGCTGGGTTCTGTAAGTGCCATAATGGCTGTATATGAGTGTATATATCTCTCTTTTTGATGCAAAAAAGAGAGATACTAGCTTAAAACTTGCAGGAAGAAAAGAAACAGTGGAATTATAAATGCTTCCAAAATATGCATTTGAGATATACACACAAGAAGGCTGAAATATAATTCCTTTTTTTGTTGTTTCCAATATTTGTTTTTTCTAACTTGATACATACTAAATGTGAAGATGAACTTTTATTCTAATTGCATATACTAAAGCTAGGATGGATGTGAACATAGTATGTGTTATAATCTTATTTTTTGAACAAAAGAATTTAGAAACTAGGGGAAAGTGCAGTGTACATTGACATGCATGCTGAACGGAAGATGGTTCTATATTTTCCACCCCTTCTCTAAGAGACAAATACATTCATGGTATACAAGCACATCTATTTCACAAATCCCTTGGGAGTAACAGGTGTCTGCCCAATTTCTGTTGCAAACAGCAGTGACTTAAATTCTGGATGAAACTTTTTGCTTCTTTTCCAAGCTCTAATACTCCAACCATACAAGAAGTAGCAAATATTTCTAATTACCTCCTACTGATAAAACCAAAACAAAGATAAAAACTGGGGAATGGGGAGTGGCAGGGAAGTCCAGATATCTAAGATCCCAGTCACCTGTGTAAGCATTTGCTGTGTGACATTAAACCTCAGGCCCTCAGCTCCATTAATTGACTGCTGGCCGTGTTATGGATACTGATCCGCTGGATGCTGCTGCGAAAGCCGGAGCTGCTGCGGAGCAGAGTGGTGTGATGTGAAGTGATGCAGAAAACAGTAGAAGCTCTGTCGCTAGGTCAGCTGCAAGAAGAAGTGACGTGCGTGAATGTACAGTATGCGGAGTTTTCTGAATGATGCAGTCTCTCTTTCTCCCAAAGAACTTCAGCTAATGATACAAGGGGAATTCAGTTCCCTTTGGCAGGACTCCATGTTGGTCTGGATCCTCTTAATACTTCTACTTCTACAGTTACTTGGCTCATGCTCCTAAAAATATACATGACAGACTTAATGAAAGTATCTTCTTTTAAAAACTACTTGTCAGCAGTGATCATTCAATATTCTCGTTTGCATGTGTGGTTCTCATTATTCTGAAATAGATATTAATACTGATGAAAATTAAAGAGGAAATCCAAATATTTTCATACTTGCATTTTTCCAGTAGCATCTGAGAAACCCCACAGCTAATCAGCCATAAATCTTCTTGATTTCTTGTTTATTTTTTTCAATTCAAGTGTAATATAGCAGCATACAAAACTGTATTACAGCAGTAGGAGCTTCAGAATCCCAGTAGATGATGTAATTATGATTAAAAATTAGTATTATTGAATAATTCACTTTTTTAATATTCAAGAGTTATTTTTTTCTCTCATTTTCAATAACCATCAGTCTTAATATCTATCTAATGAAAAAACATAAACAGTGTCATCTGTCAGGTTACTAACAGAGAATACCACTTATTGGAGCTTCATTGTTTACTTTAGCAGGTAATTTGTGGACCGGAATCATTTAATTGTTCTGAGCACATAATTACATGCCAGCATTTTCCAATTTAATTAAAATGTACAAATCTGAAGATTAAGGGAATTTTTGAATTATTAATCATTTCTCCTCTAGGAAATCTTGTTGCTCTGCAGGAGATTTGTCCAGTGTACAACTATACGTATTTTTTTCCTTCTCTTTCACAGACAGACAATTTTCCCGCAGAGCCCAATTACATGGGCAGCAGGCAGCAGTTTGTTCAAAGGTAAGGCCTATTAAATAACTTTCTTGGCTTCCCCATTTGCATTCTTGTCAAAATTGCTTTGCCAGAGAGTACAATTCAACTTAGAACAAGTAAATACAACACTCTCTCTCTCTCTCTCTTTTTTTTTTCTTTTTTTTCTTTTTTTTCAATATGTTTTTCAGTAGCTCCACGTTCAAGGATCCAGAAAGAGCCAGCTTGAGGGACAGCGGGCATGGGGACAGTGATCAGGCTGACAGTGACCAAGACACTAACAAAGGCTCCTGCTGTGACATGTCTGTTAGGGAGGCACTCAAGATGAAAACTACTTCAACTAAAAGCCAGCCACTTGAACAAGGTGAGTGAAGTCTACAATGCCTACAAAAGCGTAAAGTCTAAAACGTCATTATCAACCTATTAGTATTGCAGTTGTGGTTTATCAGGAAGGAATAAACCACTGATATTATTATCAGAGAAAACAGTAAATCTTGTCACTAGCCCAGAAAAAAGAACACAGTGTCTTTCAGAATGAACATGAAATGAAACCACAAGTGTCCAAAGCAGATTAAAAAAAAAATATTAGTACTTTTGAAAATGATTAGAATATACTCTATCACCACTAGCATTGCCTGTGATATATTATATACAATCCTTCTGTCAAAGCCTGATTTGGAAATTCAAACTAGACACGACTGCAACAGATAAAAGAACACCAGTCATTTATATTCCTCATGTAGTTTGGAGAAGAGGAAAAGAAAATGCTTCGCATAAAAGACACGAGTAAAAATGAATCAGAAGATGTTTTTATTTCATGGATGCATTTTCCTATTTATAATGTTGATTTCACAATTAAGAATACTGTAAGAAGTGTCATATAATAATAAATCTTATTTTCAGTATACCTTCATTCACGTCCTGTGAAGATAGCAAAGATTGAGGCTGTCTGTGAAACAGCAAAATGACTTAGATCAGGACAATGACAATGTTCTCTGCCAACATTCATTCTGACAAACAAGCATAATTATTTCCTCAAATTGTGTCCAATTCTGTTTTTTTTTTTTTCAGATGTGTTTTATCTAATTAGGAGGTCTTTTATTTCCAAAGATGCACTTCTTTTTTTGAGAGACTCAGACAGACAAAGCACTCGAGCATTCTCTGCCTTTATGTTTTGCTTCTATGCTGTAAGCAATAAGGAAGTGCATCACTGAATGATTTTTAAATGTTTTCTGTTTTCCATTGTTTTACTTTGTTGTGGGGAGGGTATCTCAGTGTTAAAGATAGTTAGGAAATTATTAAATCAGTCAGCCTTAATAAGAAGTTATATTTCTAATTAAGCAGAAATATCTGATAAGCTTTTTATTAATTGTTGATTAATTGGACCTTGGTTTTTCACCTCTCAGCTTAGTCTGATGTGTAGTACAGTCATAAGGAAATACATATTCAACTTCATTTTTCTGATCATGTTGAGATTGCAGTATAATTTTTGCAGTGCAGAATATTTAGAATGCTGCAGTATAATTTATTCTGTATACATTTGGAGGTTGACCTTATATGTGACCTTATTTTCCAAATAATAAATGCCGGAAAGATTATTTTTTCCTGACCTTTTGCCACAGCAACTATCTGTTTATAATTGGCCATTGATCTGTATAAAGATGCAGTGCAGGATTTTTTTTTTAAAGAAGTTATTTGAACATATGTCTTATTCTCTCAGTTTTGTGTGACACGAAGACAAAAATTCTGGATTTTTAAAGTTTCACTAGGAAACTATCTAGTATTCAGATTAAAAATGAGTGGTTTTTAGAAAAGAATTGTATGGCCAGTGTTCATAATACTGCAGTTTGTCCAGCAGCATCAAATTCAATTCTGGGCAAAATATATGCAAACTAGTAAGCATATTATGCCAACCATTCCCATTGCTTAATTTGATTATAATGCAAAGAGTTATATGCAGGTTTACATTCGTCATTATACCTAGTTGAGCTGCCCTATTCATCGAGGAAAATTTATTCCGATAACTCAGATGAATTCCTCATGTTCTTATGAAATATATATTGAATTGTGGACCTCAAGTACTGTCAGCCACTGATCTACAGCAGTGGCTGTTTATGTGAATTTCTTTGCTGAAGACAATAAAATTATGGGGATAGAGAGACAAACTATTTTTTCCTTTTTTAATATATTTTTCTTTCCTCCAAATATAATTACAAATTGTAATGATATAAATTTGTTTGCTTGAATGAACTCTTCCGTCTCTAGTGTGCTATAATAAAATCATTGTTATAATATGAAAACTGAACCTGCATCAAGCACCTTATGGGATTTCAGGTCATGGCAGTAACAAATGTGGTGCTATGTGGTGTTCCCAATGAAATCAATGATTACTTGTCATTGAGATTAGCATGATTACGGTTCTTAGCCCAACGTAATATTTCTCTTTTGAAAGAAGATAAATAAAATTGTTTTCTCTAGTCATAAGCCAAATTGAAGTAGGGTAAGAAATATGATATATGTGATTAGGATAGAAAAATAATTTAATTTTTCTTTAGAGAAAAATTGTTTTCTGGGAAAAGGAGATGGAAAGTTTGCTAGAAACAACTGTCTCCAGCAATGTCTGAAGCAATATCAGAAGTTGTGGTTCTGTCATCATTCTGGATTATACAGGGATGGGAATTCACTATTTTGTAGCCATATTCTAGGCTTGATTATTGTCTTTTAAAGATATTTAAAATACTTTGGCTTCTGCTATTAGAACAACACTAAAAATTAAATCTTATTAAATTACTGAAAAATTATCTGGATTAACTGTGAAGTTAGGATCTTGATGTGAGAATCCTAATTAAAAAATGATTTAAGTTTGACATATTCTTCATGGTGTTCCAAACAAACATTATTGTCAGGCATCCAATTCTGACTATGGCAGTAATAAGCATTCTAGTTGTACCAGTGTTTTGACTACAGTTTTGAGCCACTCTAGCCCAAATTGAAAGGGCATACTGTGATAAAAAGTGTGTTGGCAGCGCTACGGCAATTGTGCTTCTCTCAGTAACAAAGTCAGAAATTTTACGAAAATAATTTTTTGCAGACAAGATGTCTTCTGATTTCAGCATGAGATGGAAAGCAATCAAGATTACTTTATGATTTTCATTTAATTAATGAAAACAGTGAATGATAGAGCCTGTAAGTTTACTATTGAAATAGTTGATTTCAAGGAAAATATATCCTGATAGCAAGTTTTGTCTGGTAGTGATTTTAAACATTTTCACAAATGAGAAAGGCAATGTAAATTAGATATAATTAATCTGATAATTAATGAAATGCTTATAAAATAGCCTTAATGAAAGGAAAGCAGAATGCCCCCCCAAACTGTAAAAATTATCATGACAGTAAGTCTTGTGTTACAATAAGCACGTCCCACTTTAGATATCTCATCTCAGCCTAAAACTCTCTTGCTGTTATATCCAAGCCACTTTCTGCTTAAGAATATCTCTTATAGTCTCTTAAGCTTACTTTTGCTATCTTAATCAGCTGTCTTACTAAACAGCTTTTTCCATATGCCTGCTACTCTTTTAATAGAATGGTTTTGGATAAATTAGTTTTGTTTGCCTGTCTTTTTTTCTCACTACTATTGCTGATACTTTAAACCCTATCACTAGTCTGGACAGTTTGAGATCCCCCTACACAGAAGTCTTACAAGAATTATTAGTTTTGAACACATCTATTGTAGCATGTAATATTTACTTTTTGCATTTCAATAACAGAGTAATTGTTTTGAATGGTATGATTTAAGAATAACAGCAATAATCTGTATTTCTTTAAAAGGTATCCAAAGCTGGAAATTATATCATAACCCATAAAACATAAACAATAATATCTACAAGGGAGACGTAAACCAGCAAGATGTTAATTTTATACTTAGCGAATCCTGCATATGCTTACCTTATAATCAGTAAAGAATACCAAGTTATGGATTTTTCTGTGGTTACTCATAAATTATTGTCTTTGTTAGATTTCCCCAGGAATTTTTAGTTTCTTTTTCTTTTGTTCTGGTTTTTTTTTTTTTTCCTTCTGTCTGTGTTTTCTTGTTCCATTGTAAATCTACACTTTCATGTGTTTGTCAAAAAAACTTCAAGGGATTAAATATCTCCAAATTCAATAGCTTTGTTGAGTTTTTGCTTTATCACTGTGCATTACATCTTTTTTTCACACAGTTTCTTGCCATTCACGCTTGCATCCCATAGAAGAGCCATTTCTGCATATGCTGTTGCCTCATTAACAATAGTGTGGATCCTGAGAACAAAGAAAATAACCAGAAGCAACTGCTTGGAGTAAGGGTAAAATGAAACTCTTCATAACATAGTTGTCAGGGTCCCCTCTAGGACCGAGGCTGCCCATCAGGCTGCTCTGTAAAAGAGCGCCATTTTAGTGCAGGGTATTGTTACTAGTATAAAGAAATGTAATGTATCTACAGGAAAAAAGTGATACTAAGTGTAATTTGAAAATATATTAGTTCTTTCTTCATCACAGCAAAAATACATGTGCATCACAACTGATGCAGTTCTGCATGTAAGTCTTAGAAATAAAATTTATATCAGTTCTAGAGACTCTCTGTGAACAGTTTGTTACCCTTTGTGTTTGCCCACTGAATGTGTTCACATAACAAGTCTGTAGTAACTTGTTCATTTGCAGTCTCCATTTCTAAACAAGACTGATCCTAGAAATCAGGTATCCTGCATTATCCATCTGCAGCAGAGCAGAAATTACAAAAATTTTTTACCACATTTTTTCTGGGCTATCCATTAATTTTCTTGGCATAATCTTGCTAGACTCTTTTGGATAATTAAAATCCATTCTGTTTAACTGAGTTAGAATCAGTCTAGACTGATAAGTGGAGAAAGTTCATCAAGCACATTTCTGCTGTCTAACATCACCACCAATGCTTTCCATGCCATTGGGGATGATGAGTTCTTTTATGAATACACCAGCTTAATGAGATAATAGGAGAAGAAGATTGTGGAGAAATATTTCTTTTCAAAGTTTGCAAAACTGGTGATGGCCTTTTCTGAGAAACTGATGGAGGCTGGGAGTCTCCAGGAGCTGGCACAACATGTGAAATCTTTTGTTCAACAGTGCTTCCTCCCATAGGTTTTCTCGTCTGGACAGAACATCTATCACATTCTCTCTGTGCTCAGAATATCTGTCAGACTGCCCTTCTTGCTCTGACACCACTTAATGCTCTTTATGTCCAGCCCTTTCATCCTTTCTTACTTGCTGGCTTCTAATATGGACACGTAAGATGCTAACTGGCTGTTTACTTGCACACAGTATCTATTTTCCAATTTCATCTGATGAATTGATTTCCAGGAAAGCTATAAGAGCAACTTAATTGTATTGAGGATCTCTTTCTTTTTTTTGGTATGTCTCAGTAGTAGACTCTGTTTCTAGAATTGTAAATTCTGGAAATTTTTAGGTGAAGCCCACATAAAATGAGGTATTGAGTCTTGCATTTTCTGCTTCTGTTTGTTATTTTCTATATATTTTTCTCATCTTTTCTTTTGGTTTAGTGTTTTATGCAAGCACATGTATGATCCTAGATGAGGACTAGCATAGGTCAAAGAAAACTTATCTGTAATGTAACTGTTTCTGATTGACCAAATTAGTTATCAATAAGCTGAAGATATTTGATTTTGGCCTTATTCTAATAATGAGATTTTAAGATTTAAATGTAGGTAGAAGTGCAGAGCTTTATGAAGAATAATACCACTCTTTGACATCTACTCTGGTGTGCATAGCAAGTTCAATATGACACTGGAGCCATTGACATTACTTCTTTGCTTTTTTCTGCTGTGATCACTTGGTTCAGTGAAGCAGTACTTCTAAATATATGAGAATTACCAGCATTATTACTGGTTTCATACTACTTATAAGTCTTTGTGAATGGTGATATTGAAACTTCAATTGGGATTAAACTTTTAAATTTATATACTTCACTATTAGTCAGAGGAAACTAATAAAAAGTTTCAAATGTTTTAAGTGTCTTGATCTCAAGCATTTTAAGATGATCTAGGTAATGCTTTTGCAAAATTCTGTTACCTGGGCTGAGCTAGACAGTACAACTATTCAATAGTTCCCTTTTTCTGAGAAATCAGAATTATATTCTCCCTTGTAACCAAAGTTAATGAGCTACAGAGAAAAATGCAGGTCAGTTGCCTTTGCTGTACAGATGATTGTCAGCTTTTCTCATGTTAATACCTAGTAATCTATGACATATCTTTTGCTGTATAATGTCTACAGCAAATTATATGATGGATTTAGACAAAATAAAGAGAAAACTCTCATATCTGCCAACTTTTCTTCACTCAGAGTATTATGTTGAAAATCTCTCATGGTTTAGCTTCTATTTTTAGACAGTTTCCTAGTCTACCAGCCAATTTAAGTTAATCTTTTAGATTTCAGCTATTTTTATACCAAGCCGAGATTTGCGATTGAAGCTGTGTGACTGCTTCAAAGCAGAATCCAGTTTGTTTGGTGCTTCCTCTTATAGGTGGGAGGGCTCCCAGGCAAAGCTTCACCACAGTGTGATCTCAGAAGTACACAAGCAGCTTTGCTTTTAAAGCAGTGCTATCCTGGTAATGAAGGAGAAGTGTGAGGAAGAAAATATTTGTCCTAAAAGAGCAGGAAAGTCAGAAAAATAAGTGAAGTGGCATCCTACAGGAGAAGGGATATATTCACTTATGTCTCATGACTTCTCTGCCTCTATTTTGTTGACACAAAATAGAAGAGTGGTGCAAACATTCTAGCAGCTGAAGTGACAGTGAATACAGTTTGCATCAGATTGCCTTAGCCTATTATTGCTGCCTGTAATTGCCCATTATCCTGCATTTCAACTGGTGCTGTGTGTTCTGCCAAACTGGGGTTTTAATCAGGTGCACGTTTCATCACCTGGCAGATTATTGCCATCATCTATCTGGTAGATGTGAAATTTTGTGAGCAGCATATCCCACAATTAATGCATTTCGCCAAAGATAAGGGGGGAAAATTTCTATAACTGACTTTCAAAACACACAGAAAGAGCTTTCTCCATCAGTAGACACAAATATGTCACTGTGGCAGAGAGGGATTACAGCCATTCAGCACAAGTTCATCTATGCACCATTTGGTGTGTCATGCTACATTTTTAGGTAATTTCATTTCTCCTCCACGTTATTTCTACTTATTTTATAATTTAAAAATACTTCAGTGGTTGAAAATTATGTGTATTTTTGACCTGTTTTGTTTTCATTGGACACTTCACTATCTAATCAATTTAGATAATGCCCTTACGAACATCTGAAAAGTTCATGACTGCACCAATAAAAGTATTCATAAATTTCAGAAGAGTTTTCTTTGATGAGCTTATTTGCAAATTAATTCATACCATGCACTTCAAGATCACAAGTCTATTACCATAAGTCTCGTATCTGAGATTCTAATATTTGGTGCTGTAGCTGTTGGTGCTCATCTCTTTCTGCTTTACTTCAGAGGCAGCAAAGCCGAATATCCCTCCCCTGTCACTAGTGGAAATCTCATTACATCCTTGCTGTACTTTCTGTTTTGACACTGCCTTTCCTGGGGCTGAGCACAGTTATTGTACTGCAGTTTGTTCTTGAAAGGCTTAGAATCCATAAGTTATCTTTTCACTTTATTCCTACCAGAAGAGCAAGGGAAGGATTTGTAGTTCTCAGTAAGATGAGGTCCTTCTATGTCAAAATCATTATCTTCAGCTAACATTTCTTCTTTTCAGATTCTTTTTATAAATTGAAAGAAAAGTGGGGGCATAGAAAGATCAACAACTTTTGAAAAAAGGAAATCAGAAAATAAAGAGTTTTCATAGTATCAGGCTTTATGCATTTCCCTGGGTGATAAATGGATGTTCACTACTTGTGCTTACTTTTGTTAATGAATATTTTAGGGCATATATTCATATATTGGATGAATACTTAATATCAAGGAAACTGTTGTAACAGGACTAGAGAGTCTATTCCTTACTCTTGCTCTGTGTCTGAAAATGTCCTTGAATGGTGTACTTACTCAAATTAAGCTTACACAGAATTAGAGTATTAAAAAAAACCCCATACATATGAAGGTATGTGTGTTTGTTCAGTAATATAGGGAAGGCAAAAAAAAATACATCTTTTCTTTTCATCATTTGAAATCATCATTTTATGATTTATGTATCTCCTCTTATTAAGTCAACAGAAAATACTGATATGATAAACCACAATAGTGGACAAGATTTAACAAAATCCCATTACATATTGCAGCCACATTCTTTTCACCAAAAAGAAGCAATGTTCTGCAGATGGAGTTCCCATGAAGATGACACATATTATTAGATGACACATATTAGTTGGAAATCTGAATTATTGTATTTATCAATAGTTCTATGTCCAGCTGGGGAAGACAAAAGAGAAGTATCTTAAATAAGAGACAGGAGTTAATTATTCCATTCAGCAATGCTTTAGCTGGAATACTACTAATTGTATTTTGTTCTTCTGGAACAAAGAGTATCTCCTAATGTCTGTGCACAGTAATAGAGACTGTCCTTTTCATGGCCCTTTTTCTGTTTACATACTACTTTTCTTCTATGCCATGGCTTCCAGAGGGGGAAATGTGGTTTATTTTAATTTGGGCCAGAGTTGACGCATGTTCTAATTAGGGATACATCTACAGTATGCAGTTTATGGGTATATGTTAGAGATAGATCTGGAAGGATTCAAAATCAAAAAAGAGGTATAATAACAGCAGAAAATAAAGATTTGCGAAACATCGCCTGTAGGTGAAGTTTGAAAGAAGTGTTTGTTTAGAATCTGTTTAAATGAAGAAGGACTGGAGTGAAGCATAATAAAGGTCTTTGTGTATATGAAGTTGCTATGAACAGGATAGTGCTTGCATTTTCTTTTCTTTTTGTTTAGTTTTCTGGGAGAAGTATTTACATTACATTTGAGACAGAACTTCATAATAAAGAGGGGTAGGCACTGTAGTAGACTACCCCTGTAAGTTAAAGAGTACCCTTTCCTGGAGATTTTTAAAACAGAATAAATACACATTTGTCAGTGATAATCTACATTTATTTTAAACTGTCCAGGGCCAGAGGATCCACTCTAGTCCTGCTTTTTATGGTGCCAAAATGAAATATGGGGATGTATTACACTGTCCAATCCTGAGTAAAACATACTGAAAGACAATATTTGCTCTGCTCTGTTCCTCATCTTCTTCTCTGTGAACATCTTCATCTTGAGGCACTCACCATGTTAGAGAATTGCAGGGAGTGTGGATTACTAGTGCTTCCCAACAATAATGTGCAGCATTTGGCCTGGTCCTGGCTCAGAGACAGAGATGCAGAGCGATTAACCAATGGAACTTAGTGAGTCTGTAAGTTTGTGGAACTTACAAAGCCTCTGTGCTCCAGTGATACACGGTGCCATGGATCAGCCTCTGTGCACCTACTGCCCAACTGGATGTTTCCATTCCCTGCTGCTGCCTTCTCCTCTTCCAGCTGCTGCACTCAAATAACCTCCCCTCCCCAAGTGGGCTTCATATGGTTTGAAAGGGACTTAATGTACCTCAGTGCATAGGGAACTTTCGATGCATATTTCATCATGTTTCAGTTCTTTCTGCAGGGAGCACTGCATGTATAACAGATGTTCCCTGACTACTACCCCTTCCTGAAGGTGACATGCCCTTTTTTGTGTTTCATCTCTAATGTATATAGAGCTGGTAATGCCTGCATGGTACTAAAAAATAGTGCTCCATGGCTGCCCCTGTGCTGCATGCCAAGCTATATTTAATTCCATCTGCTCCCCTCTGCAGAGTGAAATGGAGAAGAGCATATGCCCAGTATAACCAAGGCACACAGTGGCACAGATAATACCCCTTTATTTAAGAAAAGTATTGGTATTTTTTTTTAATTTAGGACCCTATTCTTCCTGTTTTTTTAATTCATAAATTATTTCATATAAATTAGTGGAGATGGTCATGTAATTATATATAAAAAATGAGTAGTCTTTTATTATATATTGTTATTAATGCAGTTTTATTAATATTGTATTGTACATATGTACATACTCATAAATACATATGTACATATGTACATACTCATAAATACAAAAATAAATATTTAGTATACATGTCTATATATGTCCACATACATACTCATAAATACAAAAATAAGACATCATTAACTGATATCCCTGAAAACCAAATTTTGTTATCTATATAAATCCTAACATTATAGGAAATTTAATTTAATGCTTGCTTGTTTTATAAATGCAACTATGAGAAAAATTCACAAATCTGTTTACAAAAAACATTCAATTTTTGTCATAAAGGTTGTTTTGGAAAGAATAATAATTCCGAGGCAAAAGCTGTCAGAATAAAATAGAGTATATAATTGTAAAGGGGTACTTTACAAATAAAGTTTTAAAATATCTATTTAATAATGTATAGCACTATCTGACCCAATTTTTATTTGAACAAATGAATACAGTTCTTACATAAAAAGTGCAGTTTAGGTTGTGCATTGACAATCTCTAGACAGCTACAGAGCCCAAACAACATTTCAAAAGGTGCAAATCAAACATAAAAAAGAAAACAGAAACAGAACTGTGTCTGTTCTGACCCTGTGGAGAGACTTGCAGCACATCTGTAATCTTCATGGCCCTGAGAAGTGTATACTGGATCTGTGTGTGCTGCTGAATATGAATATCCCTGCACTCTGTGGGGTATTCCTGCACTTTATGGAATATTCCTGCATTTCATGTCTGATTAGTTTTAACAAGTCATATTTCTTTTCAGCATTGCTAAGTTGATTTGAAGCAAGGATTCTGTCCCTTATCCTTATGGTATTTTGTTGTTGTTAGAAAAGTTCACATAAATTGATTATTTTTGAGGGGAAGTACATGGAGTAGAGAAGGATGGAGACAAAAAGCTACAGTGAACATTGAAGCTACTGCTGTAAGGAAAGCTTTAAACTCAGCTTTACTTGCTGGTGTTCTGCTTTTTTGCTTCTCAGGATTACCAGAGTACATGAATAACCAGAGCCCATTGCTGAACTGGACCATTAAAATTATTTTTTAAAAGCCAACCAAACAAAAACAAAAAACAAACAAACAAACCCAAAAAACAAAAAAATCCCAACCAACCAAAAAATAGAACAACCCAAAAAAACCCAACAACAACAAAACACCCAGACAAAACAAAACAAAATTATTTTGGCATTCATGTTTGCAATAAAAAAATAAGTCAAGTAATTTGGACTTCTGAAACAAAACTTCTCTCAAAATTTGTTTTCTTCATTATATTGACAGTGAAAATAAAATCCCAGAAGTTGTTTCATCCTATGGCATATAAAATTGTCATTTTTTCTTATGGATACCTTTTTTTTATATGAAAGTATTGATAATATTTATATTTTTGTTACATTTATAGTCTGTTTATTCATTCTTTATTGTTAATGAATATTGTAATTCTTTTTTTTTTTTTTCCTGTGCATTCACTTTTTTTTTTAGTTTATGGAGAATAGCAGAAATAAGTTGCTAAAATTTTGGCACGAGAGAAGAGCCTCCCAAACACAGTCTGTACTGTTACTGATTAGTGTGAACTCACCTTCCTTTTGTTATTGAGAAATCTTACCTCAGTTACTAATTCACCAGTATTTTACAGTGATTTCAGGAGATGTGTGACCTTCATAGATATGGCAAAATAAGCCAGTATTTAAAGCCTGAGAACTTCATTGATACTTACAACCTAAAGAGTGCTTTAAATTCTTTAAAGACATAGATTCAGATGTCAGTAGAAACTCAGATTTATTGTAAACTTATTAAATGTCTTTTTCTGATATGCATAAGTATGAAAACTTCTTGCAGAGTGAGAGTTAGAGGAAGAAAAAGAAAAAAAAAATGTTAACTTAGATGTTAAGGGTGTGGGAGCATAACATATAATACAGAGGACAAAAGAAAACCAAAGCAGCAATCAAGACATTCAGATTTCATAGGAAGTAAGAAACTGTTAGAAGTAGTGTTTTTTTGTTAAATTCAATTCTCTGCCAAAAAGTGATAAAAATTTGTAGTTTTTTTCTAGGATCCAGCTGCATTTAGATATTTCTAAACTGGAAATATTTCATATCAGAAAAGTGCTTGCTTTTTTGCAGAAATTCATCATGGTCAGCAGAACTGTGCTACCTTGCCCATATTGAATCACCACAGTATGCTTTCTTTTTTTTGTATAAATTTACAAAATATATATTTGTATTTTTAAATCAGTGTCAGGTAAAATAGGTTTTTTTGCATAAGCCTTTGTATTAAAAAAAGGAGTTTTCACAAAACTTGGATGATATTTTTCCTTTAGATGTGTGAACATAATACTCTGGAAAATAGAAAAAAAATTAAGAGAAATGTTTAAGCCAGCTCAAAGTACTCTTCAAAATCCTAATGAAATACAGGATATTTTAGTTAATGGCATCTTCATTTAGATTGAATTTTACATTTCTTGAATAGATTTGAAACTAAGGTGCCGGTTTTCTTCTGGATTTTTAGCCCTCACTAAATACAACAAGATGGAAAGACCTGAAGTTTTTGTTAGTTACAAAAAAAGGAACAGAATGCTTCCCAAACCTCTACATTTTCAACCCTGTTGAAGAAAAGAACAGCCACGTGTTCTCAGGAACATTGTCCCTATCATTTCACCTACTATCCCACCTACATCTGAGCTAGTTGCCCTAATTCTTTATAGTTAATTAGCTGATGAGCTCTCTAGAACTGCTGAGGAGTGTGGGGTACTTCCAGAGTATGATTCTTTTGATCTGTTTACGATGAATCACATCCTCTTTACTGTCAGTAAAAGATGACTAACTGATATAAATAACTGTATATACCTAAACCTATGAAAGAAGAATTTTTTCTCAGGTTTTGAGGCAACGCGCTTTTTGCAGACTGACTCTTGTTTATTACCAGTTTTGGGCTTCTGTGTTTCTTATTTTTGTTAGAGGTGTTAATTGTTCCAGCCCAAATTTATTCTGGAGACATCATCACAAATTTATTTAGCAAATCTTTCCCATTTCATCAGTCATGCTGTAGAGGTGTTGAATCTCTCTTGCATGGCAGAAATATGATTTCTGTTTGCATGCCTATTATTCCCTCTTCCACGTATTTGCAGATGGGAACTGTTTTTTTCCCTCACAAAATCAGGCGACTGTGTAAGGTGCATTATTTTTTATG
This sequence comes from Zonotrichia albicollis, assembly GCF_047830755.1. NCBI lineage: Eukaryota > Metazoa > Chordata > Aves > Passeriformes > Passerellidae > Zonotrichia > Zonotrichia albicollis. The sequence goes on from NC_133820.1 coordinate 72,467,625, forward strand.
CTTTGCTTAAATATTTATTTACTTGGCTTTTGGTTTGGATTCTTATGGCCAAATTGGTAGTGCCAGAAGCAATGGAGTATGGTGTGTTGGAGGTTTAAAATTAGAATCTGAGATCAACCTTCTAAAAAGCCCTATGTGCTGAAATGCCTTACTGAAATGACTCACAAGAAAAGAAAGTCATGGTCTTGGATTATATGGACTTCATAAAATCAAAATAAATTAGCCTATTTATCTGACTGCTGGAACTATTTTAATTTCAGTTAATTAAATACCAAGGGATGAAGAAATATATTAATTTAAGGATTAATCTCTGTGTAACATATCTGTACCTTACATAATGTTAATCTTCAGTAAATTTTTATCATTTGGTGAATGGAAGTAATTCATGAACTTTTTAAGCCTAGCTCCTTATAACATCTAAGGCAGTTCTTGTATGTTCATTAAATAGCAATGGATTCTGGAATAGCTGTTAATCCCCAGTAAATACATTTAAGAATCAACTGGCATTTCATAAACATACAGGAGCAATCCTATTAAATCTAAGTAAATATTTGTTTAAGAAACTTCAATTCTATCCCCTCTTATCACACCCACTGTAGGGTGTGCCGCTCCGATGGCAAGGTGAGCTTTATCTGCATGAGTACACCTGCCACTCTCCTCTCAGCTCCATCAGCAGAGCCAGCTGCTGGAGGTGCTGCACATGCTGGCACAAAGAGGTGTGCTTCTAACCTTCCTGCACTGTGCCCCTGAAAGAGATAAACTAAACTAAATACGTATTCATATAACTACATGAATGTCAGAGTTTTCTGCCAAATAGCTGTGAGAAACGGGGTTGTCATGTATATTTTTCACACTTCTAGATGACATATCTTTGCCAGCAAGGCTTCACAATATAGATCTGGTCTCACAGGTTGCTATTCAGCATCAGTGTTATTGATGGAGAACATAGTCTGCTTTCTTGCAAGGCTCGCACAGAGAAGGATTGAACTGCATTTTTGGCAAATTGAACACTGTTGTCAGGAATATGTTACACACCTTCTCATGTACAGATTAACCCTAATAATGACTATTTAACTCTGTAAGTGCCTCTCAGAATTATCTCAGAAAATAAATCCTCTATATTATACATCACTCAAATACTTATGACTGTATTCTCCTTTTCTGTTTGCCCTTTCAGCTTTGTTAATGTAAAAACAAGTAACAGAGTAACCATCCTATCTGGATTATTTTTTCACTCTATCTCAAGGCAGTCCCTTTTCTTTGGAAAATTTGAGTATTTTCTTCTGATGGTTCAGTTTTTTACCCACAAAAAAAAATACTTATTTTGTTGGTTTCTCCAATATTTAACTACTTATACAAAGGATGAGAAAATAGAGAAGTAGTTTATAAAAAAAATAATAAATCCTCCCCATTTTAAGATAAAAAATGATGATTTCTTGCGAAAATATTAATTAGACAGTTTTAAATTATTACACATTGGTATTTCAGAAATTAAAGGAAATATAATTTAGATTAAGGTCCCATATAATACTTTATGCTTTGCTATTTACAGCTAAATTTGTAGTTCACAAAATATTCTAAGTTTATATATTTTACAGAACAGGAAAACCAAAGTGTTTAATAATAAAAATAGTGTAACAATTTCTTCAATTTACATCCTTGCACAGCTTTTAATATCTCTCTACCTTTCCTTGTATCAATAGAGCTAATATAGGCCAATTTAACCCTTAATATCCTTTCTGATTTAGGGTTTCGATCTCTCAGCTTTTTAAAAATTACCTAAGTTTTTTTTATTTACTGCCATCAGAAAATTTCACTCTGAGAAAAATAAGAATTCAATATTATGATAATTGTATTCCTGGAAAAAATAGAAGCGATTTTCAAAAGGAAGAGCTTTAAGCTTAAAACATTTAATTTTATGAAACTAAATTTTAATAAGGAATTCTTTTAATTTTTTGGTACAGATAATTTAATATCTTTTATTAAACTGAACTAAGCTAGTACTTAAAAATAGCTCCCTGACATTCAGAATAATGGATATGAAAGCAAGAGTAATAAAAATTGCTGGGAAGGTGCAGTGCAAGCACTGATTCAGCAGCTACCACACTGATTTAAACATTTTCTTTGGTACATAAGATATTAATCTGTAGGGCTTTAAAAGCATTTGAAAAGAACCCCACCTAAAAAGGGTTTGGATATGGAAGTTACACATGGAGTAACAGAGTCTGACTCCTTGTGCAGTCTAGGACAACAGTAGTATGTGTCTGTCCTTCACTTACAGCAGCTGAAAGTAATTCAGTCATCCACCCAAATGCCACATCTGAGTCACCTTGTGGAATTTCCTGTTACTCCAGCGTTTGCACAGAGACTTCAGGACAATTACAATTAAGAGGCTAAAAAAAAGAATGGAAGAAAATAAAAAAAAAAAGGCGTTTTTGTCAAACCTGTGAGGATTTTTGTTCTGTGATTTTGTTTTACGGACCCTTAGCTTGTCCTGCACAACAATCTCTACAACTTTGGTGGCTGTTCAAACACCCTGCTTTTGACTGAAACCTGCCACCTGATAATTTCACTGGAAGTGCCTAGTTCTTGCTTTAGGAGGAACAGTAAATAATTGTTTCCTATTAGTCTTCTCAGTGACAATCACGATTCAAAAATCTTTTCATTTTCCCTTTGTTGTGTCTTCTTCAAGCTGAAAAATCTTAGTCTATTTAATCTCTTCTCTTATGAAAGCCTTTTCATAACTTTGATCATCTTTGCTGCTCTTTTTTGTCTTTTCAGTTCTATTATATTCTTTTGAACATGGCATGAGCAGATCTGAATACAGAAGTCTAGACACAGCAGCTATGGATTAAAAGAGTAATGTTTTGTGGTTTAATCTTTATTCTTTTCCAAAATACCTTCTTTTTCTAACTGCTCTGCTGATGAATTATGAGCTGACATCTTCATTTTACTGTCCAGACTAATACAGAGATTAGTTTTAGAGTCACTTGCTCGGGTATTGAGAATTGTTAATATTTTCCATCATGTATATTGCCTGCATTTGTTGACACTGAATCTCATGTGCCAATTACTAGTTATTCAATTGCATGACTTCTATCTGCAGCTCTTCACAGTCTCAGATTTTGCTACTCACTTTTGTTTGATACCAAAGCTAATTTAAGTACCAAAGCTAATTTAAGTGATGCTGTTACAATGCTCAAATTTCATATTTGGATTCCATATGGTCTGCTGATTTGTTAGGAATAATTTTACTCTATTAATCTTTTAGTTCTAGGCAGTTTTAATGACTCATTTCTATCCCCAAAATATCTGCATTGTAGGAATCACCCTGGGTTCCTTCTTTCCAAAAAATTATTTTACTTTTTTTTAAAATTATTATTTTTTTAGGAGCGGGTACTTATGACCTTATTTTCTTTCAGCGCTCTGTATGTGCAGATTCTCTGTTAGCCTCACTGATCCTCTGGCAGATTTTCATTTTTTCTGATTTTTTTTATAAAAGTCCTCATTAATTTCAGTGTCATGAACAAATAATCTTCAAAACCTTTTTCATACTTCCTTACGATATTATAACATTTCATGTGTTGTACTTAATTCATTTTTCTTATCCTAATTTGCTCACAATTTTGACTTTTTTCAGAGTATCTTTTTACTCTTAATGGCCTTTTTCAGTCTGCTATTTCGCCATGCAGGCTATTTTTTTTCCTTTAAAAGCGCTTTTGATAAGTGGTATACAGTTTCTCTGGACTCCTAATATAGTATCTTTAGGCAGTCTGTCATTCTGTCTACAAGGATTTAGTCTTTTAGTTGTCCTCTTCAATTTCTTTTCAAAAAGCTTTGTCATGTTCAGGTAGTTCCAACTTTTTTTTCGTTAAATGATACTGTAGCTTTTTTTTTTTCCATTTCTTTTTCTCTTTTCTGTAGATGATTTTGAGAGCTTAGTGGCCAGCATTACAGTGTAACTTGTAGTTACTTTTTCCACCTGGTTGTTGAATGCTAAAAAATAAATCAAGTAAGCACTGCTTATCCTCTCCTGACTCTTTGACTAGTTGTTATAAGTGCATTGTGCTTCATCAGTCCTATGTAATTTGTATCTTGGAATTATAATTATACTGGGTTACACTGGCTGTTTGCTTCCTATTACCATTGTGAGGCATCTTTTGCATCACATTCCTCTCACAACCAACTGCTGTAGTTCTAATCCTTTAGACTTTAAAAAAAAGCTTAGAATCAAGTAAATACATTCTTTTGATCTGGTTACCAATTTTTACATTCCCTGTTCAATTAGGATTTTATTTGCTGAAATTTTTCTTTGCTATTCCCTCTCCGAATATGAGCAACTTTTGCTCTGCCCTGTTTGTTTTTTCCTTTTTCACTTTACAGTTTGTGACTTCACTCTACTTGATAAGTTATCTGAGATTACATGTTTTTCTATACCTGTTACTTGACTTCAATCTAAAAAACATTATCATAGACAATTCAAATGTCACCAGCTTTTGGTTTGCATAATGCCTAGTCTTCCTGAATATGTACCATTCATAACAAACATTTCCTTGGTTGCTATTTAAAATATACCCTCCTCTTACCAATTTTCAACTCAAAAGATTATATGAGCTTTAGCATCTAAAATTCAGAAAGTAGAAGCAGAATCTCTACAGAAATGTGGAAATGCTGCAGAAATGTGATGTCATTTTCAGTTCTTTCTAAGTCCTTTCTTTTCTCTCTTTCTTAGTAAGAGAGAAAAGAAAAAAAGAAGACACATTTATTCCAAATCAATTATAGAGAGATCCTTAGCTGTCTCTTTTTCATCTTGAATTTTATCTCTTGCTTGTGATTCAATTGACTCAAGTCTGCCTCTTCATAATGAATTTTTATGAGAGAGAGAGACTTGATAGTTATACCTGTAACTAATATTCCAGTGAAATTAAATGTTGCACTTCCTTTTCTACTGGAAAAAACACCCACACCATATATTGGTTGTCTCTGATGACTGCCACCTATTTCCTATTTTCAGTTCCTTCTGGTTTTTATTCTCACTCTTCCTGGAAGTTTTGGCTACTAAGGATAACCTTTTTATGTACATATACAGACAATGTCCATTTTTTCCTTGGTAATATCACATATCAAAGGCAACAATGATATTTTTATTGTTCCCTTGTTACACAATTTTCCAAATGCCTTGTACATTATCCTCTTGTCATTTTGACTCACCTCACCCTTGAAAAAATACTTTTAGAGATCTTTCACACCCTGTTGTGGCAAAATTCCACTTAGGAATGCAAACATTAGTATTACAATTTTCCCCTCAATCTAGCACAAATCTTGATTTTTTTCTATTTTTCCACCTGTGAAAACTTGTCTAAATTAACTTTGCAGATCTATTTATTTTATCTTTATTTAGGCTTAAAGTACAGTCAGTCACTTTGCCTGAGCTTAAATCCAAGTAAATCCAAAGTGTCAAAGTGATTAAGAGTAAAGCGAATCAGGACATTTTAGATCTGAATAAGAATTAGAAAAACAAGTAATTAATAGAGTAAAACAAGAAGAGTATAAGAATATATACTTAGTGATTTTATGCAATTGAGCAAATCTTCTTTGTCTGTCTTCTTTAATTTTTCAGACTGTTTCTGTGTAGCCTCAGACAGAAGTAGGTGAGCTTTTACATGCTCTGGTGTTCACTATGGAGGTATTTCATCAAAGAAATGCCTTGACATGTTTTTCCACCTGATGTTCAAATCTCTTTTATGGACTGCAGTGGAATATCTGTTTGGGTTGCTGTAGCTCCTGACTAGGCTGCCATAGCTTTGTGGGGATTGCTGCAGCTTCTTGGTTGGGTCTGGTAAACACATGAGAGAAGCGTGTTGCTAATGCGTCCTCATTCACCTATTGCTCAGATCCTATCAGTAACACCCTCATACTCTTACTTTGTGCAAACAAACCATGGCACTCTGATGTCAGGGATTCTCTGACCCTGAAACTGAGCTCAATAGCCTGGCCACAGGCATAGCTTGTAGTCTCTTTTACCCTGCAGTAAAGAAAAGTCACCTCCTTGTGTAACCACCAAGAGTCCATTTCACAGAATTTCTGTAAAGGTTCAAGGTAAAATCCAAAAAGAACATTATGCTTAGAAGAAGGATCACACAGCCATGAATCCTGGCTATGCTGACTTCTGAATCATGTCTGCAACAGGAGAGCTGGGTCAGGCCAAAGGTGGGCTCAACACGATTCCAGCTGTATGGAAATTACAGGTACAGCTTTTACACTAGACACTTTTCTGCAGTGGCAGTTTTACACTTATTAAGCCAGCTAAAGAATCCATAGAAAAGGAATCAACATTTTGAGCTCCGCAGAGTGTCACTCATGTTCTCAGACAAGAATAGGAGTCTCGCAGTTTATCTAAGGGGCTTAACATTTTTTTTCCTACAATTCTCATTCAATTACAATATATATTTATTTAAAATTCCTTCATCTGGAACCTTAGGAAAAGATAACTTCTTTCCATTTCAATTTTACAAAGAGGTTAAAGTAGCAGCTGAAACTTGTGGAATATTTGACCCAGACATGTCCCGCTAATAGCTTGCTTGCTGATTCAAACGAGCGATGCTATCAATGCTGTATTCAGGACTTCCATACTGAAAAGAACAAAACAGGTCTGAATGTAAAGTTATGGTACACTGCTCTGTCAGGTTGAACAGCTCAAAGGTAGACAAAGATACCTGCAACTCTGTTCAGCTGAGCTTGAATTCCACCCTGATGCATGCTGAGAGTTAGCGTTATATGCTTTACTCTCAGCGGTGACTGCCAGCCGTGTAACTCTTCAAGTATATCCTGCCATTTGTTCTATCCGGCAGAAATGGGTTTCATTCCGAAGGAGCTCTTCCAAATACTTCAAGGAATAGTGTGCAAGGAGGGTGAGTTCAGGAAAAAAAAAAAAAAAAAAAAAGACAGTACTCATAGTACTCATATAAAAAGAAACAAAATCCATCCTGTTTCCTTGTGAAAAGCTTTAGGATGTAAAAAAATTTTTTTGAAGTCATATTTCTTGTGAAAAGACAAAGAAAGGTACAGGACATTAATTTTGTTAAGAACATTATGTTGAATTCCATAGGATTCAGATCTCACCTAACCTTTAATCACAATTCCAGGTGCTTCTTCTTGCAGCCTGTGAGAGCCAACTACCTCAGACATTTAGATGTCAATGTGAGAGTTGCCTGTGCTCAACTGTTTACTGGGAAAGTGTCCTGGATGTGACCCCACAACTCTGTTGAAATAATTTTATCTCACTGCACCCTGGTTTTCTTTAGAAGAGTGGGAATTTGATATGTGGATGGGGAGCAGGAGGCATGGTGTATCCCAGCAGATCCACACAATGCAAGTTTGATGTAGCCATGGAGGTGTTAATGAGAGGCTTGACCTTCCAACCTGTAGCGAACAGATGTGGCTGCTTTATTTACTGCATTTAAACTTCTGTGTTTGTTTACTTTAGTTATTTTTCTTTGTTTCTTCAGTGCAGGAGAATGACCGGAGCTCCTGTTTATTTCTTGTGATGTGACTTTTCCATCAAATGACTGACATCAACTGAGAACATTTTATTTCTAGTCTTGATAGCTTCACACTCACGAGAGTGGCCTAGAGGGACACAACTGTCTCATTGTGCAGTGAACAGAGAATCATCCTGCTCAGCAAAGCTGTAAATATTATGGCCAGGTTCTTGAACTGGCATTGAAAATAAATGGAGAACCAATGGAAATATGAGTTCTTGATATGACAGGTTGAGGTGGCTTGTCCTCTTAAACAATTAACTTTTTTTTGTTCTGTGCTTGTGTCCTTGCCTGTTTTCTGTATAATGCTAAGAACAACCATATGAGCAAGACAAGTTTATTACATTGATGATTGCTATCCAATTTGGCATTAAAAAAAAGGACGATGCTTATTGAGGTAAAACCAAGGAATTTCAGTTCCTTCCTCTGATGAGAAGGATGTCTGATGAGATCTTGAGACTTTGAAATACTTGAGTAAGATTAGGGTATATAATTTAAGGAAACAGAAAATATTCCTAACATACAGATATTCAGAATATTGTTTTCTTTCAGCATCACATCCTTCTTCATCTGTCTGGCCTTGAATAAGCTGTTCTTTACCCTTTAGATTTTGTGACACTGCTCCAGAAGATAGAAGACTGGGATCCATGAGTCTGTGGCCCATAGGAGCTTCACTTACACTGTCTTTGTAATGCATGTGGGCAAGCCTGCAATTAGAGCTCCCAGGAAGGATCAATGCTAGAAGGGCATGAATGTGTTCAAAAGAAGGAAACTTTTAACATTAAAAGGAGCAATAAAAATACAAGTAACAGTTCATAAGTATTAGATCCTGATAGCAAGGATGGGATCTCTCATAGTCTCTTCAAAATTGGAAAACTATTTTCACAATTTTATCTGGTTTAAATCAATTAACCATACTGGTTCCATATTGTGCATTCTCCATTCTCTAGATGAGAATTTTAAAAATCAGAGGACTTATGTTCCCTCAGCAAGTTGGTTCAGGAAGGTGAACTAATTTTTTTTTTTTTTTTTTTTTTTTAATGTTCTTTTAGGCACTTGAACCTACTCACTGTAAAATTGAAACCAGGTAGAAAAAATGAGTAGATTCCAGGCAGGAATTATCTGGGTTAGTTTTGCATATTGTAAAACCACAGCCTAAAGAAAGGAGAAGCTTGCTTCAAGTCAGAAGGTAGGTCTCACTAGGGATATTTCCTAGCCCAAAAAATTGTGAATCCACACTTCAAAACTGCTTAAAGCAAAAGTAAAAGATAACAAATGCCATGGATTTTTTTCCACATTTGAATAAAAAAATTGTGCAAATTATCATCAAAACATCTGAGCAAATGAAGAAGTGGGCAGTCACTTTAGCCTGTTGCAGTTTAAACAGCTGTCTGAAACTAGGCATATCTTGACACAGAGATTTTTATGTGTTTTTCCACAGTTGCTGCAGCATGAGAGAAAAAAAAGATAAATCTTTTCCTATGTCTTCTAAAATAATCACACCCTTTGAATAATAATTTGTGCTACATATAGGCATGTTGCAAGATAATCTCCAACTAGTTATATTATCTGTAATTTTGGGATTTTTTTATCTTTCTCATGTAAGCTATTTGTTTGGCACACAGAATGAGTGTATGTTCATTCTGCATATGCAAAAAAGCATAGCCCTAAATTTTAAGAAGTAGGTTAGATTTTCCAGTTACCAAGCCTGATATACAGCAGGATGGAAACTATCATTGTGTAAATGATGAGACATAAAACTCTTAATATAAATGTGTATGTATTACTTTGCATTTAAAAGTACATATTTCATTTATAAAATTTACTTACAGATAACTAATGAACTACTCATACATAATGAACTACTCATTCATTATGTAGTGATTTATGTTTGTTTTACAGATCTAATCAGATTACAAGTCCCATTTTGTTAATAAATACCCCAAATTTCATCATTCCAGGCTGAGAAAGAAGTGCAGATTTCTGCTCAATTTTTACTTTTTTCAGGGTAATGACTTTCTATTCTACCATTTAAAATTTTTAGAGGTATATCAAACAATAATGCATTTTTCTTGCAAACTGTAAATGACTACTGTGAAATAATTATTTTCCCAGCAGAAAATTCCGACTTATACTACACACAAACAAATTAAAAAAAAATTTAAAGATTCTAAATCTATAAAATTAATTTTTTACAAATAAAATACACATGCCATTGCAATGCACCTGGTCATATGTCTTAAAAATCTGAAGTTCATCATAGCAAAAAAAAAAATTATTTAATTAGCCTAGATAAAGTAAGTAGACATTCCACTCTAAGGCATGAAGTTTCTAAACATCTGTAGTATTAAAGGAGACACATTATGAATGAATTACAAATTTACATTAGGAGGAGTTTCTAGTTCCAACAGGGTGCAAGAAAGACATTTTCTCCGTAGTAGAACAAAAAGAAAAAAATTCAGGCATGAAGACTGCCAGTACTTACATGTGTTTAAATTCTTACCACATCTCCAGTTGATTGACATCTTCAATAAGCTGTTAATGACCCACTCCATTTGCTTTAAATGAGCCTTAGATTTTTAGATCTGGTGAGTTTTGTAGAATGTTGAATTAGGTAGATTTAATTGCCTTTTTTTCGGTTTTTGTTTTCATTTTAGTAATTCATCATTCAAAGGAATAGTACTATTTGCCATCATAATAAAGTTTCTCAGGAACCTTTCCTTTGATTTGACTTCTAGATCTAAAAGTGGTAGTAGCCATTAGGAAACAGTATTCTTCCCTGAGCTAGGCTTTGTGTATTAGGTGGCAGTTATTCATAAAATAAGAGTTTTTCTCATGCCGACTTTCAGTTTTTTAAAGTAGTAATTTAGCAGCTCTCTTGGAAAGAGCTGTAAGCATGTTGGAAATCAAAGATGACTCTGGTTCTGTTCATGAGATGGGTTGGTACTGCATTTTTATTAGCATATTTTCTTTCTTTCTACTTTGATACTTTCAGTCCTTGGGGCACAGAGCTGAGAAATATAGATTGTAGCTATCATGCCAGATAAGGAAAACAACGTAAGTGATGATGCAAAATGTATTTTCTCTGACAGTGAACAAGCAGAGACTGGCTTGTGTAAAACAAGTTTTTACCAGATGACTGTGATGAGCTATTCTCACCACAGTGATACCTGCTGTGGAGCAGTGTTATATTTAGTTGCATTGTAATAGCATTTCTTTCAACAAGTGAATTGCATATTGTAGAGATGGTGGTGGCACAGGAAACCATGGCTATTAGTACACAATCAGCATTTTAAATTCAGACATGAAAATATGTATTGGTGCCAGACACTATCTAACCTGAGATTGTGATAGAGGAAATTATTGTTGAGAGGGAAGTGGGGAGCTGGATATCAAACTGCCTGTGAATGTAAGATTTTGTTGCAGCAAAACAAATAGAACCCTAACTCTTCCTGTCAGGAATAAATAAACACTTAGAAGACATGATAATTAGTGAGCTCTCTTACTTCCATTTGTGTTGGACATTCATATGAGCAGAACTTCACTGTACAAAATCTGACCTCAGTCCTGATACAGACTTGCACACCAGTCAGCTTTCCACAAAAATGTTTAGCTAGCTCACATCTGCATAAGGTGGAGTGTGTACAACTGCACTTCTTACATATGCATCATGGAGGATGGAAGTCCATGTGACCCCTAGCAGTGGACACTCCCTGTGCCTCTTTGGATAAATTCTGCCATCTGTACTTCCCTTCAGAAGGAGGATAGCCAAGAACTGCACTCATCTGGTAGCCACTGCACTTTGGAGGAAAGGGAGTATGCCATTAGCTGAGTTAAAATGAAATATAATATCCGGGTTAAAGTAGTCACCGGGCTCTCTGTGACCTCATCCCTGCAAGGCTGCAGCTAATCAGTGTTATCTGGTGGGGTTGTATTTTGTCCCCTCTCATACAATTCCTATCTGATCAACAAAAGACATATGATCTTTAATCCATCTTTGTGTCTCCAATAAGCGTCAAATCTGTTGGGGGAGTGGAGGACAGGCAGAAGGAGAAGCAGACTAACCTTTGCAGCTCGATTACAGAGAGAACAATTTGTTTTTGTAATTAGAGCTCAGCAGCGATCTCTGTTTCACTGATACTCAGCTTGGTGTAAACAGAACTCAATTTTGACAACTGTTTAGCTCACGGCACAGTTTTAAAGTATTAAAGGATAATGGAAGACTTATTAGATTAGCTTTTGCCATGATCTTTTAGTGTCCCAGATAATTATTATTTGTGATACAGCTGAATGGTTTAGGCTTGTGTTAGTATTATGCATGCATTTCTGCATAATACTTTATCTGCTATTGATGGGCACTAAAATATGTATTAGGAAATATACATTTAGTCAGATTGCACAGATATTAGTGGTATTTTCAAGTGAATCAAATTTTCTTTCTTTGATTTTTTATTTTGTTCCCATCTTAGCAGTTCGTCGTTCCTGACTTTTAATTTTTAAAAAATCTGTACAGTTATCTTCATCATTATTCTTATTCACAATTGTGTGACTTTTGCCAGAATCCTTCGAACCAATCATGACATTTCTCCCCCAGCATTTTAGCATTCCCTCTTTCTCATGTGTTTTGGAGTTGCATACCTTTTTCTTACAGTATCACCTTTTCAATCTTTCTTATTTATTATTTCAAATCATTCCTGATAGTCACGTACTGTTTTTCACCTTGTTATTTGACTTTTCTTCTAATTACATTTTAATTAGGGTATGTTGTTTCTACCTCTGATCTTATAATTAGCATTTTTCCTTTTGATCACCTTTTGTCTCATTTTGCATAAGGTATTTTTAATCTTTTCACCACTTTTCCCTACACAGCTTTACCTTTCTTATTTTTATTTTTTCTGGCTAACCTCATTCCATTAGTTTGACTCCCTATCCTGCTTTTGGCTTGGAAAGAGTTCCTTATCTTCCTAATAGCTGGTGGGATGCTGTGTTTTGGTTTTAACATGAGAATAATGTTGATAACACACTGATGCTTTTAGTTTTGCTAAGTCGTGCTTACCCAAAATCAAGGATTTTTCAGCTTCTCACAAAGGAGAAGGCTGGAGGGATCCAAGAAGCTGGGCAGGGGCATAGCCAGGACAGCTGACCCAAATTGGCCATGGGGATATTCCATACTGTATGGCAGAATGCTCAGCATATAGACTGTGGGGAAAGCTGGCCAGGGGCTGCTGCTCGGGAACTGGCTGGGCACCAGTCATTGAGTGGTGAGAAGCTGCATTACATATCAATTTATTTTCATTTTCTGACCCATTAAACTGCTTTTATCTCAACCCACATATTTTCTCACTTTTTTTTCTCCAATTCTCTCCATCTCACTGCTGCAGTGGGGAGTGACTGAGCAAAGTTGAGCGGTGCTTATTTGTCACGTGGGGTTAAACCACGACACTCCCCTCTGATCAGAAACATTACTTGTAATCTTTTTTTAATTTTAATTTCCAGTAAGTATTGTGCATACTCTATTGTCCTTGTTTACAACAATGTGATTTTCTTATTTTAGAAATCTAATTTTGCAACTTTTTGGCAGTTCTGTATAGATTAGGGCAATACACTTGAAGGTGATTACATAATCACCCTGGAAACAGCCTAAATTGCTGGAATACATGAGAAAAAAAAAATTTGTAGTGTTTTCATATTTGAATAATTGCACTCTCTGTTAAAGTTAGTCGGGAGAGCAAGTCTATGTCAGTGACTAACTTAGTCATTTAACATAACATGAGTACTAGTCCATGAGTGAAATGTGGTTGTATTTTCATCTCAGTCTCCAAACGAACATTGGTTGCTCACATTATAAAAGCACAAAGGCTACTTAAGGCAAAGACAGCTCTGTCAAGGTTAATGGCCCCAAATCCTTTCTGCCCTAACCACCTTTTAATGTTTTGGTTGGATTTGGTTTTGCGTTTGTTTTTTTCATATTACTTCTTAAATTTACTTGTCAAAACAAGAGTCCAACAAGAAAAGAGTGTTACAGTGACTGCGCCCTGTGATCCACCTCATTCTTTATCTTTTATACAATAATCTTCATGCTGTGTTCATTCCAGCGTGCTGCCATCCAGCAGGATGGTTGGTTGCTGGTTTTGTTCATGTTAGTTATTTCATGCTCATGATTTTTATTCTTGTTTGATCTTGCAAAATGCAGTAATGTAAAAGCATCCAGGCCTATATGTGTATATATATATATATATATATGTATATATATATATATATAATGTGCACCCATACTGTCAAGTTATCATGAAAAGAGCAGATAGTTCTCTGAAACTCAACCTTTTCCTACACTGCTTTTATTATGTATTAGATATTTCTGTTCATTCTGTTGATACTCATCACAGCACTCTCTGAGTACCTCCCAGCATTATTTATATTAAGCTCTTGACTTAAGTTCTCTCATTTTCTCTTTAGAAGGAGAAGACAGCTGAGTGCATCATTAAATTAATGCATTTTTGGTAGTCTATGTCCCAAAGGACTCAAATTCTAATTAAAATTTGTAGTTGTGTTTGAACTATGCTTGTCATACAGAAAACTGAAGACTGGACCAAGGGCCTACCACTTTCTCCTTGGCTGAGACAGTTTTGTTGCCAAAGCTGTATAGGCTGTTCTTTGTGACAACTTCATACTAATAAAGAGCATGATAAGAAACATGACATATGTAGTCAGAGAATCATAGAATGATGTGGGTAGGAAAAGACATTTATGGATCATCTAGTCTAACCTCTCTAACAAAAGCAGGACACAACACCCTCATTGTGAAAAAATCTGAACATATCGTCTTTCAGTTTAAAACCATTGGACCACAGTTCTGTCCCCACAGGCCCTGGTAAAAAGTCTTTCTCCATTTCTCCTATAAACCCCCATATGAATACTGATAGGTTGCTGTAAGGTGTCACCAGGGCCTTCTATTCTTGCAGGCTGAACAGACCCAGCTCTTTCAGCCTGTCCTCGCAGGAGAGGTGCTCTGTGACATTTTTGGGGGTCACCTCTAAACCCTCTCTAACAGATCCATATCTTGTGCTGAGAATAACAGAGTTGGACACTGCACTCCAGGTGGGGTGTCATGAGAGTGGGGTAGAGGGACAGAATGTCCTCCTTTGTCCTGCTGGCCACAGGCTACCAGGATGCAGCCCAGGATACCTGTGGCTTTTTGGGCTGTGAGTGCAGATGGCTGGGTCATGTCCACTTTTTCATCCATCAGAAACTCCAAGTCCTTCTCAGCAGGTCTGCTCTCAATCCATGCACCTCCCAGTACTGATGCATTGCATTTTGCTTTTTTGAAGTTCATGAGGTTAAAGATTCTTGTTCCTAAGTTTTGGTAGACAAAGGGGGAAAAAAAGAAGAGAGAGAGAGCTTACTTAAATAGTGTTTGAATTTCTATGTTAAGGATTTATACTGAAATTCTCTCTGACAGAGCCTCTCTTTTTCCACAGACTAGGTAGGGAGCATAAAAAGGGCAACTTCTCAATTTACATATCTAAGCAATGTAGACCTCCCAGAACACAGATTATTTTATTGTTTATACTGGTAGAATTTCATCCCAGGAGACTAGAATATAGTTGTGAGAGTTTCACAATACCTTTGTGAGTCTTTTAAGACCATTTGCTCAGCTGTGAACTAGTAAATATGCCTTCATAAGCTGATGTTTTCCACGTATCTCCCCAGTGAGGGTAGCATCATTTTCCTGAGATAAAGACAGAAAAAGCTGTCATCTAATGCAAGCTGTTCACTTTTTAGTCCATATCATGTGAATTATATCAGGTAATATACATGATATATGATCAAATGATCAAATGATCATATTTAGGTAAGACCTGAAGGTACACTGGTAATTATACTATTCACCACAAGTGTGGGTACTATTACTCATTTCTGACATAAAGGTATAGCACATTCTCGCTAGATCGAGGAAGATAGACAGATCTCATTGTTGACAATATTCAACAACATTGAAGTAGAGAAGTATAAGAATAATTAATGTCTTATCTTTCTCTTTAGATCAACACCCAGTGTACTGCCAAGTCTAATCCTTGACCCAAGTCCAGAGTGAGATTCCAAGAATATTAAATTTGCTAAGATTTTTTTTTAAAATATAATTAACATCTTCTTGAGCTTACTCAAGATTTAGAAAACTGGATAGAGTTGGTGAATCTCAGCATTTTTTAGAATACTCATTTTGAGTATTCTAAAAGAGAGATGAGTATTCTAAAAGAAAAGAGAGATGACTTATTTGAATGTCTGTTCCAGCTAGGATTGGAACCAGCCACCTTCCAGTCAACATTATTTGTCTTCCTGAGCTGCAAAGGGCATAATGCAAACTTTTTGGATTAACATTTACTTAGGGATGAGTTTCTTTTATTTTTTTTTTGTGAATAGCTATATTGAAGTTTGAGACTTTTGGTAGACACATACCTTGCATGATTCAATTATAAACAGCATATAAATTTCCTTATTTTTCTATTATTTATTAAAAGATTCATTAAAGGGCAGTGTTATTTTAAATTACCATACCAGAACAGCTTGTTCTGTATATAAATACATATTTTATAATATTAAAATTGTAAAAATGGTTTTGTGCAGAATGTTGTATTTACAAGACTAGAGATTCAAGCACCAGACACCAGATAAAACTTTTTTTCCTGGGATCTTTGATAACATTGTCAGAAAACTCTAAAGTGGTGAAATCTGGAGTAAGAAAACAAATCAGGTCTCATGAGGAAGAAGGCAATTATCAGAATACATAGAACAGCACAAATATTGAAATTTGAAAAGAATTTAAATTAAATATCAGCAAACCTTAACTAAGTCTTTTCAACTTTGTAAAATGCATATTTTAAAGTCAGGAAAAAATCCCTCCACAAAGACCGGAAGACATTATTCTGAGAAATATCATGTCTTGGTAGAACCTTGCAGTGATCTTGTGTATATGTCATAATTATATTTTTACTGTTGTACAAGAAACGTTACTTAACAGCAATCACAAAAGCTCTGCTGTTGGTAATACTAGGAAAGAATCTTGAATTCCATATATTGAAAGATAAGGGAAATAAAAGAACAGACAAATTAAACTCATGTAAAATATACTTTACACAATATCATAAAATGGTTTAGGATGGCTCTTAAAAATCATAAAACTTCCAGCTCCCCTGCCACGGGGAGTGGCCACTGAACCAGGTTTCTCAGAACCTTATCCAACCTGTCCTTGAGCACTTCCAGGGTTGGGACATCCACAACTTCTCTGGGTAACCTGTGCCAGTGCCTCACCACCCTCTCAGTGAACATTTTCTTCCTAATATCTAATCTACAGCTACTCTCTTTCAGTTTGAAGAGATTCCTCCTCGTCCTGTCATTGCATGCTTTTGCAAATTGTCTCTCCATCTTGTAGGCTTCCTTCATGTATGATGGGGGTGTGCAGAAAATCTCTACCATAAACCATAGCAAAGTCTTGTCAATCCCATATGAAAGAGCTCTTTGTATTTGCATTGAAAATGCTGATACATGGTTTTTATTTTCTCTTTCTCACTTTTCTTCCCTCCCCACCCCCCAATTAATCTAATAAACTTCACTTAATTGCAGTCTGGATGGATTAATTCCAAGAATCTAAATTTTCTAGGCATATATAAGGGTACTGTAAGTTTCAACACAGTCCATGGCAGGTAGTTCTAAGCAGATTTCCAGGGCAATTTTGGGATATGCTGGATGCAGGATGTCTTTCAGATTCTTCCCACATACCTCTGCTTCCAGTCTTCCTCTTCTGCTTTGATTCCTTTGCTGGGGGCAGGCGAGGACGATGTGGAACAGCAAGAGTTTTCTGCAACTTCGATAATTTAAAAGTGCAACTATCAAGATAGGCCTTTCAAGTATACTGAATAACTCCTTCATGAAAATAATATTTTTTCACAAAGTAATATTTTGCATTACAAAAGAATTTTTCTGTTTTGTATGCACATATTTATGGCTAACTTGATTGGGCACATTACAAAAGCTATCCATGTAATCTTTCATTATTAAAGCAGTTTCTAGCATTAGATAGGTGTTAAAAAATATCAAATGGTTTTTTCTACCTTTTGAAAAAGGGACATTTGAAATTAGACTTTGGTTTTGGTTGGGTATTTTTTTTTCTGGTTTTGGTCTTTTGTTCTTTGTGGTTTCTTTTTAAGTTGAAAATGATAGCTACATTTCTACCTTGGAGACAAACTAGTCATCATTCAGAGAAGCAAAGGAAAATTAAATAATTTCATAATGTATAACTTTCCTAAATGTAATTTTGCCTCTCAAAAAGATACTTATGCTTCAGATTTCTTTAAAACTCATATTTAGTTAAGAAACATCCTTTTATTCATCTTTGTCAAACTTACTTTACCAGGTATACCATTATTCAATGGCAGAATTTCTCTTTTACTTTAAAACAACAGTTTAGAAGCTGCAGATTTTTGACCTCTTAAAGAATAAATGTTTCATAGATAAAGTAGGAATTTACATGTATCTTCTGGGCTAATTTTTAACAATGCAGCATGTCTTGTGAGAAAAATGAAAGCAAATAGTATTTTTCCTTCAGCAGCAGCCATCAGATTATGTGGTGTCTCAGTTACAAAGGGTAGTATCTCATCTATATTGTATATAATACATTAAATATGGAGTGCAAATAAATGTAAAAAATTCATGCAGCAGACAGGCTGAAAAATGTTAAAATCAACATTTTTGCACAAGCATCCAGAATAAATGGAAAATATTCAATAGTTTTCTGCCATACCAAGACTATAGAACTAAAACAGTGACAGTATGAATAAAAACCCCAAGTTGTCCAGTCCTCAGTTTTCAAACAGGAGCAGTTACACATTATTAAACCCATAGGGAAAACTTTTTTCCTTACCAGGCTTGCTAGGATTCATCTCATATAAACTCAATCAACATTGAAGGAATAATTCCAATTAAAGTGTTTATGTGAACCTGAATATAGAATCTTCTAATTACAATAGGTTGTACATTCAATTACATTCACTGTGTTTTATTTACATGTGCCACATAAAATGAAATCCATTCTAATTCTGCGTAGTATTGTCTTCTGTAATTTGCATCTTCTTGTTTTCCTTTGTGTGAACTGAACATTTCCTAGAATTGTAGTACTTTTTCCAAAGTTAGTCTCAACAGGTTTAAACATTATTTAATTCCAGATAAATTAGAATCCTTTATTGATCCTGATAAGAATATCCTTTGGAAATTAAGGAGAAAACAGCAACTTTTATCTGTTCCTCTGTATGGAGGAACCCTTATATTTTAGTGGAAGTTTTGAATATCTGACAGTATAAGATTTTGCCATCTTGTTTAAGCTAGATATCAAGTTCTAATTACTGAAATTAAGTGTTTGTAAAATGAGGAATAATTATCATGGGCCATGGCTACTTTTTGAGATAAGTTTATGTCAAATAAAAAAGCAAAGTAAATTTATCTTGGAAAAATAATACATATACATAAATATGTACTGAAAGACTACAAACCTTTATACAGAATATCATTAAAAGGTCTGGAAGTCTTTCTTGTTGTGGCAGGCTACTGATCTCAGTCAAATTCCTTCAACATTATCTGGACAAACTCTGCTTTCCTGCTAAATGTGCTACATATCCAATAAAAGCCTTATAAACACGTGCATTTTCCAGACTTATTTTCAGGTGCTTCCATATGTTATGAGACCATATTCCAGATCAGGATAGAAATGTATACAAATTAGATGAGAAGCCAAAGGAAAAGAAGAGGAAGAAGGAAACATCTGCAGTACATCAATGGGAAAAAAATGTTTAAGCTGCCTGTTATTAACTGCTCAACCTGTTTTATGCTGGATTTCTGCATAATTATGTTACAGAGGAGGGGAGAAAACAGATGTTGAATAAAGATTGAAAGTAAGAAAATGAGACTGTTCGAAAAAAATAATTGTGGTTGCTCACAGCTAGACATTTTTTGGCAAGACTTTTAGACAGCAATCTATTTCTCAAATTCATTGCCCATTTCTGCAAGATTAATGTAAAACAAAATGTTTCTTTTTAAGTCTGATCAGTTGAACAATTATACAGCTCCAATAATCCCCAAGTCAGTCTTTCAAGAAAGCAGCTGAATGTTTCCTCAAGCAGTTTCATAAATTAGATTAAATGAATATCATATCAGGTCAGAAACCCGATAAGCTCTTTTCATGGGAAGTTGTTGATAGCTTATGTAATTAGCTGTATTTTTCATCCTCTGCAAGTATCCAGATAATCCATACAAGACATATTTTTCACAATCTTTACAGAATAAATGCCATCAAACTATACTTGAATGTTTTCTATGTTTCTCACACTTGTGTCATGTCTTAAAGCCAACAGAACTATAATTTTTTAATAATGTCTCAATTTTTTTTTCTCCATTTAGTTGATATTTTCTGGTACTGTGTCCAACTGCATTAAGAAATTTCTGGATAGAGCTATCTAAAAAAAAGGGACTGAAACCACATGTAGGTCCTACACTAAATCATTTGCATCACTGCTACACTGTATGATCGATTTTACCCTGATTATTGCCTGTGAGAGTCAGAGTTACCTGTGAGAGTGAGAATTATTCCTGAATACACTTTGCAGTGACTGTTGACTGAAAGAATCTTGTGCTTTATTGCAACTGCTACCACAGTTTATCAGACATGCCTATTCACAGGATTAAGATTAAATCTGAGACCATTTTGGAAGATGGATTCACATGTGAAATGAATCCTTTCTCCTAAGTTTAATTTTCTTCTTGTTAACTGAAAATATTTTATTTTTCAAGCATTCCCGACTTTGCTTTCCTTTGCTATCCTCACCCTACATACCATCACAAGTAGACTTCAGTCTGTTGATCTGCTTCTTTCAGGTGAGCAAGTACTTCATCTGTTAGCCATCTTCTCTTATGATCCAAAATTTACATGTGAGATTATAAAGATGTGTAGGGTTTGTTTCTGGAAAAGTTGATGCTTAAAAAATCACATACCAGAGCATGATAGATAGCTATTGTTTGAAGAGCTTACAAATAATTTGGTGAAGAAACTGCATATTCGTATTAATTTTGCATTTAGGAGATTTGGACATAGAAAACCTGTTCAAAATTATTTCATTGTCTTCATTTTGGCCCTGATAGAGGTCTAAAGGAAAGCATGCTATTTGAAAGTAAAAATGTATAAAAAAGACCATGTGAACCTATATTACTTTGGGTGTGCCGTGTGCATGTGCTTTCTCTAAATACATTCTTATTACAGATTGCAAGTGAACAGCAGTAGTTTGATGTTATATTAGGTTTAAAATCCCAGCTCCACCATTAGCCCCAATCTCTTCAGGAGTGCATGGTTCACGGTACTGATAGGGTGATGGATCTCTCTGTAGAACCAGAACAAATCTTTCTTATGATTCATTTTTTGCCACAGATAAGCCATAAGACAAAGACAGCAGATTGATGGAGGTTTAGTTTTTCTGCTCTTGTTTTAAATAGTAGATGTAGAACAGGTTCTTCTCTTTTATAGCCTGAAGCTGAACTGTCAACATAAAAGATGTACGGACTTAATACCTGAGAGCAGGGCAGAAGAATGACTTCCCAGTTTTTTTAACAGATTAAACCCTGAACAATATAGCTCATTACTACCTAGTCTAAATGTATTGAAAAGGCAGTTTTTGCTAAAGCATGAAATATTTTGTCTTATTATTACCTACTTTACTGAAAGACACAAATTTCAGCTGACAATGAGAAACCTTGCTCATTGTCAGCTGAATTGCGACCTGCCTGTTCATGCTGAGAGAAATTCTATACCTGACCAAAACCATAAAGCTTGAAACAGTATTACTGCTTTTTGCTTATGTGAGTGAATGTGGCTGGCTCTCATTTGTTGACATGTAGCTGCAGTTGGTATACAATTATGAATTTATTTAGTCTTTACTTCGTGAGGGAAATCCCCAGAATTTATTGAAATATTCAAACTAAAATAACTAAAGGTGGTAGCCATTCAGGTTTTTGTTCAGATTTGGAGATTAATTCTATGGTTTATTTTTAGTTTTGGATATTTTTTCCTCAATGAAAAAATAAAATTGTGGTGATTTCAGAAAACCATATGCCAGCTCTCTAAATAGCATTGATGGAACATTACAGATTTTGCAGAAGGAACAGAATAAGAGAAACATGGGCAGAAAAAACAGAAGATCAAGATGAGAAACAAAAGACTGATGAATAAAATATAAATAAAATTATTTATTAATAACATTTATTTTACATATTTGGCAATAGCTTATATTTCATTAAAGCAAACATACTTTTCAGAAGGTATTTCTCCTGTTCATCACCACAGATATCCAAATTTATTCCTAAAATGAGATCCTCTAGACGTGTATAGGATAAAAAATCCTGCTGTTTTTATTTCAGCCCACTTCCTTTTGACTAAAACTCTGGATGTGTGGAACAACTTCAGTTAGACTTTAGCCAGAGCCCACTTTTGGATATCCATTAAAATTTGCTACTTAATTTTTTCTTCCCACCAAGAAGAATTACTTCTTTACTAGAGATTATGGAAGTGATTAGAGCCATGTAATTTTGCTATATATTTATGACAGAACCAATGTTGGTAAAACAGTCTTGAAGTTAAAATGTGCTGAAATGCAATCTTGTGTAGATCTTATTAGACAAATAACATTTTATTTTCTAGTTTTTTTAATATCAGTTGGGGAAAGAAATCCAAAACAATGAAACAAAGCCATACCTAACACATCTGAATTTAACCAGCACAATTTAGAGAAACTAAAAGTTTAGCTAAAAATGTTTTATGAGGCAGGCTATATGTTTTTTATTATCACAGGTTCCTTTTTGATTTTATTTTGGTTATAATAGGATGTTGCCTTTAGACAAAGCAGGTATATACCCCACATTCCTTTTATTTCATGCTTGTCATCACATGTTATGTACATACTGGTAAATTATTGCCTGTGCTTTGAATTCTTTATATTGACCAATTACAAATTCTCCATTTTATAAGATTTTTTTTCTACTCATGTAGAAAATGGCATGCGTAAGCTTGCTAGATTTAAAGATTGTTGGCCTGAACATTTTTATTAATAAATTTTTCTTCCTTGGGTGAACTGATCTTGGATGGCACTTAATTAAAAGTGTTTTCAAAAAGTGATATTTATTGTTGGCTGGAGGTCTATAATATAGTTCACTCTGGAGGATGGAATTGCTTCTTAGCAAAAGTATTTCTTCAGGTTTTGGTTTTTTCTTCCCACTAATACTTATGTTTTGCTCTGATAGAAATATGTTGGCCTCTTGGGGTTAAGTTTTGCCCTGTTATCTCTTGAAATGTCTTTCTTGTCCTTTGCTCCAAGTGTAAGTACAGAAGCTAATCTGTAATCTTCTCGTTTTTTAAAGTAGCACTAGGAGACCTTTTTTTTCTTATGGAAGGGATAGGAATTTTTAAGTGAATTAAATTAGTTCCTTCTTGACTTGTGTAGGATGGTATGGTTTTCATTAATCATGTGTGAGTGTGTTGTTACGTGATGTAACACAGATGGGCACAACAAGCTGGGGCATGTCTTCCAAGAAATTTCAAGACAGCTTTCTTGAAAACTGCTATGAAAAAAATAGCACATTTTTGTAGCAGGAGTGATTAATCAAAATAGGATTTTGCCTAACACAGAAACAAAAAGAAACCAATTGGAAGCCACTTCTGCAGCTCTGCTCATAATCACTGACAAAATTCTTTGCGAAGTGCCTTGTTACAGAAGACTGTATTTAGGGTAAGGAACCAAGTATTTCTGCCAAAAGATAGTAACCTATATCCATATTTAGATATTTGAGTGCCAGATTGATCCATATTCATACACCTAATTAGGGATTTAGATCAACTGTAAATATCTACAATGGCCTACACATGATGTTGATTCTCCTTCGCAGGACTCCCTGTGCTCTCTCACTCATGGACACCTTCCTTGGAGGCATGCAAGGATCAGAATCTGGCGCTATGTAACTCTGACATTCCTTGTCAAGGTCTAAATGCGTGTACCTGTAACCAGAGCAGAACAGTTCTGAACATTGAGTGGAATGGCTGAGTTAGTTCAGAGTCAACCTGGATATTTTGGTGAATTGTTTCAAGATAATCTAATAATTAGTGGGTTTCTTCAGGATAATCGGGATAATCTGCTTCTCCATGAGCAGTCATTTAAACATATTTTACATTTGTTTGCTTAGCCATATTTGAAAAACTTGGCTAATTAACATTTTATGGTACCATTTTCAAGGAAAAAAAGAAATCCTATGTAGGGAAAGCAGTCTTTCAACAGTTATGGAAAGAATAACCTGATTTTTTTTTTAGATATTTTTTCAGGGGTTTTTAATAATAAATCCATGAAATTACATTCTGTGTCTGCACATTTCCCTGATTACCCATAAGTTCTGAACCAGTATCTATCCAAGACACAGGACTCAAAAGTAAGTTTCCATAAATTTTGTGGATATAGACAGCTGTAATGGACTATTTCAGTGTTCAATATCAGTGGAAAACTGATGTCACAGATTATTAGATACTGAAGCCTCTTGACCGAAGAGAGTCATTAACAGAGCCACAGTTATTTAGAAAGCTTCAAGCAGACTGTGTCTTCCAAGACATGTTAGTCAATACAAAAATTTTCAGAAGAGAAGCTTTAATTAGTTCCACAGCTCATGGCACTATGTGATACTATAACCACATTATCTTTGTAGGCAGTGCAACAGAAGCCAGTCCAGGGAACAGAACCAAGCACAGGGACCCTAACAGCCCCTTGGAGCAGCTCAAGGAAGACACAACAGTCACAAATATTTGTATTTCAGTGGAAAAAACAGCATAGAATCAGGGAATCATAGAATACCATGTGCTGGAAGGGACCTTGAAGATAAGATCCATCTTCTTTCAACCCCCCTGCCAGGGACAGAGAAACTTTGCAGTAGACAAGGTTGCTCAAAGCCCCATCCAACTTTGCAAAAAATATTCAAAATTTTGAAAAAGTTAAATTTCTCTTTGGTTACAGATGGAAAGTTAAAACATGCGGGCCACTAAGATTTGTGAAGTTGGTCAGAACATGCTGCTAATAATGCAAATGTTTTGGGTTCAATCCATGTGCAGGCCATTCACTTAAGATTTGGACTCAAACATCCTGGTCGGTCGCTTTCAACCCAGAATATTCTGTGAAGTCTGTAATTGTCAGTGAAATGACTCTCCAAAAATCAGAGACAAGCACACTTACTTCTAAGGCTCTTGGAACCTCTGGAAAGGCATTTGATTTGCATACATTGAAAGAATAAACATGAATTTAATTCAGGAGGCTGTTGTACCTCTCTTTCCCTTCTCACAAAACCAGAATATTTCTAGGATAAAAATTAGGGATATTCTCCTGATCTGCTCCCAGGTCCACTTTAATAAATGATGGATTCTGCACTTCTCTAAGAGGTCTCCATAAGAGGGTGATAAATAAAAGGGTTTCCATAAAACGGAGATAAATAAAATGGGAGATAAATAAAAAAATAAATAAAGGTCCCCATAAAAGGGACAATGATAACAGCACAGCATGTGTTAGGGGTTCTTTGCTTTGTGCATAAGAGATAAGGTGTTGGTTCTTTGTATAATTACTAATTACTTGCAATTATCACCAGTTGTATTCATGGGACAGGATGCACTTTTATCATTGAATAAGATTACAGTATATGTTCTTTCTGGTTCCTTATAGCATCTTATTCAGTTATCCTCTATTTGTGATTCTTTACCTGCTTTTTCTCGAATACCTTTTAAGCTGCTTGGTAAGAGAAAGCATTTTAAAAATGTCCTTGAACTCTGAAATGAATTTAGTATGTATAGAGAATTGTATTCACGCTTCTTAGAATCATCTCTTTTCACCTCTTCATGCATTGTTTTCCTCCAGGTTGTTGTAACTGCACTTGATTGAACCATAGGAGGCTAACAGGTGCAAAATTAGTTTTATATCTTTTGTTCTGCCATGCAAGCATTGAAAGCTTTACTTATAGGTTCAATTTTAATGTGGCTTTTTTCTACTTTTATAGGTATTTTTATAATTGTTAGTAGGGTAATTAAGTACTTGTCATACATTTCTTGAGAAACATGTGACAAGTTAGGTATTGTAGAAAAAGCTTTGACTTTATGATATAAATACAACAACATCCTTGTGAACATTACTGTTTATGTATATGAAAGTGATCACTTGCAAAATGTCAGTGGGATACAATAAGTGGCCTTTGGTCCTTAACTTTTTCAGACTCACACACTGCCAAGCACTAGTCTCTTTTGCCAGGATCTGTTTCAGAATTCCACACCAAAATGTACATGGAAGTGACATAATTAAAAAATAAAAATAAATTTTCAGATAATTATCTTTCAAAATTTTAAGCAAGGTTGAGCTCTCACAGACAAAATAATTGTCTAGGGCAATAACAGCTTTTCCATCACTATTATATGCCCAAGTTAATGAAGATGATGAATTCATCTTTGATTTTAGTCATGTGTGGTCTCACTGAAAATGAGGAATATTGTATATTCTTTTTGAAGGCCTTTAAAAACGGAAAGATTCAAATTTATGCCATAAACAGCTGAGCAACAAATTTGACAGACCTTACCTTAGTGACCACCTAGCACACCTGAAGACATTGATAGGGGACAAAGAATACATTTTAAAATAATTTTGTCTTTTTTCCTATTCCAAACACTTGACTTTTCCCAAAATTTTGGTGGGTAGAGAGAGGCTTTAGACTGGAAAAAGAAATCTAAAATTCAGGTGTGTTTTAGCACCTGGGGTGTTTCTACATTTTAAGATAATCACATGGCATGAGTTAAGGATTTTATCTATATTACAAATCTGTTCTCAGAAGGCTTTACATTTCCCATTGCAGCCTTTGATAATTCAATTAGTCTCTCAAAAAGTTGGGAGCAGCTGATAAATTCACTTTAATGTTAAATAAAGTACCCCAGCAGGTTTCTCTTAATATCCTTGCTTCTCAGGGAGCTTAACTCCAGACCTCCCAAATGCAACTTTCTGCAAGAAATATGAGAGCCTTTGGAGCAGATTAAAAGAACTGTCTCTACCAACATAGCTTCTCACCATTAATAAAGTTGCTACAGATCATGGCAGAAATCTCACTCACTCAAATGGCTGTCCATCCAGTTTAATTTATTTTAATTGGCAGCCTTTGGTCCCTCCATGGAACAGATTCCTTGAATATGATGAATTATCCCACGAACAGAGAATGGCATTACACAAGCTGAATTTAACCCTTCCCTTTAAACATTGTCTTTTGGGATTCCCAAATCCTATTGGCAGACACTGATTGCTGAACAGTGAGTAGGAGGGATTAGCTAGATCTGCATTGACTATGTCTTTGGAGACTGCTGACAAAAAAGCCAGTTCTGTTTGTCTACTTCTAGTAAATGAATAAAGAATATGTTACATGCAAAAGATGATGAACAACAGGATTTAGTGTGGTCAATAGATGCATGTCCCTGCAGATATCAGATAGCAAAGCAGAGGGAAAAATCCTAACAAAAAAAATGCTCCTTTACTGCTCACTAAGAGTTGGCCTTAAAAGGCAGGCTGTCATTGACCTTCTGTACTGGATTACAGTTTTGCTAGGAGGAAGCCTTGAATTTTAGATGCATTCATCCATGTCATCAAAGATGCATGTTGTCATCATAGTTGGAGCAGGCTAACTGGGACACTGAAAGATTATAGAAAATGCTGCATTTTCTTCTCCAAAGTCAGAAAATAAAAAGTGACTGAAATATACATATCCCTCTTTGTGTGAAAAGATTTATCCTGTATTTTTACCCCTCTTTGATTACCTCTTTGAAATCTAATAGGCAATTACATTCCAGAACAACATTTGCTGATTGTTTTATAAAACAGATTTTCACAGTAAGCAAAATAAATATATTACTTTAGATATGATTTTTTAAAATAAAGATTTCAAACAAATTAATTTCTAATGAATTAGTCATAGGAAACTTTAAGGAAGATGCTTTACATAAACATTTAAATTTATTATATTATTTCTTCTCTTTTGTTTTTTGTCTTGAAAATCAGACATACATAAGATCTTCTTTTTATTCAGTGTTTAGAGTAACAAAGAATTGCCCTTTATTTTCCCATTCTAGTTCCACTTTTTCTTAATATAATTATTTACTTTTTAATAGTCCTTAGCTACCAAAAAACCCATGCTCTAAACATGAAAATATCTACCCTGACAGATTCTATCTCAGTGTATCTTGTGAATATTAGCCTTACTTCTCTGTTAAGTAGATTCTGAAAAAACTCTTGAAGTGCAGGTGCAATGAACTGCAAATGACCTCATTGAAGACAATTTGTAACATGAAGCTGGAATTTAATTTATTTGTATATCATGAAGACCAATAAACTGAAGTACCTAAGTCTAACTGTGGTAAAACTTCACAAGATCATGTGATAATGCAGATATACTTACGGGATTCCATCATTGGTTTCCCTCTTGATTATGTTTAAAGAAAAAAATAACTGCTAAGTAAGTGTATTAGTTTTTCAGAGGACTGTGACTGGTATTTTATGAACAAAGGTGTTGACAGCTGTTTATCATCATAGTCTGGCTCTCTGAGAAATACCAACTTAACATCATTGAATGAAAAAGTACATGCCAAATGTTAACTGAGAATTTATCTAAAGAAGGAATACTTGGGCTGATTTTGAGAGCAACAGATTTAATGAATGAAAGCCTCAGTCCCACTCAGCCTTTAAAATAAAAATTTTGAGATGAGATTTCTGAGAATGGAATCAGCGACTTATGGGAATTCCAAATATGCTGCTCTATATCAATAGATTTACAAGTTGTCCAGTACTCTGTTGTGTTTAGGATTCAGCTAGGTCTGTGAGCAAGCAGAGCCTGGGCTGCAAAAATGAAGGTGTGGCTGGATAGATTTGGCTCTGCTCCCAGATTCCTTCAGGAGACAGGATGCTGTTCTGGTTAAGTTGGCAACATTAAGCTGGCTTGCTCTGTAGACAGAGTTGATCATCTCATCTGGATTTGTCTTGCTAAATTTCTGGAATTAAGATAAAATGCCACTTCACACCATGTCAAAATATCCTTTGTAATTTTGGAAGAATCTATGCATCAACAAAGTCACTCCCTGCTATGCTCCTGATATGAACTTGGAGTCAGGGCTGCAACTGCAAGAGGGGTCTGAATTAGCTACAATTTTCCTCAATGAAAAACATCAGATCCCAATGTGTTCCTTCAGGCATTCAAAGTTCAGCAATTTGTCACAAGTCTTAATTCTGTAAAAAAAAAAAGCCGTAGTTTGTTATAGGCATGCTATCACAGTACAAGGGAAGAAGGAAATTTGCTTTTTCCTGAAAATAGCTCAGTGGAAAAATACCATGAAACTTGATCTGACAAATATTCTGTGGATTTCCCAGGATTTATGTGTGCATGGAATCACTTAGCTATTAGCTTGCAAAGGGTCTATTTTCTTACCAATGGTAGGACAATGTCCATTAGGAGCACAGTGTGGAAAAGGGGACTCATGTTGCTGAGTTACACATCTCAATCCCACCTACATTACTTTAGGAAATATTGGGCTCTTAGACCCAAAGCAGACAATTTTCTGAGTGCTTATAGGAAAAGGCAGACCAGCTGATATATATCCCTAACATAGACAAAGACAACTTCAGGACATCAACTCTGTGCATGTAAAGATAGATAGACTTGTCTATGAAGTGTTCTAGGTCTGGATCTTTTCAGTGGCATTCTAAATGGCTCTCTGAAACCATTCCCATCCATTATCTCCAGAGATGACATAAGAATTTTAGCCTAATTTGTGTTGTCAAAAATTAGATTATGACTTTCTCTGTTGAATGAAATTATTCTGTTTATAGCTGGTGCTATGTCACTGATGAAACTAATATACAGCATCAGAATCTACATCCTGTGAGCTTTTATTCAGTTCCTTGACTGACAAGAAGTCTCCTTTACCCAGGAGTTTAAAAGGAAGCACTCTCTAGTTTGCTTGTTGCATGGTAGTAAAACTTTTAACAGGACAGGTGAAAAACTTGTGGCCTGTCTTCCTATTTCCTAGGGTTTAATGCACATGCTAGGAAGAAGTCAAGCTCTTCAGAAGATCTCAGCTGTATGAATAGCTTTTCTCTGAGTTCTAAATAGACTTGGGCAGGTACAGTTGCATTAGGAAAGTCTGTGCTTTACAGTCTTGCTCAAAGAAATAAATCCTAGTAGAAGAAGCACCTTGAGGATATTTCATCTTTGCTGTCATGACTAATTTCAGATGTCAAACCAGCAACTCTTTTTTTGTTTTATTCCCTCCTCTTATTCTACTGGAAGAACTAATTTCTGTATATTTTCTCAATTAAAAACATTTTTTTACTTTGCTGAGGGATTTTGAGATGAACATAGACACAAAGGTTAAAGTAACTTCAAAAGGCCTTCAATTTAGTATTAGTTCTATGCAGCTACCCCCATCTTTCAGAATGTTACTGTTCTGCATGGTCTGTCTAACCAAAGAACAAGATTTTCCATGCTCTTTGATCTCTTAAAAATATATTGAAATCTGAAATCAAGTGCTTTGCCTGAGTCTTGACTCTGCTGGCAACAGTGATCTGAATAATGTAGTACCACATAGAGTACCCCAATAACACCTAAAAAAAATGGCATATCTTTAGAATCATTCAGCTATGTATAGCAAATTATTAAAAGCTCTGAAGTCTGATGCGGATAAAAGAGGGGTCATAAACAACCAAGACAGGAAAAAAAATAAAGGAAGAATAAATAGAAAAAAAAGAGTTCCAGTTAAAAATACACTATTTGATTAAAAGACGGTTCAAAGTGCAAATGTCATGCTAAGACAAAAACATAATCTCTACCCAAAGTTACACAGAAGGCACAGCTAAAATATTTTTATTATAGCCATAGTACAGAGTTCGTTGGAAATCTTGCCAATAATGCAAAAACAATGCCACAAAAAAAATTCATATCAACACTTTCATTTATTTCTTTCACATTACCCATCTAGGTTAGAGGGTTTCTACACAGCAATAGTGGGGACAATTAAGTCTGTTTAACACAGAGACAGATGCCAGATGTATGCATGTACCAGTTACAGGGGAAGCATATGCATAGTATCAGTTCTACAAATAGTCAGGCTCCCTAGGCGCTCAACAGTTTTGAAGCTAAGGGAGGGAATGTTATTATGTTATAACATTTTCCCTTGGTGGTAGCAAATTAGCTGCCTTGTATCCATCTTCAGCTGGAACTGCAGAGTCACTTGAGAGCTTACAAATAAGTTTAGAGCTCTGCTAGACTGTTTCTTAGGTTCCTGAGAAGTGGTATACATACTGCACCTTAGCACAGGCACCTGTGTAACAGGTGAAAACAAAACAGCAACAAAAAAGTTTGATTCTCTTTCCCATAAGAAAAATTTTTCTCACCTTAATTCCTTACAGAATTTGTTCAAGGTCAGGCTGAGCCTTACTTTCAGATATGGTGCTTTATTTTTGTCTCCTTGGGAATTAAAGAAATTCTTCTTCTTAAAGAAAAACAAAACAAAGGTACAATTTTTATTAGGAAACCCAGAGGCTGTTTTTGAAGAATCATGCAGTAGATATTGGGGCTCAGATTTCTCTGCTTCCATTATCTGTGATAATTAGAATTCAAACTAATAACAACTGTACAGGCCTCTTGCCTTTTTTCTCCATGAAAACAATAAGCCTGGGAGGAGGGGGACCCATTAAAATAATGTTGTAAAACATACATTAAACCCTAAATGAAGTAAATATTATAGTGATGAGTACCAGTAAATTAAAAGATTGCTTTAAATACCCTGAGAAAATTAACAATGATTCATACCTAGAGTAGGTTTTACTGCATTTTATAGCAGGTTTTCCCCATTTCTAGGGATGTAGTATCTTCATCATCTCTACAGAGTAAAGATTTTCTTAAGAAATGTCAATAGATTGATGTTAACTGGCTTATTCTGAATCCTCCATAGCTTTAAATTTAGCAGCTGCATCTTTTACTTGCTTTACCAGAACAGTGTTTAATTTATCTAATGCCTCACTGCTGATTTCCTTTGTAGGGTGTTCAGATAAGTAAGCTGAGGGCACAGCTAACAGAAATTACCCTGACTGCATCTTACTTGGTGGTGATATCTGTAATTAGCTTTTAATCTATCTCCAAGACTAGAATACACTTTTTGTAAGAACATGGCTCAGATTAGCAGTTGCTAGACACCAGAAAAATAGCTTCCAATAGTTACCAGGCTTAAAAAGTGAAGATATTAGTGAAAACAAGGAACACATAATGACAACATCTTTGGAAATAATTCCCCAAATTGACAATTTTTCTTGAATCTGTCTTTTGTCGCATCAAAGTAGTCTGACATCAGTTCAGAAATTGAAGCTATAACAAATGAAAAGATGACAAGTAAAAAGGTGAGTCTCAGTTGAGCAGCTGAACTGCTGCACATAAAAGTAACTAGTAGAAGAGATTCTTCTGTATTAGTGGTCATAATATCTATAATCTCCTCAATCCTTGAAATATAAGAAGGTGATCTGTAACTTAAGAGTTCTTGATGAAGGATCTGGGAAAAGGAAGATATATATATTCTTTAGATATCTTCAGTAAGTGTCTTTCATAAATTAATCCCCTGTTCATGGAGAATCTTAAAATGTGCCACTGAATCTGTTTACATGTATAATTCTCTTTGCCAAACTGGTTATATTTAGAGAGTCAGATTTGAAAAAGACATCCTTAATTATCCTTTCTGATTGATCTAATTGGAGCACTATCCAGGCAGAAAGTTAAGTAGGATAGCATTATGAAACTTAAATTGTTAAGAGAATTTGGGTTCTTCATAAAGTGACACAAGGGTAATCCCATTCTGCAAATCTCTTTGGAAAGTGGTAACTACACACCAGAAATCTTCTAAATAATAGTCTAAGGACCCTCTAATCATATAATGAATACATTACTTAGCATGGGGAGGACTCTCCACAAAACTCTTAAAAATGTCTTTCTTTTGTAAGAAGATATTTCTGCATCTCTGTGTCCAAGTGAGAGCTCCTTAAGATGTCTAGACAATCTAAAGTTTTTTTTCTGAGAGCAGCAACATGAAAATTGTTCTTCCTCCTATTCTGTCAGGTGCCTTGTAAACCTTCCGTGAAGTCCAAAGTATATGACCTGCTTACGACATCAACCCTTGAAGCAGAGTATGATACCCAGCAGGGTTTTCCATCTGTCACTATAAAACCCACATGGTCTCATTATGGCTGTTAAAAGAGGTTCTCAATGTAAATCCAGGCATACTGGCAGGAATGGGGAGGAAAAATATTCTCTTTCACCAAAGTGGCCATTCAGATTTTGAACGGTTCAGCATCCATGCAGCCTTTGTAACTGTTTTTATGAGACTTGGCAAAGGAAAACAGGTACCATTTGAAGAGTGTTACTGCATTGATTTTGTTTCGGACAAAACCAGGCTCCTACACGGGGGCTGACAGACTTCCATTAAACAGAGTCTACCTACAGTCAGTATGTAAACAGAGCCATCAAAAGAACATTGAGATTTCTTCAGAAACCTGTCATGTCTCTCTCCTCAGTGGCACCCTCCTCAGTCAATGTCTGTAAACAAGTTGTCATATCCAAATTTGAGGCAAGCTTGCAAAGCTAAAGGCTTGGTACCTTCTAATTAAAGATTTGTATGCTGAGATAATTGGCAACTCTTAAGGAAAGTTCAGTGCTGTAACATATAGCTCATCGCTGGTGGCTTGATGGTCTGACAGATGGAGATAGCTCCTTGAAATTATGGAGCTTTTATATTGGTATTTTTAGGAAATGTCAACAGCATGATTATATTTTCATTAATGTTGTCTTTTCTTCCCATTCATTGCTTTTGTTTGTCATAATCACTTGTTACCTTTTGTCTCTAACTACACAATCTGTTAATATTTGTATAGGCAGGCTCACAATGGTCCTGGCTAATGACTGGATTTATAAGCATTGCCGCACTACAATATGCAGCATTTACTAAGTGCTGCAAATTAGATATGGAAATCATTGATACTATAATTATGACTAGCTCACAATAAAGTTAGTAAAAAGAATGTGAGTATCATGCAAATTGTGCAAATGATTACACAAATTCAATTAAGTTTCAGATTTAAGAATCATTGCCTTTGTAGATGCTAGTGCTGAAACAATGCCACTGTAATATCTTTTGCACTGCCTTGATCAAGAGTGAAAATGTGCAATGTTAAAAATGTGCTTTCTGAAGGATCCACGAGGCTGTCCTCTTCTGTTAATTACGGCAGTTTAGTTTTCCTTCTTTCTCAGGAAACAGCTTGGGGCTCAACAACAAAGATTTAGAGTTTAAAACTCTCAATGTGTCATATCGCTAAAGTTTCCCAGTAGCTTCTCAGCTAAGTGCAGGGCTGGCACATCTAGCCTTTGTGCATTTTCTACCTGCAGACCTGAGCCAGGAAGACTTTCTTATGTGGGATGGGAAAGAGATCAAAATGACTGTTTCATGAGTGTTGTATGGTCTTTTCACTGCAAATTAGAGTCAGGGCCAGCCAATTTATAGGCAAACAGCAGAAATCAAGACTGGGTGTCCATTTTCTTCTTTCTCCTCTATTAGGAAGAAATGAGGCATACTTTTTACTAGTTAGATATTTTCAGTTTACTGCCAAATATAGAATTGTGTGTTTGTACCGCTGAGAAAATTAGTGAAAAGTTTCAAGGGCCATGAGCAGTGTCTGGGTCGCAGGTAAAAGATGTTTTTCTGCTGCAGAAGTTTTGATATTGTTGTGAATTTTGGAAGCAGAGCCTATCCCTGTCTGTGACTCACAGGTCTGATTTGCCTCCAGAACAGCAAGGCAGAGGCCAAAGACCCATTGTTGGTATCTGTGGACCAGCCCGCTGTGAGGATGGAAAATTTTCAGGTAACACAAATATTTTCTTTCTCTTACATTGTTTTTAATAAAAATATGTGATTGTCATTAAATGGTAATCATTTAATAAAAACATACTTCTGTAAGAAATGTTTTAAATTTTCCATAGTGCTCCCTGTAATCCTGAAATATTCCTCCAAT
This sequence comes from Zonotrichia albicollis, assembly GCF_047830755.1. NCBI lineage: Eukaryota > Metazoa > Chordata > Aves > Passeriformes > Passerellidae > Zonotrichia > Zonotrichia albicollis. The sequence continues at coordinate 72,502,348 of NC_133820.1, forward strand.
ATTTATTGTCTGGGACAAATGTGAACTAGAATTAAATCCATAGGTCATCATGCTTTTGTTTCTTTTGAAGTGTTTTATGTCATAACGATATAAAACATATATTGTCTTTATCCTGTATCTAGAAAACAAGCAAACAAAGCCTACTAAACAAAAACCCAACACCACCTGTGGGAAAATGTGTAAGGATTATAAACCTCAGAAACTTGTATTTATAATATCAGGAGAAAAACATAGATCCAAGAGGTTTACAAATGTGGCAGTCCACTCTTGTTCTACTGCCAGTTATTTTGCTAATCTGAGCTACATAATTGCTTTGCTTGAAAGGAGCCTTTAAACAGACAAGCCAATATAAATACTCAGATAGGAGACAGCTCTGTTTAATAACAGCAAGAGAAGTATAGAAGTATTTGTTTATCTCTGCTCATTTATGTCAAAATCAATTGTAATTAAACAGAAATCCAACCACAGAGGTAGTGCTTTGGCTGATTGTTCTCAATAGAAATGTCATATAGACCCGGTGCTTAGGACATGCCAAAGCACACATTATTTGTCTCCTGTAATAAATATCCACTTATAGCCTTTCCAGTTCTCTAATAAAGGCTATTGCCTGTCTTGATTAAAAAAAAAAAAAAAGAAAAGAAAAAAAAAAGTAAAAAAACAAAAAATAAGCCACCATTTAATGTAAGTTCTGAAAGGTTTTCTGGCCATATTTTAGGAATTACTGAAGTTCTGAAAAGTGGAGTTAATTACATCCTCTGTTAGATATTATGTGGCATTTATTGTCCATCTGCTTACACATATGTACAGAAAATACAGATCTTTCATATCTATTTAAGGTATTGAAAATATGAAGCATAGCATTATTTTATTAGTCTAAAACATGTACTGGTGTTGGTGGAGGTTTTTTAAATAAAATCATGGAATGGTTTGAGTTGTAAAGGATCTTAAAGACCATCTAGTTCCAACTGCCCTGTCATGGGCAGGGACACCATCCACTAAACCAGGTTGCTCAGAACCCCGTCCAGCCTGGCCTTGGACACTTCCAGGAACGGGACAACCTGTTCCAGTACCTTGCCACCCTCAGAGTAAAGAATACTGTGTTTGTGGTTAGACCAGGGAAATACAAGCTGCAGAGAATTTTACACTTTGTTTCTGAGTAAATTCTAAATGGAAATACTTCCAATAATGAACAAAAATTCACAACATCAAGGCTGGTCTCCTACACAATTCAGTGTACGTGTATTGATTCATAGACAAATCTTTGTCATGCGAAAAAAAGGGTCATCAAAGATGTGCTTTACCATTCACTGTAACACAATGAAGAATAGAGCATTTAAAGAGTGGAGGTATTGTGAAACTGCATGCTTTCAAAAAGAAGGCAGCATATATTTTGAAATGGGTCCTCTGATTTATTTTTTATTTGGACCTGTTACTTGATAGTCATTTCAATCAATGGGATCAACCTATGAAACACCTCTGACAATTAAGGCTTATTTTTGGCTTATACATTCATAGAAAGGAATTTAAAAAAATAGTCAGTTAGAAGAAGGTGTTTATGCAATAGCAAAGAACCAGACATTCCCCACTGAAAGAGAAAAAAGGATGTCTGAAAGATAGGCTTTTTAGGACAATTAAAAATAACAAAAGTGACTGATATTTTAAAATATTTAGTCATGTACTTAGCTAGCCATATTCTTATTTAGTCTTTAGTAGATGAACAAATTGCAATAAAAAGCTACAATTTTTAGTATTTTGTGAGTGAGAAGATCTTAGGAAAGAATGCACTTGAATGACAATCAGTTCAAATCTTATAAATTATAATGATCTTACTCTGTCTGCCTTGTTTAACTCCAAATAAAATTTGATAAAATAATTTACAGGTTTTGTGAGGAATAGGGTGGCATAGATCTAGCTGTAGGTCTAAGTCTACGCCTTTTTATATATCGAGACCTGTTTATAGAGGTAATCAGACTTTAAATACACATAGATTCATTTATTTACATAAATATATAAATAAAAGCATATATGTATATGTGTCTATACATATATTTATACTCTGATTTCCCGTATATGGGAATCTTGATGTTTAGTATTAAATTGTATGTAGTACTTCAATATAGACTATAGTGTTCTTTATCCTATAAGTATAGTACACAAAATATTTCTTGGAATTTTTTGGATGGTGATGTTTACTTTAAATTTGCTTTTTTGCTTTCTATGTATGTATAATTCAAATAATTAGGGACCAGTTAAATTGCAAAAACATTGTATTTATTGACTTGATTTTTCCATTGAGTTACTGCTTAAAAAAATAATAATTCTTGAGCTTCCTCTTTTTTATCGTTATGCAAATTTCATATAATTAGTGAGTCAAAATAAGATATCTGTTTTAGCCATTGAAAAGAGACAGCTATCTAAAGCATTAATTACTTAACTTCATAGTGCAATATATTTAGGGTGAAATCTGTACCCGCAATTAATTTTGTTCAATATATTTAAAGAAAGTGTAGGAAATTGTAGATACCACAATAAAAGAATCTTTTTCTCTTAGATTGCTATAGAAGGCAGATATTAAATATAACTCATCTCCTAATAGAAAAAAATATATAAGATACTGCTGTGCCAAAATACATACCTTGCATTGCATTTTATATGTTGCCAACATAACTTTCATCCTACATCATCTCTGAATTTCCATCCCGAATACATTTCCTATCTAGGCGACTGTTGTTTACAGATATCTTGTTTCCTTTTCTTTCTACAGCTGATAATTTAGCAGTTCTATTTTAGTGTATGTTCTCCCCTAAGTGCATAAAGCACTTCTGACTGTTTACCCTTAAAGCTCCAGAGAGTTAGGAAAACCTCTAGACTGCTTCTGTTTATTGTACACACATGCACTGTTAAGGGTTTATTTTCAACGGGAGGGAGACAAGCACAGACATAAAGACTGATGGTGCATATTACTCTACCAGCACATCTTGCTGAACAGCACAACATATAACCTATTTTACATATATATATTTATATATTTACCTTTAAATTGATTCTATTTTCTCATATCTACTAATTTGGCCCTTGGTGGTGATAGTTCACTTCGTGTTTGTAGTTTCTGCTACTAGTACAAAAATCCCTGTTTGATTTTCTTCGCTGTGTGGTAGCTGCAGCGGTCAAAATTACAGGCTAATGGTGAGACAAGCAGCCTATAATGTATGATAATCAATACTCAAAATCCATTCCCTATGATGTGACATTAAAGAATGAAATGCAAAAAGCAGAAATTTTCAGGGCTAGAGGAACAAAGCTCATGCAATGCAGGTGGGTTTCAAATCAAGGTCATTCAGTGTATTTTTTGCTGATTTTTTGGCTTCATATTTAATTCAGTCACTGCTACCATGTCCAGGGAGCAGACATGGAAAGTCATTCAATACAGTAAGTAGAAATGCAAGTATAAAAATTGCTATAAAAATACAGGAAATGAGAAGAGGAAAGAAAATAGAGCATGCAATATATACATAACAGATATATGCTATATGACATATATCTCTTTTACTTAGAGATTGCCACCAAAGTTTGTATTTCTGTTGGCAGTAATAATCTAAACACTGTGAAAGACCCTTCCTCATACCAATGTATGTGTATGCATGTGTGTGAGAGCTAAAAATATAAATCTTCAAACATAACTTGGTTGTAATAAATTATCCTAATGAGTGTTGAAAATCTCAAAGCATAGCTTTTGGCACTGAACAGAATACCTACTGAATAAGTTTGCAGTACTATTTCCAGTGACTGAGAACTTCTCTGAACTTTACCTTTCATCTGAGCTTGTTTGTTTCAATCTTAGTTCAGGGAATATTTATTTTTTAAAACAAATACAGTTCAGTTGAGTTTAGAAAAAGAGTCAGTGTGAAAATAGAATTTTCTAGTTCTATATTTAATATAGATATATATATGCATATATATGTGTGTTGTCAAAGTACAGAGCAGAGGATTACATATATATATAAATATATATATATGAATATTTATTTAATTTATTTTAAGATAATATGATGTAGACCTACTACCTGAAAGACAGAAAGAATTTCCCTGCTACAGATGACTTTTTTGTGGTATAATGAAATAGACTGTAATGTTTGGGTTATTTTTTGTGAGAAAGGAAGGAGCAAAGAGGGATCTTACTCTGATAGAGTAATTGAAAAGAGAGAAGCAGAGAAAAGTACTGGTCCATTGATTGTGCAATTCTGAGCATTTTATGGTAGCTAACATGCAGCAGGGTTTTATTTTGTCTTTTGTTATAAAACAACAAAATTGTTTACAAATATCCATACAAAGGATAGTTAAGCTTAAAACATAAAAGTTAGCTGGAAAGCTGATTAGTTGTTTAGGTAAACTTTTAAAAGTGCCAGAAAGCTTTTACTCAGAATTGTCATGAATTCTGTATGAGAGAAAAAATAACTTTAGCTACTGTTAGGGAAAATCCTGAAGAAAGCACCTATTTCTCCTATTTCTGTAACTCCACTTTAAAAGTTAGAGGCTGAACTTGCCACAAGTCTACTCTGAAGGATCAGAAAGATGAAAGTGTTTTTAAAAATACATTGATTTGGTTTGTTTTGTGGAGTTTTATGTTTCTGAGTGATTTTTTTATGGAGCAGGAGGAGGTAGCTTGGTTGTTTGGGGATTTTTTTTTTTTTTAAGAGAGATAGAGAGTGAGAGTAGCAGTTTCCCTTGGCTGTTTTAAAGCAGCAGCTGTTTGATGCTGTAGAACTCCAGAAAACTAGATACAGGGAACTTTAGTGGAGGTGAACTAATGGGTGGAATGAGGTGTATAGCTATGTCCTTCATTTGTGGCTCCCATTTCATTAAGCAACTGCCACACATATGTTGTCTCTGTGGTTATGCATACCAATGTCATCTCATTCAAGTGCAGTCAAATCAAATGCAACAAAACTTAAATTTCTTCCTCAAAATCTTTTCAGTTCTGCCACTTTGTTACAGTCCTAAGGTTGGAGTTATTTTACTCCTGCTCTTATAATTTTAGTTTTTATAGGCTACTAAAACCAGCATGTGGTTTAGTTTTCTTTGGAGATCATATAATCATTGAATGGTTTGTTGTCGCAGACATCTTTTCATTAAAAATCCTTTCTTAGGATTTTTCTTCCTGAGAAGCTGAGAGGCTTCAGGAACCAAATGTAAACAATGGTTATCTGCTGCTGTGGAATGCAACAGGTGCACCTGTGATTGGCCCATCTTAGATGTTTACAATTAATAGCCAACCACAGCTTAGATGTTTACAATTAATAGCCAACTGCAGCTTATAATGCCCAGAGACACAAACTTTTATTATTCATTCCTTTCTATTCTTAGCTTAGCTAGCCTTCTGAGATAAAACTTTTCCTTCTATTCTTTTTAGTATAGTTTTAATGTAATGTATATAATAAAATAATAAATCAAGCCTTCTGAACATGGAGCCAACATTCTCGTCTCTTTCCTCACCTGAAAACCCCTGTGAACACTGTCACAGTTTGTGTCAGAAAGGACTTTGAAATATCTACCATGGGCAGGAATGTTCCTCACTAGATCAGGTTGCTCAAGGTCCTGTCCAACCTAACTTTGAAATCTCTAAGTGATGGGACATTGAAAATTTCTCTAGGAAATCTGTTCCAGTGTCTCCCTACTCTCACATCAAAGAGCTTCCACCTCATGTACAAACTAAAAGAAAGCAGATTCATGCTTTTAGTTTATGCAGCCCAGGACATAATTGGCTGTCTGGGCTGTGAGCACAGGCTGCTGGCTCATGTCCAGTTTTTCATCTACCAGTAGCCCCAGTCCTTCTCAACTGGTCTGTTCTCAATCTGTCCATCCCCCATTCTGTATTGATACTGACTTCTCCAACTCAGGTGCAGGACCTTGCACTTGGACTTGTTGAATTTCATGATGTTCATGTGGCCCCCACCTCTCAAGCCTGTCAGTCCCTCTGATGGAATTCTTTCCCTCCAGGGAATCAGATGCTCCACTCAGCTTGTTGTGATTCTAGGGTGCACTCAGTCCCATTGTCCATCTCATTAATGCAGATAATAAATAATGTTGGCCCCAGTGTGGACCCTGGAGGGACACCTCTCATTGTGGTTTCCATTTAGACTTTGAGCCATTGACTGCAGCTGTTTGCATGTGACCATCCAGCCACTACCTTATTGATCTGACAATCCGTCATCAAATCCATCAATCTCCAATTTAGCACCAAGAATATTGTGGCCATATCAATATTTGACCATATCAAAGGCCTTACAAAAGACTTTGCCGTGTCCACTGATGCATTCAATCCATCCTAGAAAGCCACCAGATTAGTCAGACACAATCTGTCCTCAATGAAGCCTTGTTGTCTGTGTCTAATCACCTCCCCATCTTCCATATGTTTTGATATATCTTCCAGGAAGACATGTTCATTGGTTTTTCCAGATACACGGCTGAGGCTGGGTCACCTCTATGAATTTTATGTTTAAGGCCCCTATGTTACATCCTTTTCCTCAACAATCACTTTGTTCTGTTGTCCCAGTACCTAATTCTCACTTGCTTTTGGTATTTTTTCAGGGTTTAGACCAGACTTAGATTTTAAAGCTGTCAAGGAAGGGAGCTCATATACAGAATGACACTTTTTCATACTACTGTATCACTGACAATATCAGTTCTGAGCAAATTATTGCAGTTTAACATCACTGTGACATAATACAATTTTAGTTTAATTAAAGTCCTATTTATTCATATCTTTTTAGAAATGTGAAAAACAGTTTATACTCTTGGATTCCCTTAGATCATCCTTGGTGTTTCTTTTGTCGTGTTTCTGCAGTGCAATCATTCATTAATCAGGTGATGATATAAGATTACTAGGAATTTATTTTCTAATTTAGAAAGATGATGATTGCTTAAATTCTCCCCCCATCTTTGGCTCAACATGTTTGTTCTGCTTCTATGAAGACTTGTTCTGCATATCTGTATGTGTGTTTCATCCTTATATTTAAAGATATACTAACAGTTTTTGGTCTAACTGGAATTCCATGCACTTTTTGAATACTAAATTCCTCAAAAAAAATTAGTATTGAACCCATATGCTTATTTTGTGAAAGAAAAATTATTAAGATCAATGTATAGTTAACTGAAACCTAGAGATAATAGAAGGATTTACACTACTTATTATTTTTCTTATTCCTGATAGTTGGTTAGAGTTGTGAGTACAATTATAAGACAGTAAATATTGGCCTAAATGTAACATATTTAATGCAAATGACACTCAAGCCAAGGTTTTTAAAACAGAAAGTTTTCTTTGAATTGTAGAATAAGAAGTACCAAAGCTTATGTTCTAAAAGTGTAGCAAAGGAATCTCATTTATCTATATTCTTTGAAAGAAATAAGGATATAGAAATCCTATCTGAAGACATCATCAGTTCAAATAGCATGTCACCATTTGTCATTCTTCCAAATTGTATGTATTGAGCAAATCCATTTTCGCTTAGTTGCACCAAAACAAAAAAGGAGAAAACTGATTATATGATCCATACTCATGTCTAATAAAATTGCAATATGCGCTTTTTGACAAGCTTATATTTAATGCATACTGATGGAAGATTCTAGTTCTCTGTTCTCAGCAGGAAAAGGAGGCTTTTCAAGAAAACCTTTTTATTTTGTGACTGTCACACAACATAACAATTACAAATGAAATGGAGGTGACAAAAAGGAAAAAACAGCTTGCTGTTTTTTATGAAGTGTTTGTATTTCCAGAAAGGCAGTCACTGCTCAGTTATTTGATTTGAAAAATTAATCCTTATAATTCCTTTTGAGTTCCCTAAGTACTGTTCACTCTTTTCTAGCATGAGTTTTACAGAATAAAGCCTAAAAGATTCCTACAGCAGATTAGTTTACAGATGAAGCTCAATTCCATTGAGAATGAGTCTCTAATGACCCCTTTATACTTCCATTGGGCTGTGTGAATGCTTTAATATGTGGAGAACAGAGTTAAATAAATCTATTGTCTCAACTAACAGGTTTATGCAAACCTTCTGAAATATTTTAATTACAGCTTCTTCTTTTTCTCCATAATTAAGAAGCCAGATGTCAAGTAAGGGCATCACATGACAATCATCGCCTATTCATTAGACTAAATAAATCCACTTAGAGTTTTTTCTCTTTCTCCTTTGTTTTGCAGAACAAGAAGAATGTGTTAACTGCACAGATGAATGCAGAGTGCTTGGTCATTCTGACAGGTGTTGGATGCCACAGTTCCCTGCAGCCAGTCAGGCTGAGAATGCAGATTATCGCACAAATCTCTTTGTACCCACGGTTGAAGCTAACGTTGAGACTGAGACATATGAAACTGTGAATCCCACTGGGAAAAAGACTTTTTGTACATTTGGGAAAGACAAGAGAGAGCACACTATTCTCATTGCCAATGTTAAACCTTACTTAAAAGCCAAACGTGCCCTGAGTCCTCTGCTTCAGGAGGTTCCCTCAGCATCGAGCAGCCCAACCAAGACATGCATTGAGCCTTGCACCTCAACAAAAGGACCACTGGATGGTTGTGAAGTGAAATCAGGAGCCTTGGCTGAACCAAGCAGCCAGTACTTGTCAACTGACAGTCAGTATCTATCGCCCAGTAAACAGTCAAAGGACTCTTCCTTCATTGCATCAGATCAGATGGCTAGGGCCTTTGCAGACGTGCACTCCCGAGTGAGCCGAGACTCCAGTGAGATGGACTCTGTTCTGGAGCAGTTAGACCGTTCAGCCCGGGATCTAGGCAGGGAGTCGGTGGATGCCGAGGAAGTTGTGAGAGAAATAGACAAGCTCTTGCAGGACTGTCGGGGAAGCGACCCTGTGGCCATCAGAAAGTGAGGGGGAAAATAAGGACAGGCTGGCAGTCACATTCCTCTTCTGCTGATTGAAAGTAAATAAATAAGTTCCCTGGTTGTAACAGAATTACAGGAATGAAGGAAGACCAATGCTGCTTTAAGGCTTTTAGTGAACATCTGAAGTGCCCACAAGTATGTTCTTTTCACTGCTCTTTCTTTTTGACAGATAACACTGGTTTCATTTTGACCAAACTTTCATTAGGACAGAGTCAAGTACACCAAGAACAAAATGAAAGAAGGAAAGACAGTGCCATTTTGACAATCTGATAGGAAGTTGTGAGAAAGATGGAATGGAAATACGTCTGATACTTTAAGACTGTCCTCAATAGCTGATGCTGACTTTACTGTTTACGTATAAACCCCAAGAAAAACAGGGTTGAATAATGCTGATCTGTGGTGAATTTCCAGCAGCCACCACAGGCTTCTACTGAAAGTCCTATAAAGAGTTCTTGTAGTAGTCCAAGCGACACCAAACATTAACATTCATTTGTGGTAAACATTTATGTACAAAGTTATCTGCCACAAATATGAAATACGAAAAAAAAGAAAAAAAAAGAACAATAAAACAAAAAGAACCATTCCAAATCATTGTTCAAGAAAACATATCCTCATCATTAATGAAACACTACATATCATATTAAGGTTAAATGTAAAATTATATAGTCCATCTTGTCCTGCACACACATAAGCTAATTCACTTGATAAAATTAAAAAAAAAGATTTTAATATCTATTTAGCATTTTAGTGTCCAACAAAGCTATAAGTAGTTAGTGATAAGTAAAAAAAAAAAGGGAAAGGAAGTGAAATAAAGTTTGGTAAAAAAAGAGTTACCTAAATGGTAATACAGAAAAGAAATTAACATTATTAACACTTTTTTATTCATTTGTGGACACTAAAATAGCTCAGGAAAGTGAAAAAGTCAGACATCCACAAAAATCACATGGTCATTTAAATGTGCAAATGTAAGAAGATTCAGTGTGTTTACATCAAATGACATATTTTTATTGATTTATTGCAGATTCAGTGCATATGAGCCAAATTGTTGAGTGTATAAGAGCTATATTGTGTATTTTATTAAATTAATATATAGTTGTGTTGCAAAAATATTTGGGCTTATATTGTAAATGGCAAGTGTTGCCTCAGTAGCTGTCGAACTCTATGAGTTTTGTTTTTTCCTGCTTCCTTTTCCCCATGGAATATGGGAAGCAGCGCCTCAGAGCAAAGTCTCTTGTTTAATGTATGGTCTACGAAGTACTGCAGTACATAATCTGTTCAAAATATGTTTGAGTGAGCTGATGGAGCTAACTGAACAGCCTACAAATACATCCATCAGTCATGGTTATGTGCAAGTCCTTGTAGAAGCTTCTATTGCAAGTCCATGTTTAATAACAAAAATTACACTCGAACCAACGTCTGGAACCTCCTTGGGTTTGGTTTTTTTCCCCCACAACACATGCAGCCAGCCTGTTCAATGTAGGATACTTGATTGAATTCTTTAGAGATGCCACCATTTTAAAAGTTTTGATATTAAGTTTATAGAGCTGAAAATTATGTCAATGCCAATGTGGCATGAGCAGTATTTTATCTGATTCTTTAGAATGTGCAATAGCTTACTGAAGTTCTAGATAAATACTGCTTATTCTGGGGGGGTGTTTTTAGTTAGGTTTTCAATTGATCTGTATAATTTTTGCAGAATAACTTAAAATAACTTGGGATATAGTTTTTACTTTTTATTATTGTTTTTAAGAATGTTTTTATTCCATTTGAAAATTTCAAAATTGAATTAAACTTGGAAAAAAACAAATGAACTTACAGAGTACAAGAAGAAGCAGAAGAATAAAATGTTTATCTCAGGATTTGTCCCTTATATACTTTAGATACTCTGCTGGAAATACCACTATGGTACATTGTTTAAAAACTATGAATTTGGTTTGGTTTCTTAAATTTAATCTTAACTAAAAAAACATATATAAAAGGGGTTGACAATCTGAAATACCACGAGCCATAGTTTTTTATCAATTCAAAAACAAAAGTTGACCCAACAGCCTATTTTAGTCTAGGGATTTCATTTAAATGGTGATCTTAGCTAGTCAGTCCTACAATGAATTGTCTTTGGGAGACACCGATTCTGACAGTTTAGTTTGCTTTTAACTCCTGTTAAAAAATGTCTACAATTACATGCAAAAGGAAGGATCTTGTACATGTCTTATCAAGCTACTCTCCATGTTTTGGACAATTTATGTATCTAAAACGTGGTGTTGTCTGTGTTATATAATTTTGTTTCGGTTTTTTTTTCTTTTTGGCCAGGAGACCCAAGATTGGTTTTGCTTGATAGCTTGATAGCTTCAAATTCCATAGTGGAGAGGATTCTTATTGTTTGATCAGTCTTTTCTACGTATTTCTGTGGTGCCCATCACTTCAGTGTCTGTGCACCAAGTCTTTAGCTCTGCCAGTGAGATCCATTATTCAGCAAAATCTACGCCAGTATGTAAATGCAGTCAAGTGATGGAGATTTGTGTATTTTATAAATGATTTTAACACTGAGTAACCAATTGTACAATTCATTGTATGTTTCTGAAGACATAAAAACCACAACATTCTGAGAAAGGGCTGTGCCAATGTAAGAGGAATTTACCTTAAGGCTCTCTGTCACTAGTGATTTACTAGCTTTAGCTGTTTAACACATTATCTGTATTTAGTAGTGATTATTTATTTACCACTCTGAGGTAATTCGGAATTCATGACTCACAGCTTTATAGAGGAGTTTAGAAAATCTTGCTTTTATTTAATTTGTCTTTCAACTGCCTTGTTTTGTACAACTCTGGCATACTGCTTCCCAGTATAAGATTATCCCAGGTTAAAAAATTTATTTCACAATTTAGAATGGATACATAATGAACCAGTAAACCAGCAGAGCTTATACAATGTGAGTTTTGCTGGTTCAGTCAAAATTAACATGATTGTGTGTGAAGGACATACTGCACACAAAGGATTTTAAAGCGGTTTTTTTTTCTCCGTGGTATCTCTACTATCACCATTGGAGAAAGAGGCAGGAATGAAAGATAAAGTTTATGAGTTATTTCTCTCATTTTTTACACACACGCTTTATAAGACTGAAAGGAAATATCTGTCACAAGAGTATAAAAGGAAAGTTGGAGTTAAGAGAGGCAAGTAAAGCAACTAATAAACTTGTACTGTACACTGTGAATAGCGAATAAGACATTCTGTATCTTTTTTTAATTAAAAAAAGCCAGCAATTGGGAGTTCCTTATACAGTCGGCCAATCAAATCAGAACTCAAAATCAGACCCTTCTTTTTTCCCTTTTTTCCTTTAATTGGCATATTTATCAGGAAACAGATTCTCCTGAACTGTGATTTGCCACTTAAAGATAGAGATTTCCCAATCCAAGTTACCCCTAGAAGTCAAACTTTGTTCATAGTGGAGCAAGATACACCATTCAAACAAGCTTTCATGTTGCTTGCTGTCAAATGGAAGGGAAATTGCTGAGGTCAAGGAGGAGTCTGAAGCCTAGCATAACATACATCCACTCATTATTGTTTAATTGCTTTCTTTTGACATCAGACAGCAGTTATTATTGCATTAATTTAAATGGGAGTTTTGGCTATCAAGATTTGTTGACTTGAAGTGTAATTGAATGAAATCTGATTAAGGTTTTGACTTCTCTGGCCCAATTGTGACACAGGTTGGCATTCTCATTTATCAGCCCCTGTCTCCCCATATGGCTCAAAGTTGCACCAATGACTGGTGAATGACACAAAAAAACCAAACAAAAGCAGCATACATTGTATGGATTTTTCTCAACCGCTATTGTTTAATGGCTGTGTTTAATGTGACCTATCTGGAAAATGAGGACTACGAATAAAAAGCGATTACTAATAGTGGTGTTGCCTGCTTTTGCATTCATTAACACAGAAGAAATGTGTTAAACACTGCATACCACAGGGAGCCTGATGGTAATTACTTTGGAAAAGCAACTTGTGGCAATGCGGCTGTTACAGCTAGTTATCAGTTTGCCAAAAAAATGACAGTTCCTGCTGCATTTATTAGAAATGTGTAACCGTTTTCTCTCAACAGGAAAGTGGAGAAGAGTTTTCATCAAGCTGGGTAGGTTTATCTTTTAAGCAGCTGATGCACTGAATCCCTACAGGCTGTTATTTGCTCATAGAAACATGGAGCTGAATAAAGGATATTTTGGTTTAGTACACTGGTGTGAGTTCACCAGAAACATTTTAAATGGGGTGGGGCTGTAAGTTATTAAAGATTGTCAGCCTAGCAGGAGAGATCAAAACACTGCTTGAGTATAGAAGTGGAGGACAACCTGAAGAATGCAAGGAATTAGTTTTTGCTTTTTATCTTTTTTAATTGTGTCTTAGGAGTGTGAGTAATTTTATTCATGTTGCTGTAAACAATGAGAAATTGCTGGGAAAAATATTACTCAGTCCTATGTCTGGTTTTATGAGTTTGTTTTTATAATTTAACACTTTCATTAACCTCTTTTATTTGGTTGGGTTTTGATGTATTTGAGCATTATGATCAATCCCTCAGAATGTGTGGCCCTCTCTGTCTTGCTCCTGTGTGACTGTAGCAACGACATACCCAATAGTGTAAAGCCTGTAAACCAGAATTTTTAGGTTGGTTTTGGTTTTGGTTTTTTTTTTTTCACTGGGGAGTTTTTTGAGTTTTGTTTGTTTATTTTGATTTTTTTAAAAGTAATTAAGCATATAGGCATTGCTTTTGACAGCTAAATAGAATTTCAGTCTGCTCAGAACACTATAGGTATTATAAAGGTGTGTGCTATTCCCGCAGACAGAATTCCTTTTTAGCCATTTCATTTTTTTTGCAAGTCTCCTCTCCAGAAACAAAACCAGTCTGCATCTAGTTACCTGCCCATCTCAGGCACTGAAACCCAGCAAGGTTATCTCCCCTTTTTCTGGCTACATATATCTGTCTTTCTACAGGCTAATTTCTAAAATCTAGCAAGTCACTGTCTGTGCAGAGTCCTGACAGAATGTACCTTCTGCTGCTAATGACCTCACTGGACATGGGATGTTACTTTTACTGTCTTCAACTGTGTGTGATTCAGAGCTTGGCTGGATCTGCAGTATATGTAGAACAAGTCATAAACCATCCTGGCTTTTATTTACCCAGAACACAGTCATTGATTTCTCATTTGGAAAGTGGCCAGTCCGTCAAACAGAGATTCTTAGATCTCCTTTAAGCCAACCACGTATTACTGCTTCAGGGTGCTCACTCATGGGATAAATACTCTATCCTTATCCTTTATTGAGTCTAAGACATGAAGGCAGCTGAAAGCTTATTTCTTCACTTAGTAATGTTTCCCTAAAAATGAAATTTCTCCAGGAGAAAGGACAACTGTCTGCTGTACGCATAGTTTGATTTGTGAAAGGTCACCTTAGTTTCAGTAGTGCATGAAGAAATGGATCAGGGAATTAATGAGCCATCTAAGAATTTTCCAAGATGCATACTCCATAATGCATATGTTATGATTCAGGGAAAAGAGCACAGCATCTTGGTGTATTTATTGTTGATGGTTCCCGATAATGCCTGGCTTATGAAAATATTTAGTTCAAATTTTGGGGAAACATTTTTCTCTGTCTGGGACACAAATTATTTTTAAGATTTTTTTAAGATTTTTTTTTCCTAAATACAGACTAGTCATATGTTGGGCCTTTGTTACTTTGTGAAAATGGTACTATAACATGGTTTCCCCCTTTAGGTTCTTTACATTAGAGATAATACCTTTGATTTGGGCACAACTCCAAAATGTCGGGATACATTCCGAAATTTTTCTTGGTAAGAGGTAATAGTATAGGACTAGCTTGAAACACAGATGACTGGACAGCAGATTCAGATGCTGACGTATGGAGGAAAGGAATAATGAAAATTCCATCTCTGTAAATATTTTATTTGACACTTTGAATACTAACTCTATGGAAATTTTTTTATAGTGCACCTACTGAACTGCTACCAAAGAACTAGGGGAACAGTTGGCCAGTAATCCTCAGTGTTTTCCAAATTAAAAGCAACACTGAAGTTTTATCTGGAAATAATTGATTGCTGTAGCAGTATAGAAATGTCAGCAACAAGAAATACTCCTTAACAAATTTGCATTACATTATGCAATACCTGTACATTTTCCATTTTTGTGAGGGCAGTCACAGTCACACAGTCTTGTCAGTGGTTTGATTTGAGAGCTATAAAAATGGATCACTAGACTGGCATCAGCATTGAAATAAAAACACCATAGGTGTCTGACCATCAGGAAATAACATCTATTTCTGTTATTACTGTCTATAGGATAATGTTCCATGCATATATTTTTAAAGCATTTTACAACAGGCATCAATTATGATGCTGCATGCAGTAATGATTTCTACAAGTGACCCTCTTAGTCACCACTGCTTTCTTTTTATATGTCAATTTAAAATTCTTTACACTGAAAATTTGTCTAATGTAGAGAATTTAGAGTAGAATTCTTGTCTTCACACTACTTATCATATAATAAAAGATATTCTTCATAATATTTGCAGATAAGACCTCAATTTGTTTCTTTAAATTATTTGATTTAAAAACTGATTAAAGTTGCTGAACATTAACTTTTTTTTTTATTTTCCAGTTAAAATACTTATTTTTTTATGAACAAATTCCTCATTCACTCTTGTGAGTTGCATGGGGAATCTCATTAGGAGTATTGCAACAAACTAGTCAGCTCTAAATAAGACTCTTTTCTTGATAACTAAACATATAGCCTTTTCATCTTCCGTGAAAAATCATTTATCTGGGGACTTTTTATACTGAAATTATGAGAAAAAAAATCTGATATGTGTATTCTGGATAACTAATACATTTAACATCCTCTAACTATAATGCAGTTCAAAGTAGTGGTATTTCATTAAGAGTATATGTTTTGGGACTTACCTCATCTTAGACCAGATGAGAAATTGTATTTACTCTGAAGACACTTTGAATCTCTATGCTTGAAGATGCATTGGCTATATGAATGATTCTGTATTCCCTTGTGCCTCATTTTAAATTGAGTACAAAAGTAGTATAAGCACTCCTATATAATTTAATAAAGATTTGTAGAATACCATGTGAATATAGTAAATGCAGCAGAGAAGAATGCATGTGAAACTATTTTGGCACCATTATAGTATTGTTACATTATAAGAGATTTAGAACAGAGATTAGCAACTGTTGATAAGCCTTTATCTTTGACCACAAGATAAGCTTCTTAAAAGCACTGTGGCTCTGCCTCAGTTAAAGGGCTGTAGTGCTAGTGAAGAGTACCACAATAAGGGTTCTGCTCAGATTCTAGGTTTCTTTTATGCTTCTTCTTCTGGAAGATACCCCAGAGGCTGGTAATTATGCTTCCATAATAATTTTCTGCACCTCCATCAGCCAGTGTAAGTGAACCATCTCCCTGGTATATAGCAGTTCACTGCCACACTGCCACTCAGTGCTCCAACATTACCTTAGCAGAGTCTGTTTAGGTGACTTGTTTAGGGATCCAATATGGATAGAAGGTCAATTTTGTTACTACAGCTTTTTGGATATGCCAAAGTAAGACATAGCAATCCTCCTAAAGGAAAAGAACACCCACTTTTTGAAAAAAAAAAAAAAAAAAGAAGAAGCCTGCATAATGACAGCAAGCACAGTCAGTCCTTTAATTTACAAATGAATCATCTCTTTTAAAAGATGCCTACTTCTGCATTTATTAATAACCTTCTGTGCACTCCTAAATTGTAAAACCATTGCAGCTGCAGTATTATTGTGGCTGGCAGTTGAAGTCAAGATAGAGAAGGAAAAGGAATACTATGCTTTAGGCAGACATCCTGTTCCTATTACATCTTATCCCTTTAGCAGAGGTGAAATGTCAGGGACTCATCATATTATGGCAACAGGAGGAGAAGTACAAACAATTGGAGGACGTCTGATTCAAACACTCTTGTTCAAAAGCTTTCATGGAGATTTGCCAAGCTTACTGTGGGATCAAGAATGTAAACCTGAGACAGCTCTGCTGATAACCAGTAATTCCTGTAGTCTAAGGTGATGTTCACATCACCTCCTGCCTGGAAAAATTTCAAGCTTGCATGGGCAATGACAACACGCAACTGCAAGGAGCCACCAGGTGCAGCTGCCAAATCTTGAATGCCATAGCTTCTTGTAAGTGCATGCCAGCTCCCCTCATTCACTTTATTTCCTTCATCCTGAGTGTTTATAAGGCATACTAGTAAATGCTAGTTGACACTTCCAAGCCTTGAAGGGTGGTCTGGAGAAAGACCAATCCTGGTTCAATGCCTGTGTGTGTTAGCAGAGAATGCTTTCTTGCAGACAGATAAAAAAATCAGAGCTCTATTTGAAGAACCACCTGTTTCCTAAGTTTGGGAATTTCTTTAGTTATTACTTTTGCTGCATTTTATAAATAATCCAGAAAATCGTCAGCATCAGTGAAACTAAAAGCATGCTCATTTTTAACAACAACATAAATATTAATCACAATCACCAGTCAAGACTGAGAATTTTATTTGGCATACCATGTACAACCATGGAACAATTATGTAAAAATGGAAGTTATTATGAGCTGTAATTAATATACTGTGTTACCAGCTGACTCAAAGCACTTTGCTCAGCATCCTTGGTTTTAGAGACTGCATCTGAGTAGTGGTAAAATGTATACTAAATTCAGTAAAGCACATCAACAGCCCCAGGCTTTCTGCTCTAGTGGTGACTATCACTGAATTTTATTTCTGCTGAAATCTTGCTATGAAAAAAAAAAAACAACCATAATTGCTGATTTACCACCACTGCTTAATCTAATTCAGTTCTTAGTGGCCCATTAGCATAACAGAATTTGCATTTTATTTCACAGAAAATGTTATGACTCCACCTGCCTTAGTTCAGAAAACATATCAGAAGCAGGAAAAATGGCACAAGCAGTGAAATTACAAACCACTTACATTTACTAGAATAAATGTGAAAGGGGAAGGTGTAGTGGTACATGTAGAGTATACCATCTTTTCAAGTGAACTAAAAGTATACCAACCCCCTCACATCCTTCAGTTCCATCACTCAGTTTCCATTTTATTGGGTTTCCACAACTCAGAAGTAATTTTCAAATGTGCTGCTATCACATGCCATTATCCTTGTAAAATATAATTCATTGTGAAGACTGTGACAGAAAATGTGCAAAGACATATGCAGGGATATGGTGCTTTATCAAACTATAACATTGCTAAACATAACTCCTTTCCTATTGATTTGGACCTAATCCAGACACTAGAGATCACTGAGAAATTACAAGTTATCACACCCTGCCCAGAGTGAGGTGATCAAAATAATCACAAATTAAGGATATTTTGGTTGGCATTTTATATGTATTTCTTTATGTTTTTCCACTTCCTTTGAGGCTCGAATCCTAAGGGTGACAGCTGTCATTTTAAAGGTGACTCATTACAATCCTTTACAGAGTCTCCTAACAGATGGAAAGGTCTTTTTTTCCCAGGGAACACTGACAGGTTATGATTTCCAGAGCTTTTAATCATTTTAGCAACACTTACACACATCTGTCAATTACTCTATTCAGTGATGTTAATAATACAGCAATCTGAGAATGACAAAGAACACTCTCCTTTTCTTGAAAACACAACTTTTCCATCAAGACTGGAAACACCGAACAAAAACACTTTTGAAGAGCTCTTTTCTCCCAGACAAATCAGTGTCAGTTCCAGGGTACCTGGTCTGGCTGAGATGAGTTCATTTTCCCCACAGCAGCCCTCACAGCGCTGTGCTCTGCCCTGGTAGCTGGGAAGGTGTTGGTAACACAGCGCTGCTGCCTGCCCAGCATTCCATGCACACTCCCACCCCCAGCAGTACTCTGGTGATGGGAAAGACCTTGGCACTGGACGTAGGCAGGACAGATAACCAAAGTTGTGGTCTATATATCTTAGACATGAAAGCTGAGAGAAAGGAGGAGGTGGGAGGGAGGGATTCATTATTTATGACATTTGTCTTCTGGAGCAACTGCTGCATGTTCTGAAGTCCTACTTCCCAGAAAAGGACTGGACATCACCTGCTGATGGGAAGTAAAAAATAAATCTTTTGTTTTCCTTCGTTAATGCACACAGTCTTGCTTTTGCTATTTTTAATTGCTCTTATCTTTTCCCATGAGGATTTTTTGCATTTTATTTTCTCCTTCTCCTGCTCTCCTGGAGAGGGTACTGTTACGGCAGTTTGGTGGGCGCCTGGATTCCAGCCAAGGTCAACCCACCACAACCAGCATTTATAGTAACAAGAAAATTTTATTTTCATAATACATGCCCACAGAGCTTTTCTTCTCCTCTCCTGAGCTGCAGGGAAGCTATAAATCATTAAAACATACAACCGATAAAACATGACAAGCTGACATCACACAAATAATTAAAATCAAAGTCACTGTGCAGAAGTGATAATTTTGGTCAGGTACAGAGTAATGGCCTTCACTGTGGTGCTTTTTCTAGTTGTGATACCCAGCATTTGAAGCTCCCAAGGCTTCAGAATAGAGGCAGTAGATGTGGTAGCTCTACCTCATGACTTACACGCAGTTCATTCATTCATTATAGAACTGAGGCTGCAGTCCCCTTACGTAAACCAGGTGTGTTTTTGCAGAGATGTTACAAGGTATCCACACAGAAGTTACACAGCTGTTACAGAGCAAAGACTCTGGGATATTTTGAAGGGTTTTTTTGACATCTATATTATGTTCAATATGAACAGAAACCTGAGCATCTAGGTATAAACCTTTTATAATAATACAGAAAACTCTTTCAGAAAAAAAAATTTACAGCGTCTTATATATATATATATATATATTTATTTATTTAGAGGAAATTTTATGCTGATACCTGTTACAAAAAGTAAGTATAGCCCTAATGTTCTGCAGTGTAAGAACAACTTAACCGTACCTTAGTAACAGAACCCTTTCAGCTTTCAGACTGTATTTTTAAGAAGTCTCAATTGAAAAATTTTGTGTCATCAGACAGTACTTAGTACTATTTAATATTATCACAATATCATTGGATGACCCTAGAGAAGGAGTTACAGCTTCTTTTTAAGCACTACTGATAAGCAGGGAAATGTTTCATACTGAAAAAGTATTACAGAAGCAAAGCAAAGCAAAGCAAAGCAAAACAAAACAATATTTCAGATAGTGAAAATCTTATTATCTCCAGACCAGTCACAACTGGAGTACTATGACAGAATTTATAGGTTATGATCTGCACAGGCAATGTGTACTGGAGCCAGGAATTTGACTTGCATTTCCCTATTATTCTAATCCAGACCTTGAACTATTGCAACCACCTTTTCATTTTCTTCAGGAAGATCAGATATGTTATGGATCAGAAAGGCAGTTCCTAGAATTTAAACCTGTTCCACAACAGTTTAACCCCAGCCTTTAACCTCTTCTCTCTACATACTGTGTAAGCGCTGCTATTCTTCCAGCAACAAAATTGTCAGGAGGGGTGTTTCCCATCATTTTCTCAGGGACCTTAGACCCCTAGGGTCCTTGACATCTCCTTATATATTCTCTTGTAAAAGATATGGACTATTCAAATGCTCTTCTGTAAAGTAAAATAAGTGGCAGCTGGCACCATACAGTTCTGTTATAATGAAAACATGAGGTGGTTGCCATTACACAGTCCTGCACTAATGAGAACAGTAGGAGTCTAGCATTACAATGGTCTAATGAAAACAGGAAATGGCTGGCATTAGATTGGTGTAATGAAAACAGGAGGTGGCTGGCATTATGCTTATACAATAAATAAATTAAGATTTCTGGCCCTACAAATCTCATCTAGATTATATATGATTCCAGTGTGCAAGAGAGAAATTTCTGTAAATCAGGGACAGTGACACTAAAGATCATTCTTTGTTAGATCATCTCAGAAGCAGAGTTGTGTCCTTTTCCTTTCAACTCTATTTCTTTTTTGGTGCTTATACACAAGCAAAACATGCACATGTTTTTAAGAATTGGCATGTAACCCGTACAAACTTTCATTTAAAAGTAGCCAAAAGTAACTTGTTTTCTGGTGCCTGTCATGATTTAATGTGAAAGGTTAAAAATAGCTTATCAAAAAGTGAAAATTGATATGATTGGACTTTTTTAAATGAATTTCACACTTAGCTCTCCTAATCTGGGCTAAGTATGCAATTGATAATACTTTGGGGTGTTTCATTCAATACAGAGAATGAGATCAATACTTGCTGAGAAATAAGGGAAAAAAAAAGGAAGAAAAAATTTAAGCACAAAATCAATCATTTAGCTAATGTGCTTTGTTCTAAGAACAGAAGAGTCAGGTGGTTTTCTTCCTTGTTTTTCAAACTAACCCTTCTAGTTGAGTCTTTTAAATTATTATTGCACAAGAGGGTCTTCCATGTAGGTCTTAGACAATGAATAGACCACCATCTTCCCTTTTACTGCAATTTTTAGAGCCATCTGAAACTGATTGATTCTCACTCTCCTTAATCTCGCTGAATTCACCATGAAGTAATGTCCTGGGTTGACTATATGATGCTTTTATCCCCAATCGTCTCATTCTGTTTATGTTGAATAATAATAAGTTTTGTACCTTTAAGAGTGTTACAGAGAGTGAAGAGGGAGAGAGAAGAAGCGCGCAGTTTTGTTTTTCAGACACTGCACTCCTCCACATTCCTGCTCCTGACTGTGTTGTCTGCGGACGGACAGCGGGACAGAGAGCTCTTCTTTTGCTTTTTAGTTAGTGTTAGCTAGCTGAGGCAAAGAAGTTCCCTGGACTGTTTTTTCCCTTTTCTTTGGACCTCTTGGAACTGCTCTGGACTGAACACCCAGGAGAGCACCGGCAGCTGCAGCTGTGGCCACCGGGCCAGCCCTGGCCTGCGACAATTCCAGCACTGAGAGACTGATCAGAGACTGAGTGAGCTGCTGCTTGAACCCGGGGTTTTTCTCAGTTTGTCATCTCTTTTAGAGTGGCAAGGGGTCTCATTGTTTTGATACTGTTTTGGTCTTATTGTTTAATAAACAGGGGGTTTTTTTCCACCTTTCTCCAAGGAGGTATTTTTCTTTCCTCCCGGACCAGTTGGGGGGAGGGGCCGATTGGATCTGCTTTTCCCACCGGAGCTCCTTTGGGGGGATTCTTCCCCAAATTTGCTCTAAACTTGGACAAATACATGAATTGAATATAGTCAACCCAGGACAAGTTTGTACAGTTCAAGGCCAGTACATTAAGGCACTGCATCAATCCACTCACACGGTACCTTTCAGCCACTCAGTCTCCCATTTCTCATCTTCAAGCTCAACTGCATTGTTTCTGGACATTTTCCACTGGAAACCAAGAGATTAAATGAAGCAAGAAAATATTTGGAGTATGATTGTCAAAGCAGCAATTAGTGTGCTGGAATGCTCCAGCATAAAACACTGTGCTTCCTGCAGCCTGTTATTCTGCTGATAGCTTTGGTTTCCACACTCAGATTGCAGTGAAAATATTCCAGTCAGGTAGCTTGGAGTGAAACAGCAGTGTGATGCAAATAAGGAACAGATAATCAAATCAAACTTTCTAATCGAGTTTTGCTATGCTGACTCTCTTATTTCTCTCTAGCCTGCAGTTTGCATGTTTTACAACACTACAGAATTAGCTTAAAGAGTAAATACTTGTGAGTTTATCCAATCCTGTCACGTCTCACATATACAGAAGAACAAATGAAGGAAAACAATTTTTCTGTGCTGCTTCTATTATTACTTTAATTTCTTTGCATCTTTGGTGTGGTTCTGATTGAGTCCTTTTGAAGGAGGGGAATAGAAGATGAAGAAGTCAGAGGGGTAAATCATGGGTGAGTGCTGTTAATAAATTTTTACTTTCTTTTTCTTTTGTTTTTATTTTTTCATTAAACAACTGAAGGAAAAAACACAACAACAAAATACTCACACCTTATGGACCAGATTTTAAACTAAAACTTATGGCACTGGAAGCAGCATATGCCTTGGAAAATCTGCTGTTATGCACTGTGTGTGCAAGCCGCAGACGTGGCTTAATCGAGATAGGAGGCGACACGTGCCGTGCATCTGAGATTAACGTCTGGACCTCAGCCATTAATGCTGGCATCCCAGGAACTGACTCATTCCTCTGCCAAACTTCTGCTGGGATTTGGGTTCACTGAATCTGACTCACAGTCTTTAATCCCCCCAAGCAGTATCTTTTTGTATTGTGGAGCTTGCAAAACATCCAGGTGGTGGCCAAGCTATGACAGCGTCTGTGTAAGCTCAAGAAACAACCTGCTCTCTTTAAGAGTTCTATTATTCAGAAAGTTTCTAGCCCTCTATCATACAAGTCTGAATGTCAAAGCTCCATTTCCTTTGGTTCATTATACTGAGTAGACAATAGTCATATTGCCCTTCCAATCTCTTTGAAATATTTGAGATCTTACAAATGTCGTATGCTATAAATCTACTTGATGGGTCTCATCATTCTGTAAGCAATATTTTTCATTAGCTTTGCAATAAAATGGCATTTTGCCCTATTTTCAAACTAACAAATTTTGTCAGGGTTGGCATCTCTATTACATTACCAAATATATCAGTCAATACCACCTGGTGTAATTGAGTCTTGTTATATGATTCAGATAGTTGCTTAAACTATGGATTTTTCAAAGTCAAATTTTCTGGCAGGAAGAATATTGTTTTAATAGAATTTTAGATAAATAGGTAGTATATCACTGTAACTGCTTGTTTTGATTTAAGATAATTAATTGACCTCTGTGTACAATATTCAAGATCATTCATAATTTTGTTACACACAAAAATATGTATAAAATCATTTGATTATGCTTGATTTCTATCCCAGGATACAGATCAAAACTAGCATCTGACACTCACAATAGAACATGAATGAGTGTGACAGTAAAGTCTCTATGTGAACCAAGGTTTTTTTTTAAATAATATTAGGAAATATGTTCTCTTCTGGCTTTCTAAGTAACTAAGGAAACTGGCATCATGAAAAAGGTGCCTATCCTTTAATGGGATGTGAAAATTAAAATTTAAAATCTAAAACTAAAAATTTAAAATCTGCACTCAAGGAGAAGAACTGCAGGAAGCTAAAAGATTTAAAACCGAGTTGCACAGATTCAGCTAAACTACATTCTGAGCCAAACATTTTTCATAGATGTATTAACCTATAACAAGGGACAAATTTTACACTACTACATGGTTAGCTAATCAAAAGTTCATCATTCTTATCTGGGCATCTTTATTCACATTTTGGAGCATCCATTAAATTACAAATATTGAAATGGCATCTAGACATTATTTATTTCCTTGTGAAGGGTTTTTGCTAGTATTTCCAAAGCAAAAAAATATTTTTGAAATATATATAATTATTTAAAATACCCCTATTTAACCACAATAAACAGTCTGGATTATAATCAGCATTTCGGTATAAGAGACCTATTTGTTTCTGGCCACATTACTAATCCAAATTATTTTGGAAATTTTTCTCACACATTATATTTTATAGCTTCTTTAAGGCACTATAACTTCTTTGATGACAGACGCTGAGATTTTTTAGAGTATATATGACCATGAGAGATTTACATTTTAGCTACAGTCTGAATTTTCAGTGTACATAAAAAATATTTTACTACATGATATAGTTGTGCCAGATCCAATCAACTAAGTGGAGTTCACCCTAACCAATTCTTGGGACATCTCCCAGGAAAACAGTACTAAGTAAAACTCTACTAAGTAAACTAGATTGTTTACCTGGTGATACTGTCCTTTTCTTCCATGTCAACATTAAATTAATCAGTATTAGTCAAAACTATTCCACTCAATAAGTTCCCTGCCTTTTCAGAGCTTATAGTGGAACCCCTAATTTTCCTTCTTGTACTAAGAGGAATTAAAAATTATGTTCTAAGTTTATATGGACTTCTTCCAAATGTTCTGTCAACTGTGGTATTCCGCAGCCTTGAGCATCTATTACATGGCTGCCAGAAGTGGAAGAAACTTACTGCTGCTCCAAGTGGGTTCATCCAAAGCCACATTTCTACTGCCATCCTGGTTTGGGAAAGAATGGAGACCTTGTCTTGCCTTGAGCTACTTCTTTTTGGATTGCAAGTAAAACAACATGTCATTGATTATTAATGGCTGAGAAGCAGTTTTTGTAGACAAACTATATTTACTTCTGTGGATTTTTGGACCAGATTTCAATTTGAATTATTATATTAGCCAAAAAATATTTCCTATCTTCAGGAATAAGTTGAAGCTCTTCGAGAAAATTACTGTTTCTGTTCATGCAGGTAGATTCATTATAACAAAAGTACAGTTACCATGTGAATGAAAATTATTTACAGAATATTAGAAAGCAAACACACAAAATAGCTGTACTGTACACACTGCCCTGTGTGACCACACTTCCCTGTGTGAGATGTAATTAATAGGTAAAAAAACTTCTTTGTATTTGGCCATGAAATGTATCTCTTGGAACTCTGGTGATAGAGAATAACAGTCGTTTATAACCGTGTAAAATTCTGTCTCATTAACCATGCACTCTTATTACATTCAATGTAATTATACTAGCCAGGGAAAGATATCATATCCTTGGGGAAAAGTTAAAGCTCTCCAGGAAGGGTGTGTTTATATTTCTAGCATATCTCCTAATGCAAGTGTTGGCTGGGATGACATGGAATAGTGTTCTACTCACAAATAGAAAAGATCTGCTGGCAGCCTTAGATCTGGCTTGAATTGCAGCATCTCCAAAATGATTAAGTTAAGGACCTGGAGGTGAAATGGGAAGGCAAGCAGCACATTTCGGACTCTGAACTTTACAATTGTATATTTCTTCTAATTCAGGATGCTGCTTGGGAATTCTTTGGGTAGCTGCCATGAAGAACAAGGATGTCAAGGAAATCTAGGTGATTTTTAAGGAGAGCCTAAAGACAGCTCAGGAGTTAATCATAGAATCAAAGAAACTTTGGCTGGTCTCAGTCCCTGGGAAGATCAAGAAACGCATGCTTTTGGAATTCATATCTGCATGCAAGTAAGGGAAAAACAAGAAGAGTAATCAGGAATACTCAACATGGATGTTTGAAGAGTAAAGTGTGCATAAAAAATCTTTTATCACTATGCACTTTAATGATTTGGTATAGGACAAGACAAAATGGTGTATGAAATTTCTTGACTTTAGTGAGTTTTTTGTCATTCTCCACAGATTAAGAAGTATGTGTTGAGAAAATAGTTAGGTGGACTTGTTTCGAGGTTTGAATATTAAGTGGCCTCAGCCACAGCAATGGCCAATGGTTAAATGTCTTTCTGGAGATCAGAGAATTTAGTAGCATAGAAGTCCATGGTAGGACATGTAAGGGTCAACATTTTCAGTGACCTTGATAGTAACACAAACTGCACTTAGAACATCTGCAGATGAAATAAATTGGAAAGAGTAACTGTGACCACGAAAAATGTCATAACTCTACCCAAAGAGATTGCAATAAACTTCAGTAACAGAGAAAAAGAAAACTCTTGAAATTCCATAAGAACAAGCAAAATTATCTGAACCAAGGGAGAAAGGATATCATGTATTAACAGAGGTTAGGAAGGGACAAGGTGAGTTGAAGCCCTTCTAAAGAGAGCTTGAGGGTTACGGTGTACACGAGGTTGGAGACAATTCCACAGCTCCCTTTCTTTCTGAATAAGACAAACTACATACTGAGTATGCAGCTGTTATATACAATATGTACTGATAACAGACTGGCCACAAGATCAATAGAAGTTATTCTTCCCTTCTACTTAGCACCAGTGAGCTGCATATAAAATACGACATCCAGTTTAGGACTACTCAGTTTAAGAGAGATAAAAATGGAATTCAGGAGGATCTAATGGAGGACTGAGCTATAGACCATAGGAAGAATTCCCGCTGGAGAAGTTTGTGGAATACTGTCTCTCATGAGAGGAATGACATGCTTGAGAAGGGGGAAGGACTCTTCTCCTAGAGGACAAAGCAGCAGCAGAAGCAGCATGTGATGAGTTGATTGCAACCCCCATTGTCCATCTCAGGGGAGATGAAGGGAGCTGAGGGGAAGGAAATAGAGATTCAGTAATAAAGATGAGTCTAGGAAGGTAATTTTAAGTCCTGTTTTGCTTCTCATTGTGGTACACTGATTTTGATTAGTATCAAATTCAATTAATTTCTCAAAGCTGGGTCTGTTTTGACCCTGACAGTAATTGTGAATGATCTCTCCCTGTCCTTATCTTAACAGGAGCCTTTTATTGTTTTCTCTCCCCTGTCCAGTTGAGGAGTGGTAGAGCAGCTTTCTTGGGCACCCAGCATTTAGCCAGATCAAACCACCACAACTGGGCACAACAGTATTTAAGTCTCAATGTCAACAAGGAAAAAGAGAGAATAACTGATAGCAGAAACCTCCTGAACGTTACAATTCCTCACCAAATCAAACTCAGACAAAAATTAGACAAAGCTTTACTCTAAACCTGAAATAACTAAACAAACAATATCTGCTTTATATTCAGTCATCACTTTTAAGGATTTCTTCATTAGATCAAGTATATGCTCAGCATGTCTGAATTTAATTTTTTTCTCACTAAGCTGTATTTTTCAGGAAATCAAAGCTACTTTTGTTAAGTCAGAACGCTGAGCATACAGGCCAGTTTCTGCTAATAGGTCTCACTGAATTCAGTTAGCATCTGGAAAACTGTGAATTTAATTAGATACACATGGATATCCAGAATCATGCATTTTCTGGGTATCCAGAATCTCAGATTTCCTGTACCATCACCTCATGGTTAACTTTTTCTCTGTCTGTTTTTTCTCACAGCAAGACATGAATTAGTTTTTTAAGACAAGAGGAAGAGTGATAGGAAGTTCCAGGGAGAGACAATACCAGACTTCCTTACCGAAAACCATGTTGTGGTAATATTTCTGCCTGATAGTTTGTTTCAATACCTTCAGAATTTAGCGAACTTAATAATTTACCAAATCATGTCAGCTGCACAGAGAAGAAACAAGATATGTGGGAGGCCTTGGATTGTGGGAGGCCTTTATCTTTATAGGACAAAAGCTTTCAAATTTTCTTCTAAAGCCATTTGTCTTCTTTGCTGAGAGAATAAAAGGGGAAGCAATTTCCACTCAGAATATCTCAAAGTGGATCTCTGTGTCTATTATGCTTTTTCAAGGTTTATCTTAGTCACCTGATAATATATGACCACACTCTAGACAGACCTGTGCATCTTAGAAATGCAATTTGCATTCAGTCTAGCATTCACATTTTTAAAATATAATTTTATTGTAATGTTTCCTGCATAATGTCTTCAATAATTATTGCTATCTGCTTCTTAGCCCACTCAGCTAGAGCCACCAGTACAGTTAGAGAGAAGAACCATCAGAAGACAAAAATCCACCCCAAATCTTTCTATAAGAACAAGAATTTTTAGATATAGGCTATATCTTTTTCATTCTTAATGCTCCAAGGGCGATAAAGAAGGAACTGGCAGCTCTTCTTGGCCTTCATGCTCTGGAAGGAGGACGAAAGGTGGTGGCAGTCTTTTGTCCCTCTCATTCCTAAAGTTACCTGAACCCCCTCATGCCCAGAGTATCCTTGAGGAAGACAAGCTGCTGTAGTCAGCGCTGCCTGAGGCACTGGATTTGGCTAAACCCATGGAAAGTAGATGAAGGAGCAAGGGTGGGAAAGCAAAGATGAGGCCCTGCCATGTCCTGGGCCTCCTGTCATCATCTCCTGGCATGAGTGATAAAGTTCTTCCCATCTTGGTTACTACACAGGTAAGAGGTACCTATGTTCCCTTGGGACTTTGCCGGTCAAAATCATCTGGTTCCAGGGATAGTGGAGCACTAGCAAAGCCAACACAAAGGAGCAACACACAATTCATTTAGCATGTGATTAAGCTGATGTCTTTATTATGGCAAGAGAAGATTGAGTAGGTTTTGCAAATTGAATTTTTCAAGACCAAGCGATGGAATTTCCAGCTAGAGTATACTCCAAAAATTGTGTGGTGCTAATATGTTCTGTTAAAGCCAAAGGCAAACTTTTTCAACTCCTTGAATTGCATTGCATAAGGGTGGAACTGTGAAAAAAAGTGTTAAAAGCAGACAGTTGTTCTATAATGTTTTTTTCTACCAGCTCTATATAATAGGTGTATGTTGATAAATTAGGCCACAACTGTTTTATTTGCAATATTCATTGTTAAGTTATTGATGCTGTGCCTTGCTGCGAGATGTTTTTTGTAGGAAGCTGCAGCTAAATGCAGGATTTCGTCCTGCTTGAACCCCAAAGGAAATGAATCAACTATCCAGGCCACCTTTTAAATTATCCAATTGGAATACAAATGTGTCATATATTAGAGGTTTTAGCCCAAATCTCTACCCAAGGAAATCTCTTTTCACTTTCTTCTTTTGTTTGGTTGTTTGTTTGTTTATTTAAAAAATTTAAGAGAGGTGTCTCTAAAAAAATCACTGGGTTCCTCTAGCACAAAAGTACTCCTAGCACCTTCTATATCAACCTGTGCATTCTTCCATCTTGGCAACATTCCTAACAAGAGTGTATGAAGAGTCATGAAGTGCCTTGTTCTCATCTTGTGAGCACTTAAAATGTAATTTATTGTTGCTCTCAATTATTGTAGATTCCACAAGTGTTTACTATTTCTGGAATCCTGGAAGCTCACAGGCACAGAGTGATGAGTTAATGTAATGATCTGATCTATTTTAACAGGAATATGGTGTCAAAGCAAAATAAGATATTTAGGCTAGTTTGCATGACTGCTTCTTGAAACTTTAATGAACTGTCCAAAAGATGTGTCAATATTATGGTGAAAAAATATTTCAGAAATACAACATTTTTTCACCCTAAGAATAAACAATTTCTTAAAAAAAAGCAAAAAAACCCCAACAAACAAACAAACAAACAAAAAACCCCCAAAAAACAACAACAACAACAAAATACTGCAAGAGAGAAAAGGATAAGTTAACATATGTGTTATTGGTATTAATTATGCAAAAGGTCCTCTTTAGTCATGCAATTACATTTCCATCTAGCACCCAAAGAAGGGGTTCAAGTGCTTAGAAATTTTACAGCTGCTCTCTGCCTTACACACTACATAAAATTTCTTTCTTCTATAGACAAAATCTGAAAAACTTTCAGGTACTTTTTATCAAACTTCCAGATGTTTATGAATTTTTTTCTTCCTCTTCTTCCATCCATCTGTGGTTTGCTTTTTGGTCATAAAAGCAGGCAGCTTCTTCCTTTCCTTAGTCCCTTTCCTGTATATCAAATTATTTCCAGGCTAGTATTAGATCTAGAAAGTGGATAAAAATGCATGTCAGAGGTGTTTGCTGGTACTATTTGATCCTGATGCAAATACATCCTTTGTCTGGAGCAATATGGGCCCTAACATGCCGCATGGGATGACCAGAGCACTTATTTCCTTTAACATTGTACTACAGAAAGAAATGGACTGTGAACAAAATAAATTTATTACTCTACAACACAAGGTGCATTTTCATTTTGTATAAAGATTTCAGAGCATATCCTGTCTGCAAATGAAGAACGATTTTTCAGCATTGGCTTTATCAGAAACAGACTGCCTTTTGGCCTTTCTTTTCAGACTTCTGACACAACTCTTAGAGCCATATAGGAGTTTTTCACCTTATTTCAGGAAAGAATCTTTATTTCTGGTAGATGACATTGTGGACTGCTGGAATAAGGTCTTCTAAAATAATTTTGGGAAGATGAATTAGCTTCTGGAAATTTTCTGTGCAGAAATGTAAATGACAGAGATTTCCCTAAATAAATAGCTTCTAGTCTTGCAAAATAATCAGTCACTTTTGAAAAATTTTGTTCATCATGTGCATTCAGCAGGAACAATCAGTGAACATTAAGCAGACAACATTGAAATTATAATTTAAAATAATAATGACATGATTACTCAACCATACCAACCAATGTTCCTTAAAAACAAAATAATAATAATAAAAAGAAACTACAGTCTACTCCAACAGAAGAGTTTAACTCATTTACTTAGATAAAGAACATTTTCCTTTCTACAAAATAGAATCAAAAATACAAAAATCTGGTGATTTTGTTATGCTATTTATTGAATTGATAGAAAGATTAAAGAAGAAGTCTTTGCAATATGCAAAAGGTCAGACTAGATTGTTTACATGAATATTTTTCAGCCTCAGCTCTGATGAATCAATGGTACACTCATACCTTGGAACATGCCGCTATTTCCAATTATAAAAGACAGGAGGAAAACTCTTTAATGAGCAGCTTATTCAGTAACTTTTCACTCTAGGGAACTACTGCTACTTCCACTGAAACATTTGGCACTGGACATGTCAGAATAGAACATCATGTTAAACAGATTTCTGCTCTGATCCAGAAAGTCAGGAGGTTCACAGATTCATATACTCAGAGTGCTACATGGAAAGCTTCTTGACACTTTTTTTCTTTTAAACAAAGATTCTGGATGGGCTTATTTACTCTGTTCATAAATATTTGACCACTATATTTGCTTATGCAACACAAATACATCATTATTTATACTAATCCTTAGGGATATATTTTTTTTCAGTTGTGCTTTTTATAGTACCCTGCTCTTTGTATAATTTAGGTTTTGAACGTCTGTTATCATCAGCAGTTTAAGCCTGTACAAAGAGTACATAAACATACAGATGTCAAAGAAAATGTTTAGGCATTTTGTGGGTGTTTTGTTTTTTCCCATTCATTCCATTTCAAAATTACCTTAAAAAGAAATTATCTTTCATTATGTGGTAGGGCATAGTATCATTCAGTGGCTAAAGGATTCCATTTGAGGCTACTGCCATCCAGTATTACAGAAAACTCATTCCTCTCTGAGTTCACTTGTCTATATTTCTCTAACCCACATCATGTACCCTATGTCAATATTGCTAAATAAGATAGGATTGAGGCCAGTCCTGCACCCTAAGGGACAGGTTGGCTCACATTTGTTTTTTCCACAGCTAGCTATGTCCTTCAAGAATATACTCATGGGACACAAATCCCTCAGCCTCAGGTGTCTTCTACAATATCTGTGATGCCCTTTGGATCCCACAATGCTGCTAACAAGTCTTTGCCTGTGAAAGAGGGGTGTGTAGGGTAGATGGAAGGAGAATGTCTTAATGCAAAACACTTGAAGTAACATCTTCAGCAGATACCCCATGCTGGAAGTTCAAAAGCAGTATTTCTGAATCCAGGCTGATAGGTAGTAAGAGGACCATGAGTACAAGATACTTCACAGAAACCAGAAGGAACATGATTTATAGAACAAACACCTTTAGTATTTCAAAGGTGTATTTGTTAAGGATTGTACTAAATCATTTCAAGCTACTATGCTCCATTTCACCTTGTGAATAGTCAATGCCTAATGCTACCTGCAGTGATCTTCCTGCCAGTCAGGTTACTCTTCTTAAGCAATACTGACAGAAAATGTTTCTTCTTGTCTTGACCAGTCATGACAAAACTTATCAAAGGGGTTCTTCTCTGGAGATTTGAGACAAGATATTCTTCATCCCTACTTCATGGAAGTCTTTGATCTGTCTGTTAAAAGTGATCATTAGTGATGATGGACATGGGTTTACAAGAAACCTGACCATCATTTCTTTCCTTTCATAATGGAAGAAGCTATAGATAACTATTTTTATTTTATGAAGTTCATTTCTGTGAAATATTTATCTTTTCCTTTAAGCCACAAAGTTCTTGAAGAGCTGCATTTCAGGATGCCCAAAAGACTGGGAAAAACTCTGAAACCACAAAATCTATGGATGCTGCAAGCTCCAGTGCAGCTGCATTTACTGAGTCTCAGAAGAAAGCCTGGAAATGAGAACTGCAGCCTCAAGTGTGTGTGCAGTGATCTGAAAAGAGAACCAGTGCCCAAATTCTTCAGGGTGAGGGAAATGATGGGAAACTTATCCCCTGAGTTCCTGTGGTTGTTTTGCTATGCTGTGTCAAGAGAGCAAGCAGCTGTCTTGAGAGAGGTAGTTCAGATCAGATCAAAGTTCAGCTCCTGTAGATACCTGTTGCAGGATATCTCCCTCAGATTTTGAAATTTAAGGTTCATCATTTCCCCTCTAAAAAAGAGTGAGTGGGGAAAATGTAATCTACAGCAATTTTAAATTCATGGGTATCCAGAAAAACTGATTTAGGAAAAGAAGGCAAACAGTCAAACACACCTACACAAAGAATATGCTAAAATAATAAAAAATATAGAGTAAATGAACAGGGAACTTTATTTTTAATTGTTCATAACTCAAGATCTAACAAGCACCTCAGCAGATAAAGAAAGAGTAGCTTTATAAAAGTCAAAAAGAAATATCTTTTCATATAATGTGTACTCAAAAAAATTTTTTATTTTCATAGGAATTTGATAAATTTTATAAAACCCCAAAAATGTTTAGAAAGTGAAGTTCCTTCAGTACTTGTTAAAGAAAAAGGTCTGGATGAAAATTCCAATTCTAGAAGCCCTAGACAGTTGGTGCCTGTAGCAGGAAAGCAAGACCAGAGAAAATGTCACTTATCCTTGTCTTCTTCGACATCTTCCTCTAATCATTCACTGCAGTCTACAGGATATTGGTCTAAATGAGTAATCTCTATTTTTTCTGCTATGGGGACACTAATGTTCTTGGAAGACCTGTAGGATTTTCACATATGCCACCTTATAGACTGAATTCAATACTAAACATATTATCTCCCACTTGAGATGGTTTCATTCATTCAAGAAATATAAACTAATAAACTACATATTCTCCCAGAGTGCACATGCAAGTTGCTTGAATGAAAACTACCTCTACTGATGATGTGAGAAACTGGTTTTGTATAAATAAATATATACAGATTTATGTTTATGATGCATACTTCTTTCTGTATAAAACTCAACCATTGTTCTATCCTAAGTTGAATTCAATGAAAGTTTCTGTCTTTTTTTCACTGGATGTAATGATGTAAATTTGACTTACGTTGATTTTTATCAGCCTAGCTCAGATGATATTAAGACAGCAGTAGGTACACACTGCAAGGGAGTCATCCTTGTTCTCCAGGGCCAAGTACAGTAATTTGTGTCCAAACTGTTCAGAGTTAGTCCCTTCTACATATTATTTGCCTTATCCTTGTGTAAGACCCCCATAAAAGTCACTTAAAGGGCCTCTTAAAAGGGCTTGCATGGTTTTTATGTATTCTAAATTAGCTTCATGGAGGAAATGGCAACAAGATATTCTTGGTAGATATTCTCAACAAGATATTCTCAAGGGGTCAAAACAACCAGAAATTTTACTGGTAACTTCAGAAAATCAGATAACTTTGACAAAAGCTTAAATCAACATAAAGCATTCAGTTAACATAAAACACATCTGAAAGCATTCACTCAGCCCATTCAACTTAGCAAACTCCAAGCCTGTCTAATTTTCAGTTACCCAAAACTCTGCAAAGAGGGAATTAGGAGAAGGAGAAAGAGAGTAAGACAGAAAAGATATGGAAAGAACAAACATAACTATCATTCCTGGTTCTAGAGGTGTTCAGCTGACATAACTTCCAAGTGGAGGCAGTGTCAAGACTTGCACTTGTCTCATGCTTCAGTTTAGGTAGCCTTTGGCCCTCCTGGGACCTTCCCCCAGGTGGGACTTCCTCTCTGGTGGCCACTTTGTGTTGGGTTGGGGCTCCAGGGGTGAGTGCAGAGCATTGCTTCCAGTGTGCCGGTGAACCTGAGGATACAAGTCTGGTGAGTAGCTTCATTTTCAGATGTTGGGATTGGTGAGATTTTGAAGGACTGGGATGGGAACTCTGACTAGTTCAGTATTATCTGCACCACATTATGAGAAAGGGTTGTGCCCAACCCCAAATTGAGGTTTTGGATAAGGTAAACTGATTCAGGCACTCAGAAAGGGTTTAAAATAAATGAAAGATTTTTGACAGAAAAAGTAAGAAAATAATTTGTCTTTATGAGTTAAAGCATACACCTTGTTGTTTGTAATGCCTTGTTTTTCTCAACTAATTTCCGTCAAAAAGTGAGTGTACTGTAGTCAGCATAGTAAAGCTGAGGTGAGTGGTTGAATCCTGCCAGTCTGTTGATAACTGGAGTGATACCCAAAGATATTTGTTGCCCACTCCGCATGGTAATGAGCACTCAAAGATGCAGCTTTTAAAAGCAAGAACTTAACCTTAAAACCTGCAATTAAGATTTCCACAGAGACAGCTGTGAAAGATGCAATGGTGTTGCAAAAAAAACAAGTAGAAGAGTGTCAGATACATAAAGTTGCCTGAAAGTAAAAGAAAAAGCCAGGAGTAAACAAGATATAAATTGTTTTCTGCACTGTAACTCCTCATATGACCTTAATGTTTTGCTATAAATGTGAGCAATTCAGAAAAAGAGACCATGGAGGATCATATTTACAAGAAGTGTTACATTTCATCAAGAGGATAAGCATAAGAAGCCAGAAAAGAAAAGAGTATACAATGCATTATGTGATGGATATTAGCAATGGCTGGGATTCTTCCTTACTGTACAATAATAGGAAGAGGAAATCTGTTTCACATTTTAGAATACAATTCAGGATGTTAACAGATAATGGTTCATCTTCGTATTGAATATGTTGTAGGGAAAAAAAATGTATCTGAAAGATAATTGTAAAGGATGTAAAAATCAAACAATACAAAGTTGCAAAATGACAGTAATAAGATTGCTTTAAATCAGTTTTATGTTTAGACATAGGTGGACTACACATAGGTGGAACCTATCTTTCCCTGACTTTTCTCAAGGACACTCAACTTATCCATTTAAAAACCACTCATTTCAAGAGAACAGAATCCCTAAACACCCAAAGCTAAGGCACAATCTGTATCTATCATTTACAGCAACTGGAACTCCTCCTTTGGCACTGTCTTCATTGACATAATCAGCCCTCTCACTCATTTAATGCAAAGTTGGGGATGATGTTCATTGACTATTATCGTTATTCAAAATGACTGATGTAAAGCCTAATTTAGCACACACTTTTCAGACCCTGCTCTGGAGACTGAGTTACTCATTTTACCAGAGACTCTTTCTTCTCTAGAGTCTCAAATGCTAGCCAACCAACAAGCCTTCACCCCTGCCAGCCTGTGATACTGTGGTGCTCGTTTACAAGTGAAGTCCAAATGGGAACAAATGGGTTTAGGTGAGCAGTGTCTAGATGCTCAGGTCAGCCAAGACAGTGTCAGTTCCAGATGTTCCCCATTACAGGACTAATGTGAACAAGGTTATTTTGCAGACTAAACAAGGGGTCTCACACTAATTTTGCTGTTTTAAAGATAGACATCTAAAAATTCACTTCCCAGATGAAAAGGAATGGCTGCTTCCTGAAGTAACAGGAGCCCCTAGAGTAGGTAGAGCTGAGTAAATGGAGACCCTAGAGCAGGTAGAGCTCTCTGTATGGGATGCAGTCCTACAGGGCTGGAGCACAGTGGGCAGAGCTACAGGCTCTGCAATGTCCATCATTAGTTCCCAATAATGGCAATCAATCCATCAGCTCCAGAATACATCCACAGGCTCCCACCAGGGGCAGCAAGACACGGGACAGAGGCAGCCTCTGCGGTGAGGCAGAGAGTACATCTACGGGATCCATCCATGAGACATTCATGAGAATGGGGTTGTCATGGTTTGAGCCTGGCACAGAGCCAGTGCCCCCCATGAAAATTCCTCACCCTGGTGTCTGCTGTGAGATGTGACCAGGAATAAGCAAAACAGGCTCTAACTTAAACATAAAGAACACTTTATTACTTAAACTACAGGAAAAGAAAAAAAGAAATTGAAAACCTTACAAAAAAAACTTTCCTCCTCCCCACTCCCTGACTTTCCCAATCCGATACATTCTCCTAAAACACCAACTGCCCAGCCCGGCACGACACTTTAGTATACTCAAACTGCAGTTCATGAAGAGGAAAGGAGTCCTTCTTGTTCCATAGGCTTCTCCTGGAAACACACTGAAACCTCGTGTGCTTCCTTGTCACTTCGGCACCGCCCGGAAAAAGAAGTCCTTTTGCCGCTTGTGACATCTTCCTTCCATGCCCAGTGCTCTCACCACTGAGACATGGCCAGAGCTGCTTTTAGGGTTGTCTTTCAAGGATGCCTTGTCTCACTCCAAAAGGCACAGTCTCTGCTTTGGGACATCTGTCCCCCCCATATTTTTCCAACCCCCTGGGGCCGGGGGGTCCTCACGAATGAACCCTCCTGGTTTTGAGCCACTGCCTCCCCCTAAATGCAGTCTGTGTCACAGGAACAACTGAGTCCATGGCCACAAGAAAAGTCCAGCCAAAAAAGCCACTCCAAATCATCTCTCCCCATCCAATCATCTCCACGTTCTTCGGGCCAGGTCCTTGTCTCATCTCATCTCTTATCTCCCTTCTTATTCAGCTTCGAGGAGGATTAGCATTTTTGCAAGGCCCCAATCATGAAAGAAAGGGTTAAAAGTTTTCAGTCTTTGTCTGTCCTGGGACGAGATGATACTCCCACACGTGCTGCTGCTGCGGCCGGCCGGGCTGCACCCTTTCCTCCCCTTTCTCCTCCTGGGCGGCTGCTATCACATTCAGACGCCGGCTCTCCTCTCTCTCTCTCTCTCTCTCTCTCTCTCTCTCTCTCTCTCTCTCCTGGGGGGGGGGGAATGGCTGCACTGCCCGATGTCTCTTGGGGCTCCTCCACCCTTCCATCCTTGAAGGCTTTCTCACCCCCATCTCTGTCCAGGCCCCGGGCCTACCGCATGGCTGGCCCTCCCCCCGCCCAGCAGTAGAGGCTGGACGGGGGAAGAGATCTGACCTCTTCGAAGCGACGTCCCAAGAGAGCGTGCCAAGGGCAGTGCCCTGCTTTTAACCCCTGTGTATTCTCGGAGGTGTGTCCAAACCCCACTGGCTACACTAGGTGCCAGTCTCAAACCTAAAACTTTCATTGGTTTGACCACAGCTTCCCAGAATTCCCACTCCTTCCTGGTCAAACCACCACAGGGGTCAATCCAGGTGGCCAGGCTGGAGATGGGAGCCCCTATAATGTAGTCCAGACAGTGTTTGGAGGTCCAAGACAGAGATGAAATTTGGCTTCTGGGCATGTGATCAAAGTGGCAGTGGAGCAGCCAGGTGAGACTGCTCCAGGATATTAAAACCCATTTGTGCACTGATGACACAAATTTAATATGCAAGCTAATTCTCTGCTCGTTTTTGGTATTGCCCTTCCTCTGCCAAACTTACCTTTTTTGTTTTGTTTTGGTTTTTTTTTTGTTTTTTTTCTCTGAATACTGGTTATTGCTGCGTTTTTCTGCACACTTTAATACCCAAATAATCTTTCTGATGGATGCTAATTTGTACAACACTTGCTGGAATTAAGATCACACTACTGATTTATGGAAAGACTTCTTAGCTTTTACCACATGAATTATAATCATGCTATTCATCCAAATAACTTGGTGACATTTTTGATGCAAGTATTTCATTGACTTATTTACAGACTTTCCTGGGTCTGCAGAGTTCCTGTGTTCCAGCTGGGACAAAAAAAGATCCCAAGCCACAGAAATGCACTGCAGCACATTCTTCCTACTTCCTCCAATACAGGCAATTGATTTAGGTCGTTTTGAAGCAATTATCATCTGGGAAACCAGGAACCCTAAAACTGAATATCAGGTGCTTTTCCTTTGCTAATGATTTTTGCAATACCTTCCAGTCTTGACTGCCAACTTTGTGTCAGATTTTTTACCTCACTACACAGTCTTCTCATTCAGCTCATTAATAAAATTTATTAAAAAATATGGAATTAAATGTGAAACCTTGGAGCCCCTCTCTGTTAATGTGTTAGCATTTTTTTAATCCTCACATTTTCTATTTTATTAACCAGTTCTGTCAGTTTTATCTCCCTTAGTCTATCTTTAATATTAAAAAAAAATGTGCTGTACCTATCACCAACAATTTTCAAATTTGCTCCTTTTTTTCTCTTTAAAACAGCTTTCACCTGGTTTAACCATCTACAATAGTCTGGATGATGATATTGATCTAATCAATGAAAAGATGCTAAGCAGCCTCATATTACTGGTGCCTCATGTTGGAAAAAATTGTATGAAAAGAGGTGGTGTAAGTGTAAGTGACATATAATAAATACTGTCAGTGCCAATGAATCTTGAATTTCTTCCCGATCAGTGCCGACAGTAAGAATGTCTGTACCAATATTTCAGAAAGACTATATCCCATTAGTTAGGGACTAGGGTTGGGTCATGACTGAATTGTGATAGAAAGTTATCAGACTTGATAGAATTTCAGCTCGTGTGTCCTGCTTTATAGGGAAAGGAGGCATACTAATATTTGTACCATTATAAACTAAAGATGAAGCTCCCACTCTATCTTTTGGGATGAAACAAATCCTAATGGGATGTGTTACCCATGCTCTGTAGAAAGCTTCTGAATTGAACCATTAATATGAACATAGTAGGAAAGACTGTAGTAGGAAAGACTATAGCAGGAAAGACTAACATCTGAATACCAGCTCTGAGGTGTGATAAATTTTCAAGCCACTTTAAAACTGAGCTGTTGTAGAACACGGAAAATCTAAAGCTTAGGATTCTGACTTGTTTTCTGTAGATATCTATACATCACCAGTTTTTTAAAGAGGATAACTAAGGCAGTTAAGTGACTCATTTTCATGTTGATGTAGAGAGGATGAACCTGTGCCTAGACAAATAGGAGAGTTGATAATCTAACAGGGAAATATCTGTGGATGTTGGGTCACCTATGAGATCAGATGCAAGCTAAACTGTGATTGCATTTTTAGTATCTAAATTTTGTTGACATTCCATTTCAAGCACTTAGATTCTCATTTGTATATGGCCAGTTGAGAGTGTAGAACAAAACTTCAGCTGAAGTCAATGGTACAACTCTAATGGATAATCCCACTGGTAGTCCCAGTTCTTTCAGCAAATAAAAGCTCAAAATATCCCCTTCACAAACAGATGCACACCAAAAACATCCTAGATATTGACAGGCACATTTCATATTGTCCTTGGTGTAGTGAGGGATGCTTACAGAGATGCTTACACTGTTCTTCTGCTTCCTTTCCCTTCAGCTCCTTCAATTATCCCACAAGGTCTCCCTCCAATATTGATTTGCAAATTACCTCCCTTTCTGACATGGAAATTATGCATTTGAGGACATAACTGAATACATTCTAACAAATCTTAAAAGGCATTTTTAGCAAGATTCTAAAGCCTAAGAATCCTATTTCCTTGTCTGTGGTACACTCCATTTGTTGTGACCTATGAGATACTCC
Source organism: Zonotrichia albicollis (assembly GCF_047830755.1). Taxonomy (NCBI): domain Eukaryota; kingdom Metazoa; phylum Chordata; class Aves; order Passeriformes; family Passerellidae; genus Zonotrichia; species Zonotrichia albicollis. The sequence continues at coordinate 72,542,606 of NC_133820.1, forward strand.
CAGACTGCTTGGTGCCTTCAAGACAATGAGTTTGTTTCCCTTGATTATATCATTCTTCATTAACAAAAGGCTCAGAATTTCACTGGCACATCAGTTCTTTTCATATTTTGCAAAAGATCCTAAACAGCTTATTAAAAAAGCAATAATAGTATAGATTAATCATTATGAGGCTGTCTATATTACAAAGTTCTGAATTAATAAAAAGCTATTCTTTTTGTGTAAATTCAAATGTGCAATCTTTATTTATTAACAGTTTTGACTAACTGTAATGTGTGTCACTATTTGTCTTTCTTATCCCTGACTTATTCATAGCCTTACACACTTGGTTTTATCTCAGTCTGAGAGTGACTTAACATTAACTGACCCAGGCTCAGGCTCAGGCTGCATTGTCTCCTCCAGTCCTTGCCAGCTGCATATCTGGCCAAAAGTATTTAAGAAGGGGGAAAAAAAGCCAAACCTGAAAAAAAAAAAAAAAGGCAAAAAAAGAGCAACACAGTATGTTCTAATCTTATTTATTTATTGTCAACAGGAGAAACTAACTGAAATCAGATATTAAATTAATTTAGTTGTTCTCCCAAAACATTTTCTTTTTTTAACTTGATTGTATGGATTATATTGTAGTATCTGTAATGGTCCTCAGAATCTGGTTTGTACTAAATTAAGAAGCCTGTATGTTTTTGCCACTTGAGCCCTAATCTTTTCTAACACTTATTTTTTATTTGGTTCAGCAAAACTAGTAAAAGTTGTAAATAGCTTTTTTTTTTAAATGTCTTTAGACTTTTACACTTTTTTTTTCTTTTTTTTTTCTTGCCACAGAAATGCTTTTATCTCTGCCTAGGCACATGATGACTACTTACAGGATTTTGCATGCTCAAAAGTTGTTAGCAGTTTGTCAGTGCAATAGGTTAAGGTGAAAATACTTTAGGTAGAAATATACATATCAACATAGCAGAAATGGATGACAGCAACTGATTTGCCTACGTATTATGGAATACTAAAGGTCCTATTGCTGCTTGTTCATGGTTTTCCTTTCATAATGATGATATAAATATTTCATTACTGTGATAATTTTTTTTCTCCTTTGTAAAAACCAATTTCACATTCACTGAATCTGACATTAATTTCCCGTCTTTCTACCTCACAAATAAAACCAAACCAAATCCTATCATTTTTAAAAGTTAAGTAACATGAATATTGCTTTCTGATGTCGTACTTACCATGTCTTCTTGTAGCCCAGGTTATTTAAAGCAGGAGACTGAGAAAAAGAATACATACAGTTGTGTTCAGTGAAGGGCTACTTGCAGTGCAAGGTACATGTTCAAACCCAACCTCTCAGTTATGTTATCTTCTCATTTCTAGTGTTCGCTCAGAGGGACTTAATGGCCTATGCTGTTGAAGACACAGCTGCTTCTCATGAGGAAATATCCATATCTACACTTAAACAGAAAAAAGGAAATCAGATTACTTTCAAAAGTGATTTTGGTGCTGTTATATAAATTGAGATTTTCTTTTTTTGGACTTTTATAGTGAACATAACTGTTTCTTTAACTATCTTTGTTCAGTATTATGATTTACCCTGACAGCTGTTTTACTGATAAGATAACTTTGTAGGATTAATTATTAATATTTAACTTCATTTTATTCATGCAAGTGTCTGAAATTCTGCACCAGTAATTTGGTCAAAGTCTAAACACTAGAAAAATATCTGCTCTGAATTAAGGAAAGATTACAGTAAATAATCTGTTTGTGAGTTTCCTTTTAGCTAAATCTAGAATTCAAAGCAACCAAAGATATCAGCCCAACTCATAATTCCCTTCAAGAATCTCTTGAATTCTTCTTTGCTCTGTGAAGATTTGAGATTCTGGTTTTGAAATACAAAGTTGGAAAAAAAGATTATGTCAAATTCCCGAAGGCCATAAACTGTAAAAAAAAAGGCTTGTACCTAATTTATGAAATTTGGCAAGTATTGCATTTTTATGGTCATTTTCTGTCCTTTTTTTAAAAAAGTTAAAACGTCAAATGGAGTTCTGTAAAGCATAACACATGTTCTTTCCATTCTCTGGTGTGGATATATTTGACTTTTTTGGGCATTCTTTCACTGTTAATACTTACATCTGTTGTTTAAAATGCTATTCCTGATACAATTGTTTTTTAAATGCAAACCCATATGTGTGATCTCCAGAGAAACTGGTAAATTTTACCAAATGGGCATCCCTAAATTGCATGCCATCTGCAGCTAGTGATGAGAGGACTAAACCCAGTCAGCTGTGATCTTCCACCACTGCATCTATCATTTTGATCGGCTCTAGGGAAATCAACAGCTTTTGGCTTGAACTTTTCTCACCCCAACAGGTTATTATGGACTGGTTGAGATGTACTGGCTAAAGAAAGATTTCTTTTATCCACAGTTGGGCCTCAAACTGTCTTCTTGTGGAAACCTGCAGAAAAACTCCAAATTTCAGTACAGCAAAAGCAGGAATATGCTCTAACTCTGATTCAGATTTTTTGAGGTATAAGTGTGGAGGCTTTCTAACTCAGAAAGGCTGTTAAAATATGTAAAGCATGGAGGAATTTAAGAAACATTATTATTTCCAATATAATTGTAAATTAATATTACTAGGATAAAAACCAATGAACTTCTCAGAACAGTATGTTCACATTCTGAAGGCATAATTGGCAAAGTGGGAATTAATGCGTAATAGCATGTGGGACTTTAGGATCATCTGAGAAAGAGAGAGAGAGAGAAGAATAAAATTGGGAAACTAATGCATAGATGCCACCTCACTGGGGAGAAAGGCCTCTGAAATCCCACTGATCTTCCACTATAATATTTTCCATCTACCCCCTCCATTCATTTCTACCTCGTGATATATTCCTTTAAAATAATATGAGTTATTGTGAGTTAATTAAAATTGCAGTTAAAAAAATAACTGGATATATACTGAGGTAGGTTTTGTTCTAATGACAAAAGGCCTGGCTAATATAAGTGCTTAAACTTCATGAGCCTAACTATACACTTCATAATTTGCATTTATTTATTCCCTAACAAGATGAACTAATAAAGTCAGAAAGCAAGATCTGAGAGCCAGCTCTGAAAAAAACCTGAACAAACCCAATCACAGAACTGACCATATCAGTGTTAAAATTAATCTTTGTTTTTCCAGTTAGGTTTGATTTCAAGTTCTGTCCTCTGTACTAGAAGCTTAATATGCACATTTGTCTTCCTCCTAGAGCATCTGTAAAATCAAATTCCCCATGGAATTTAAGGGAAAGAATGGCTGGTGTCTCTGAATAGCTTTATTTAATGTCTAGGTGCTGTATTGCTCAAAAATGTTATAGTTTGAGTGCCGAAAGTACATGTGTTACAATTCAGCTTCAGTTGCCTAGGAAGTTTTTGTTAAAGGTCAAAAAGTAAAGAATCATTGAAATTTGGGTATTTCTAAGATATTCTGAGGGGGAGTCTTAAGGATAACAACGTGGGGATGATGATTTCTAAACTGCATGTGTATTTGATGTTAGATGCCTGAATTATGTTTTTGCTCCATTAATTTGTAGCAGGGCATCTCAGACCCCACCAAGAGCTTATTGATTGCTTGCTAACCGATGAGATAACTCAAACAGGACAAACTGTCTTACAGTGAGTGATTTTGGTGCTATGGGGTTAACATGGGTCTGGCATCTCCCAACTGCCAATAAACATCTCACAGCTGAAGTGAGATGTCGAAAGATAAGCTGGATTTCTGACCAACAGACACCTCACTTTAAGACTATATAAACAACACCAAACTTCTAGAGAGCAGAAATCTTCTACACCTTCCCTAGAAATAAGTGGAGTTTCATCTGTGGGTAGGGATACCTGCTGTGTGGTTACTGCTCAGGGTTTAAGTGAAAGGGCTCTGTGTATGTTATTGTGGTTTTGGTGGTAAGTTACATTTGACTCCTAATCAATACAATTTCTTTCACTGGCTTTAATATTGGTACCTCAGTGTCGTGCACTGTTTTATGTTGGGCTGTAATCAAATAGAAGTTCCTTTAGTTTTATACTGTGTAGTGAGAAATTCCGATTAAGGTCTTTCATCTGTTATTTCTTCATGGTTTATTGCAAATTCATTTTTATAAATAGTCCTAATTTGCCATCATAGGAACCTGCAGGCCAGAATGATTTTTTAAAATTTAAGCTGTTGCCAAAATCCAAGGCTAAAGCAGGGCTTGTCTGAAGCTCCCACTCCTCCCACGATATCATTAGATTCTCAATGCTGTAGTATTCCATGTGTGAAGTGCAAAACACATCTTTCTCCCACAACAGAATTCTGTGAGAGAAAAGAATTTAAAGATTATTGAAATCTCAAATCCTACAGGAGTCTATTTGGTAGGATCTCTATTGAATACTTGAAGTTTGACATAAGATTTTAAGGATTATAAGATACATTATGAAAGAAAAAGGGAAAAAATCTAGAAGATGGAAAAATCAGGACAAATTATCTGCGAGATAAAAGGCCAGTAAAAATATTTTTATAGTGCTTTATGGTCCTCTTGGTCACTGATTTTTCTTAAAATCTTCTGCACAAAATTTAAAGGTATTTCAACATCAATCTTTCCATTCCACTTGATTTCTTAGTAAATCAGATGCCTAAACCCCTTTAAGTTTATTTTTTTCTGTCATAAGTGGCTAAAAATTCCAAATTTAGATGTTCTGAACTTGCATTTGTAAAACATTTTGCAAAACATTTTCCCATTGAATAGAAGATTTACTGTGAGTTGTCTCATTTCTCTTCAGTGCTCAGTGGTGTAGCATCAGTCCTAGTCTCATCAATATGTTTCAACAAGTGTGTAAATTTCAGGGACAAGGAAAAATCAATTACAACCAAAATGATAAAAAACTGAAATAAAATTTGTTTATTATATAAGCTAAATTGATGTGCATATTT